>NC_088214.1:32907320-33507320 GCF_036934945.1 Oncorhynchus masou masou | reverse complement strand
ACAGACGCTTTCAGGAAAAACTGCGCATTTGGTATGTAACTGAGAGTCTCCTCATTGAAAACATCAGAAGCTCTTCAAAGGTAAATGATTTTATTTATTTGGTTATCTGGTTTTTGTGAAAATGTTGCGTGCTAAATGCTACTCAAAATGCTATGCTAGCTTTGCATACTCTTACACAAATTAGTCAATTTCTATGGTTCAAAAGCATATTTGAAAATCTGAGATGACAGTGTTGTTAAGAAAAGGCTAAGCTTGAGAGCAGACGCATTATTTTCATTTTATTTGTGATTTTCAGAAATCGTTAACGTTGCGTTATGCTAATGAGCCTGAGGCTTTAGTCACAAACCCGGATCCGGGATGGGGAGTTTCAAGAAGTTAAAAGATGGAGAGAAATGGGGAGGAGGACGGGGTGCCTTACACGGATAAGTAGGTAAACCACACTACCCTCTGTATTATTGGGAAATGTGCAATCATTGGGCAACACACTGGACATCTATGAGTAATGTTCCGTTGATAGGAGAGTCTTCATAAATCCTCTTAGAGATCGGGCTACTTTTTTCAACATTCTGTTAAAAATCGCGCAACATTTCAACGTCCTGCTACTCATGCCAGGAATATAGTATATGCATATGATTAGTATGTGTGCATAGGAAACACTCTGAAGTTTCTAGAACTGGTTCAATGGTGTCTGTGACTATAACAGAACGAGTTCCGTGGTCAAAATCGCCAGAAAACCTGGTCACTAAATCGACGGAGAAAAAATCAATCTGCCAGTCTATGTATTGTCTATTGGAAGGAAAAATACTTAAAGCTGAGAATACAGTTCCTATAGCTTCCACACGATGTCGCCAGTGTTGTGATTTCGATTCAACTAAATCCTTGGTCATCTGAGTAATAGCCACATCCGGTTGTCAGGTCCACAGCTGTGAACAATGGAACCAGAAAGTTGGCTACGTTTCCCCAAACTTGTGCCTATTGAATACAGATCGTTCCGTGATCAATTTGATCGTTTATTAACGTTTACTAATACCTAAAGTTGGATTACAGAAGTAGTTTGAAGTGTTTGCCAAAGTTTATAGGGAACTTTTTTAATTTAAAAAAATAACGTTGCGTTTAAAAACTGTGTTTTTCCTGGATCTGACGGTCTTCATAAATGGACATTTTGGTTATACAAGGACCGATTTAATCGAAAAAAAAGACCCAATTGTGATGTTTATGGGACATATAGGAGTGCCAACAAAGAATCTCGTCAAAGGTAATGAATGTTTTATGTTTTATTTCTGCGTTTTGTGTAGCGCCGGCTACGCTAATTCCTTTGTTTACGTCCCCTTCTGGTATTTCGGGGTGTTGCCTGCTATCAGATAATAGCTTCTCATGCTTTCGCTGAAAAGCATTTTACAAATCTGACTCGTTGGCTAGATTCACAATGAGTGTAGCTTGAATTGAGTACCCTGCATGTGAGTTTTAATGAACATTTGAGTTTTAACGAGTGCTATTAGCATTTGGCGTAGCGCATTTGCATTTATTGTTGGAAGGGGGTGCGGTTGCGTCCCGGGTGGGCCAGAGATGTTAAAAACTGTAATATCTTATGTTTCACTGAGACGTGGCTAAATGCCGACACAGACAATATAGAGCTGGCAGGCTTCTCCGTGCATCTGCAGGACAAAGCAGCTACTACATCTGGTAAGACGAGGGGGCTCGCCCAGTCCTGTCCCTTTGTCAATAACTGCTGGTGTGCGATGTCTAATATTAAAGAAGTCTCGAAGTATTGCTCGTCTGAGGTAGAATACCTCATGATAAGCTGTAGACCACACTAACTACCAGGAGAGTTCTCATCTATATTATTCGTAGCCATCTATTTACCACCACAAACCGATGCTGGCACTAAGACCACACACAACTATCTGTATAAGGCCATAAGCATACAAGAAAACGCTCATCTAGAAGCCGCACTCTGAGTGGCCGGTGACTTTAATGCAGGCAAACTTAAATCTGTTTTACCTAATTTATTCCAACATGTCACATGTGTGACCAGAGGGAAAAAAACTCTAAACCAGCTTTACTCCAATTCTATAATTCTATCCTCCTGATTCCTGCTTACAAGCAAAGACTAAAGCAGGAAGTACCAGTGACTCACTCAATTCGGAAGTGGTCAGATGACGCGGATGCTACACTACAGGACTGTTTTGCTAGCACAGACTGGAAAATGTTCTGGGATTCATCCAATGGCATTGGGTGTACCACCTCAGTTACCGGCTTCATCAATAAGTGTATTGATGACATCGTCCCCACAGTAACTGTACGTACATATTCCAACCAAAAGCCATGGAATAACAGGCAACATCCCCAATGAGCTAAAGGATAGCGCTGCCGCTTTCAAGGAGCGAGACACCACTATGCCCTCAGACGAACCATCAAACAGGCAAACCGTCAATACAGGACTAAGATTGAATCCTACTGCATTGGCTCTGACGCTCGTCGGATGTGTCAGGGATTGAAAACAAATACGGTTTTGAGATGGCACAAAGGAGATGATAGTGGACTTCAGGAAACAGCAGAGGGAGCACCCCTCCATTCCACATTGACGGGACAGTAGTGAAGATGGTAGTAAGTTTTAAGTTCCTCGGCATACACGTCACGGACAAACTGAATTGGTCCACCCACACAGACAACGTTGTGAAGAAGGCGCAGCAGCGCATCTTCAACCTCAGGAGGCTGAAGAAATTTGGCTTGTCACCAAAAGCACTCACAAACTACTATCACCGCCTGGTACGGAAACTGTTCCCCCTACAACCGGAAGGCTCTCCAGAGGGTAGTGAGGTCTGCACAACGCATCACCGGGGGCAAACTACCTGCCCTCCACGACACCTACACCACCCGATGTCACAGGAAGGCCAAAAAGTTCATCAAGGACAACAACCACCTAAGCCACTGCCTGTTCACCCCACAATCACCCAGAAGGCGAGGTCAGTACAGGTGCATCAAAGCAGGGACCGAGAAACTGAAAAACACCTTCAATCTCAAGTCCATCAGACTGTTAAACAGCCACCACTAACATTGAGTGGCTGCTGCCAACATACTGACTCAACTCCAGCCACTTTACTAATGGAAATTGATGTAAAAATGTATCGCTAGCCACTTTAAACAATGCCACTTAATATAATGTTTACATACCCTACACTACTCATCTCCTATGTATATACTGTACTCCATACCATCTACTGTATCTTGCCTATGCCGTTCTGTACCATCACTCATTCATATATCTTTATGTACATATTATTTATCCCTTTACACTTGTGGAATTGTTAAGTTAGATTACTCGTTGGTTATTACTGCATTGTCGGAACTAGAAGCACAAGCATTTCGCTACACTCGCATTATTAACATCTGCTAACCATGTGCATGTGACAAATAACATTTTATTTGATTTTGATATACATTTTCACAAAGTTTGCTGCTTCAATGTCTTTAGATATTTTTGTATATTTACTAGCATTTCATAAGTGTCAAAGGCTTTTATTGACAGTTCCATGAAGTTGATGCAAAGAGTCAATATTTGCAGTGATGACCCTTCTTTTTCAAGACCTCTGCAATCCGCCCTGGCATGCTGTGAATTAACTTTTGTGCCACATCCTGACTGATGGCAGCCCATTCTTGCATAATCAATGCTTGGAGTTGGTCAGAATATGTGGGGTTTTGTTTGTCCACCCGCCTCTTGAGGATTGACCGCAAGTTCACAATGGGATTAAGGTCTGGGGAGTTTCCTGGCCATGGACCCAAAGTATTGATGTTTTGTTCTCCGAGCAACTTCGTTATCACTTTTGCCTCTTGGCAAGGTGCTCCATCATCCTGGAAAAGGCATTGTTCATCACCAAACTGTTCCTGGATGGTTGGGAGAAGTTGCTCTTGGAGGATGTGTTGGTACCATTCTTTATTCATGGCTGTGTTCTTAGGCAAAATTGTGAGTGAGCCCACTCCCTCGGCTGAGAAGCGACCCCACATATGAATGGTCTCAGGATGCTTTACTGTTGGAATGACACAGGACTGGTGGTAGCACTCATCGTGTCTTCTCCGGACAAGCTTTTTTCCGGATGCCCCAAAAAATCGGAAAGGGGTTTCAGAGAAAATTACTTTACCCCAGTCCTCAGCAGTCCAATCCCTGTACCTTTTGCAGAATGTCAGTCTGTCCCTGATGTTTTGCCTGGAGAGAAGTGGCTTCTTTGCTGCCCTTCTTGACACTAGGCCATCCTCCAAAAGTCTTTGCCTCCCTGTGCGTGCAGATGCACTCACACCTGCCTGCTGCCATTCTTGAGCAAGCTCTGTACTGGTGGTGCCCTGATCCCGCAGCTGAATCAACTTTAGGAGACGGTCCTGGTGCTTGCTGGACTTTCTTGGGGCCCCGAAGCCTTCTTCACAACAATTGAACCTCTCTCTTTGAAGTTCTTGATGATCCGATAAATGGTTGATATAGGTGCAATCTTACTGGCAGCAATATCCTTGCCTGTGAAGCCCTTTTTGTGCAAAGTAATGATGACGTGTTTCCTTGCAAATAACCATGATTGACAGAGGAAGAACAATGATTCCAAGGACCACCCTCCTTTTGAAGCTTCCAGTCTGTTATTCGAACTCAATCAGCATGACAGAGTGATCTCCAGCCTTGGCCTCATCAACACTCACACCTGTGTTAACGAGAGAATCACTGACATGATGTTAGCTGGTCCTTTTATGGCAGGGCTGAAATGCAGTGGAAATGTTTTTGGGGTATTCAGTTAATTTGCATGGCAAAGAGTGACTTTGAAATGAATTTCAATTAATCTGATCACTCTTCATAACATTCTGGAGTATATACAAATTGCCATCATACAAACTGAGGCAGCAGACTGTGAAAATTAATATTTGTGTCATTCTCAAACCTCTTGGGCACGACTGTACATCCCTGCGCTGCCTTCTCATCGCCTCAACGCCATGGAAGGAACTACGGTGTAGGGAATCGGGAGCTTCTCGTGGCGAAGATGGCGTTGGAGGAATGGAAGCACTGGCTGGAGGGGGCAGAACATCCGTTCATCGCGTGGAATGACCACAAGAACCTGGACTATCTCAGCATCACCAAGAGCCTCAACTGCAGGCAGGCGAGATGTTCCTAATGTTCAACTTCTCCGTCTCGTGCCGGCCGGGATCCAAGAATGTCAATCCAGAGGCACTGTCCCGCCGCTATAGCCCCATGACTACTACCCCGGAACCCGAGACCATCCTTCCCACCTCATGCCTGGCGATGGCATTCAGCTGGGGAATAGGGAAGCAGGTCCATGAGGCGCAGCATTCCCAGCCAAACACCGGGAGGGGGCCCTGATAACCGGATGTTTGTTCCCGACACTGTCGTCCGCTCTGCGGTCCTGGAGTGGGCCCAGGCCGGCCTTCCACCCGGGCGCCTGTCGGACCCTGGCCTTTGTGCGACAGTGCTTTTGGTGGCATACCATGGTCCCGGACATGTCTGCATTCGTTGCCGCTTGCACAGTTTGTGCACAGAACAAGACTCCTTGACAAGTTCCGGCTGGTCTCCTCTAACCTCTGCCAGTCCCCCACCATCCCTGGTCTCACTTCTCCCTAGACTTTGTCACGGGTCTTCTCCCGTCTGATGGCAACAATGCCATCCTGACCATGGTGGATCGGTTCTCCGTGGTGGATCGGATCTCCAAATGATGTCAATTAGCCTATTAGAAGCTTCTAAAGCCATGACATTATTTTCTGGAATTTTCCAAGCTGTTTAAAGGCACTGTCAACTTAGTGTATGTACATTTCTGACCCACTGGAATTGTGATACAGTGGGTCAGATACACCTGTCTTTGTGCTTGTCTCCACCCTGCTCCAGGTGTCTCCCATCTTCCCCATTATCCCCTGTGTACTTATGCCTGTGTTTTCTGTTTCCAGTTCATCTTGTTTGTCAAGCTCACCAGTGTTCGTCAAGCTTACCAGTGTTTGTCCTGTCAGATCCTGTCTTTTCCCAGCCTCACTTTTTCTGGCCCTCCTGGTTTTTGACCCTTGCCTGTCCAGACCCTTAACCCGCCCGCCTGACCACTCTGGTTGTATCAACTTCAAAACAGTATGAATGGTATCAATGAAGCCTATGGATTGAGTAGAATATAATATAACTTTATTGTGCCAAGGATGCAAGTTGTATATACAGTGGAGAGAACAAGTATTTGATAACCTGCAAAATCGACAGTGTTTCCTACTTACAAAGCATGTAGAGGTCTGTCATTTTTATCATAGGTACACTTCAATTGTGAAAGACGGAATCTAAAACAAAAATCCAGAAAATCACATTGTATGATTTTTAAGTAATTAATTTGCATTTTATTGCATGACATAAGTTTTTGATCACCTACCAACCAGTAAGAATTACAGCTGTCACAGACCTGTTAGTTTTTCTTTAAGAAGTCCTCCTGTTCTCCACTCATTACCTGTATTAACTGCACCTGTATAAAAGACACCTGTCCACACACTCAATCAAACAGACTACAACCTCTCCACAATGGCCAAGACCAGAGAGCTGCGTAAGGACATCAGCGATAAAATCAGTGATAAAATCTCCATTGTACATGTAGTTATTACCAAGCATGAGATCCCCACATTGTAGCCTATACAATGAATATATTCACTGATCATGTACTCCTTGGCGAATAAAGGTGCATGTCATGTATGAATGTCTGTGATATTATTTTTCAGTCATCCAATACCAGGAGTATAAAACTCCAGTCTTTGAATGATGCCGTGTCTGCATGTATGTATCACAATGTTACACTTCAACAGTGTTTACCAATCCTGGTCCTGGGACATCAGTACACATTGTAACTATGCAATATACTAGAACACATGATTTAACTAGTTGAAGGCTGATTTGTATTTCATATACACAGACAAATAATTTAAACAACAGTAAGCTACACTTCCTATGCATCATGTAAATACTCTAAAACAGTTTCATCTCAATATTTAATTTCCTTCATCTGCACTGATCTGAGGACACAGGATAGGTGTAGTATTTAATTTAGCCTGTAGAGAATGTGAACCAATTCCAATAGAGAATGTGAAACATTTGATCCAAGTGTAGTACATGCATTATACATATTATAATTGTAATATTATATTATAAATACAAGTTCAAGCTGTACTTCAATGCACATCTGGTGTGCATTATAAAAATCAAGGAATAAAGAGGTGGGGAGAGAGGTTTGAGAAAGAGTGTAAAAGACAAAAAGGGAAAAGGTAGAAAGGGAAAAAGGTAAGAACAGAGAAGCATGGAAGACAGCATATGATTAATTAATTACAGTCCTACTAAACTTAATATTCTCTTATATTTACATAATGGTGTCTCCTAACAAGTCTTGGGCCCCCAGTTGTCCCGAAGGTTATCTTAAGAGTGGATGAGGTGACGATGACGGGACTGGGGGTTGTCATCATCTCTCACATCAAAACCTACCTGTAGACGAGAAACAGATGGAGAGAGAGAGAGATTTTTTAAAACACTGTCAGTCATCATAATCATCAGAAGGTGAAATGCAAAACTAACCTTGGACCATTAACTATGGGACTACTACATCTCTCTGTATTTCAATGTAATGACTCTCTTTAATACTACTTCCTGTTGAACTGACCACGTGACCTCTCACCTCTGATCATGCTGCGCCATCCATGTGTCAGCCAGTTCAGATGTGGGAGGGGTTCACCGACACAGCTGATATAACCTAGAGGATTTAGGGAGAAGGGGGGAGAGGGAGGAAGTGAAGGAGAGAGTCTGTTAATGAGAAAATAAAGTAGTTACAGTGCATTGCAAAAGTATTCACCACCCTTGGAATTTTTCCTATTTTGTTTCATTACCACCTGTAATTTAAATGGATTTTTATGTGGATTTCATGTAATGGGAATACACAAAGAAATTCAACCCCAATAAAATACAGAAAAGTGTTGCGTGCATATGTATTCACCCCCTTTTTTACTATGAAGCCCCTAAATAAGATCTGGTGCAACCAATTACCTTCAGAAGTCACATAATTAGTTAAATAAAGTGTCACATTATCTGTCACATGATCTCAGTATATACAGTGGGGCGAAAAAGTATTTAGTCAGCCACCAATTGTGCAAGTTCTCCCACTTAAAAAGATATTTTCATCATAGGTACACTTCAACTATGACAGACAAAATGAGAAAAAAGGTAAGAAAATCAAATTGTAGGATTTTTAATGAACTTATTTGCAAATTATGGTGGAAAATAAGTATTTGGTCAATAACAAAAGTTTATCTCAATACTTTGTTATATACCCTTTGTTGGCAATGACAAAGGTCAAACGTTTTCTCTAAGTCTTCACAAGGTTTTCACACACTGTTGCTGGTATTGCGAAAGCATACCATGCGATTATCTGAGGACAGCGCCAGGCTTACAAAAGCATACAAACATTTTACTACCAAGGAAATGAATTACAAAAGTCAGAAATAGCGATAAAATTAATCACTTACCTTTGAAGATCTTCATATGGTTGCAGTCAGAAGAGTCCCAGCTACACAATAAATGTTTGTTTTGTTTGATAAAGTCCCTCTTTATATCCCAAAAACTCTGTTTTGTTGGCACACGTTTTGTTCAGTAATCCACTGGCTCAAAGGCGGTCAAAACATGCAGACGAATACATCCTGATAGTACTGGTAAAGTTTGTCGAAACATGTCAAACGATGTTTATAATTAATCCTCAGGTCGTCCATTGTCTAAATAATCTGTAATATTTCAACCGGACAATAGTGTATTCAATAGAAAGGAAAAACAACGAAGGGCACTCGGTCACACACGCAAACCAGCTCTGCATTCTTCCTCAGTCCACTGACAGAAAGGTCTCATTCTTCTTCATTTTTCAGAAAACAAGCCTGAAACAATGTCTAAAGACGGTTGAAATCTAGTGGAAGCCATAGGAACTGCAATCTGGGTCCTAACCCATGAGATACTCTATAGGCAGTCAATTGAAAATACCACATAAAAAAAATCCCATTTCCTGGATGGTTTTTCACCTGCATATCAGTTCTGTTATACTCAGACATTATTTTAACAGTTTTGGAAACTTTAGTGTTTTCTATCCAAATCTACCAATTATATGCATATCATATTTTATTTATTTATCTGTTATTTTACCAGGTAAATTGACTGAGAACACGTTCTCATTTGCAGCAACGACCTGGGGAATAGTTACAGGGGAGAGGAAGGGGATGAATGAGCCAATTGTAAACTGGGGATTATTAGGTGACCGTGATGGTTTGAGGGCCAGATTGTGAATTTAGGCAGGACACCGGGGTTAACACCCCTACTCTTATGATAAGTGCCATGGGATCTTTAATGACCTCAGAGAGTCAGGACACCCATTTAACATCCCATCCAAAAGACAGCACCCTACACAGGGCAGTGCCCCCAATCACTGCCCTGGGGTATTGGGATATTTTTTTAGACCAGAGGAAAGAATGCCTCCTACTGGCCCTACAACACCACTTCCAGCAACATCTGGTCTCCCATCCAGGAACTGATCAGGACCAACCCTGCTTAGCTTCAGAAGCAAGCCAGCAGTGGTATACTGGGTGGTAGTATGCTGCTGGTGAGTAACATAGCTTCTGGGCCTGAGTAACAGGCAGTTTACTTTGGGAACGCTTCTCATCCAGATGTCGAAATACTGCCCCCCAAGCCATAAGAAGTTAAGGGGAAATATTGAAATGTCTTGGAATGGCCTAGTCAAAGCTCAGACCTCAATCAAATTGAGAATCTGTGGTATGACTTAAAGATTGCTGTACACCAGCGGAACCCATTCAACTTGAAGGAGCTGGCGCAGTTTTGCCTTGAAAAATGGGCAAAGTATTGAATAGTGGGTGAATAGTAATGCACGCTCAGGTTTTCTGTTTTGTCTTATTTCTTGTTTGTTTCACAAGAAAAAAAAACATTTTGCATCTTCAAAGTGGTAGGCATGTTGTGTAAATCAAATTATCATTTGGTTTAGGTTGTATGGCAACAAAATCTGAAAAATACCAAGGGGGTGAGTACTTTCGCAAGCCACTGTAAAGAGACAGTGTTCAATACTTTTTATACTGAAACATATGCACAGACACACGAAGACAAACAATATAGCGAAGTTATATAAATAATGTATTGTCTTACTATTCTCCATGGTTGGTCCTCTTGCCTATTCATTTAAGGGGGAAGGAGCCACAGTTATACACCCGAGCTTGCTGACTGCACAACATAATCCAACATAATCCATCAATCAGATTGATACACAAGTGTGTCGGTGTGGGTTAAAGGGTGTCTAATTGTTCTACATTTTTTCAATATGGGTGAGTCTTAATAGAGCCTGTTTTGTTATTGTACAGACACCCCTTACCTAAACAGCACCCTCACCTGAGAAGTAGAAATCAAAGGGAGAGAAACTAGGAATTGAATAACTGCAGTTGACATAACTAAGTAAATGGAAGAAAACTCTTATTGCAATGTGGATGTCTCTTAAAATATATTTTGGTTGTGCTTAGTGCAGTCTATGGTGTTGCCAGAGAACAGCACCCTCTTTGAAAGAAGCAGGCGGTGAACATCTCCGGCACACGGATTGCCTCCCATGCTGTTCTGTTGGCCCCCATCCTTGAAACATCCTGCAGAGCAGCAGACCTCTCCTCTGGCACACGGCGGATAGCTGCAGATCCCCTCCTGGTCCTCATGTCCATCCTTATGAAGTTATGCAGGACACAGGTAGCCTTCACACACGTCTCAAATCCAAAGGCAGGTGGCCCAGGTCACCTAACCGAGCAGTGCCCTACACAGTAACTGTAGGCAAACAGTTTGACGTTGAAAGGTATCTGTATGAATATGGAAGATAATGTCATTATTAGACTTTTATATATTATCACGTCAATGTGGATTACTAAAGTATAATATATCTTATAAGAAATCATGATGACATTGGATAGATAAATGCTTGTGCACACATGTGCAAGTGTAGCATGTGACAACAGGAGGATCATATCAAGGATAGCGTCACAAATGAATACATCAATACCGCTTGAGGATGAGTTGATCATTTGAAATCAGCTGTGTCGTGCTAAGGCAAAAACAAAAATGTGCATCCTTTGACTCCCAAGGACGAGGACTGAGAACCACTGCTCTTCAGCTTGGGGCGGCAGGTAGCCTAGTGGTTCAAGTGTTGGGCAAGTAACCAAAAGGTTCCTGGATTGAATCTCTGAGCTGATAAGGTACAAATCTGTTCTGCCTCTGAACAAGGCAGTTAACCCATTGTTTCCCAGTAGGCTGTCATTGTGAATAAGCATTTGTTCTTAACTGATTTGCCTAGTTAAAACAGTTTTTTAAATCATTGGGACCGCTTCATCTGCAGACAGGCTTTCACAGCTCTCTGTATCTGAAGACAGAAAACATCACAAGAAACAGACTTCATTATACAGCATTGAATATTATGTTACTATTATATCTGTCCTCATTTCTAGGGACTGGAATTACATAAAAGTACCCGTCCTATCCAAAATAGCCTACTCTCTCCCTTCTTTGGCAGTTGGGGCTGTTATACTTTCACCCTCCTCCATGACTGGGCACCTACAAATGCACTTTGAGTTTGTTTTTTACAATGATAATATATCAAGATAGCTAGCTAATATGTAGTTAGGTAGCTGGTGATATTTAATTCACTTAGCTAGTTATTCAGTATATAAAGTTGGCTAAATAGCTATCTAGCTACGCTAGCAGCTCATTTGAGTTAGCCTGCACAGTAGCTAGTTGGCTAATAATACATATTTTTTTTTTACATTATCGAAATGTATTGTCTTACTTGAATAGGTTCTCCCAGCCATGTGGACCATTGGAAAAAGGGCAGCAAAGTTTCACCAGAGAAGATATGACTATTTAGCTATGAATAAATTAATGTAAAGGAGATTGGATTAAACTATTTACAGATTTAATAACCAGACCTCCATACAAATTTGCTATGCTGAATTCTTGATGCACAACAAAACTGCTGCTATATGCTGCCAGCACGGCAAGTTACCGCATGCTAGTGTACTGTACACAGCCGTAAAACATGAGCTGTGTTGTGTACAGACTGTGCACTAGAGGAACTGCAATCCCAGGGATGCCTGGTCCTGACAGAGATCATTGCAGCACAGTTGGCATTGGTCCTGCGGGCGGTCAGACAGACCACAGATTATGTGGAAACGGTCCTCTTTCTGCTTTGTATGCGTTAGTCTACCTATTGTATTAAAAGCACATCTTTTTTTCATTATTCACACACTGCTTCAACTTCAGTAGACGACTTCCACGAGTTGGGTGTGAGAGTTCAAGTGCGCCTACTATGTGTGGTCTCATTGAAACAGAGTAGGCTGCAGGTAGCCTGACAGTTAAGAGTGTTGGGCAAGTAACCGCAAGGTTGTTAGTTCAAATCCCTGATTTTACTACAGTAGGTGAAAAATCTGTCAATGTGCCCTTGAGCAATGCACTTGCTATAACTGTAAATTGCTCTGGATAAGAGTGTCTGCTAAATGTACAAAAAATGCATAAATGAGTTGAAAATCATGTGGAAGTTACCTTAAATATGATTAGATTGTAGTTCCAAAAATCCAAATTTTTTATCATCATTGAAAAGGCACAATGCGCGCATAGGTTACTATGGTGATTGAGCGCTGCACCTTTTCATTTTCAATAAGTATTGATTTCCCATTTTTTTGTCTCTGCCTGCAAATCGTCCCCTTAAAATATAGGCTAAATCATATGACCCTATGCAAAACGTAGCAAGTATCACAGTCATATTCTTACTGCCTCAAGTTCAGTAGCCATACCTGCAAGATCAGGTGTGTGTGTGGTTTCAATTAAATAGAGTAGGCTATAGCCTATGCATGGGCAGAGAAGCGCAGGACAGTTATCTTTCCAAGGCAATGTACTTCCTAAATAGGTTACTACATTGCCTAGAAATAGGCCTAAATATTGATCACCCATATTTCTATGTCTGAAAGTCTTCCCACTCCTAAAAGGTAGGCTAGAAAAATAGCTCAACGGAAAGTGTAAGTCTCTCCTACTCTGCTCTCTTCAAACAACATCCAGCATATCTTCTGATATTGCCCAGTAATACAGAGAGCCTAATTTAAAGGCCATGTGAGAATCTCTAATTTAAACCATATCTTAAGTTATTTTTGCGCATTTGATATTTCCTATTGGGCGCAAAATTGCTTGGACCATGGCTGTCAATTGAGCTTTGTCCCATATGTCTAAAATAACATTGTGGGATTGTGGTTGGGTTTGGGACCAGTTATTGTTGTAGGGAGTTGGACAGAAAGCCAGAGGGTGCTGGGAAAATCTGCAGATGGGGATGGGAGGAGGAAGAAATCAGTCCCACACAGACCTCTACTGTGCCCCATGACAGTGATGCTTCTAACGTTGGAGCTGTTTATTACTGTGTCAGTGTGGAATTAGCAAGGGAAACTGACAGATCAAATAAAGTTGCATTACCATACTGACCAATAATACACATATTGTACTAAAAAAAGTCAGAATATCAATCTTCAATCATTTGGCTGTTGGTTTAATATTTTGATTCAGTTCTAGTGTGGTTGAGGCAAAAATAATAGCTAACGTTAGCCAACTTCTGGCCAGCTCTCTCTCTAACGGTACATCAACTGGCGAAAGCTAGCAAAGTTCATTTACTTCTTTTGAAACGGAACAAAACAAAGGCTACAAATCATTTCCATACGAACTACTGCTGTTAGATAGTAACAATAGCCACCTCATATTGCTATCTGACAGATAGCTATAGGCTCGACCTGGTTGTGGTAGCTAAGAGCTAGCGTAGCTAATTAATTCACTTCAGTCGAGAGTGGATGAAATATTAGCTAACGTACTAGTTCAGCACCGCGGATAAACACTAGTTTAGTTTTTTCTGTTAAGTCAAACAGCAGTTACCTTGCCGACGACATCAGTCAACTAAAGAGTAGCCAGTTTCTACTCTTCTTGCCTGTACAATTCAGTGAAAGAGCATAACACATACACTGTAAACTATGCTCAACTCTTCCATGCTGGTCCAGTCAGCCTTCTAGAAGCTTTGTCTTCACAGTCTGTCAGCCCGCTCTGGAGTGTCCATGTGGTCCTAAATCCAGCCGGCTGAACACACCCATGGTCCTTAAGCACACCGATGCCACTTTTTGTATCACATTACAATGATTAAACTGGGAGGGACAAAAATGCTATTTCATAATGTGGGGGAATATGGCCCCCTGTCCCCAGTGAAAGTTGTGCCCCTGGGGCCAAGTACAATAAACCACAAAAAAATGATTAAACTAGATAGCAATGAAGCCACAATAGAACCAAGGAAAGGAGTGTAATAATATTAAAGCAACAACAAACAATTATGGGGAAATAGTAAATAGATTTAATGGGAAAATCAAAAAGGCTTGATACAGTTATTTAAACCAGAAAAAATGGAGAAGCAGGGGATAGTGCCTCAAGTAATGTTATCTGGTATCAATAAAGGCCAATGTCTATTCACAACAATTCAAGCTTTTAATGGTCTTTCTAGTAAGTGCAAGTGGAGGGACACTCAAATAGCTCAGATGTTAGCTGGGAGTGTTCAGGCAGAAAAGTCACTATAATCCACAATGACTTTGTCGAGTGTGATCGAAAGGAATTTGCCCTGGTTGTGAGACTATACTGGTGCGGATTTAAAGAGCGGGAAGCTACTTAATTTAGGAAAGGGTGAACATGCATTAACGAGTGTGTAAGAGAATTAAAAGCCGTAGAGAAGTTTGCGATCAGGTGAAATGTTGGAAATTAACTATAGAGAGGTACTTAGCTTTGGGAAGGATGACGAGTTGGCCATTCCAATTTCCATAAAGGCCTTCTTGCAATGGAAATGAGTTGGTCTGGTCCAGCAACAGCACGCGTTCTCCTCAGTCGACGGCGTGCAGCGTCTGGCGTTCACCTTAAAGCAAGTCCCAGGTCCAAGTCAGTGACACGTCAATTAAAAGGGAAGTTCACCCAAAACACTCCTGGGCCCTTTATAACAATTTCCTTGTTGTTTGTCAGTACCCCAGACAGTGTTTAGCTCCTTTGCTTGAGTATTTAGATGTAGGTAATAAGCTGATTCTACCCCCGTCTTCCCCATAGAAACCCCATGCAATGTCAAAGTCCATCATAAATACCTCCCAAACACACCTCTCTGGCCTCTCATGACTGCAATCATTTTTCTGCAAATTTATGTCAGTAGGAAAAATGTAACCACTGTATTTAGTTATTTTCATATTGAAATCCTGGAAGTAGATTAATGCGCACAATTGAATCGGGACCCCTGGCGTGGTTTAAGGACGCAAACAATAATTTTATTTTCTGACTCCCTCTCCATATTTGCTGCCCTTGTCAAATTTAATTACAATAAAGAATGTCAGATCGAGAACGAAGAGGAAATTGGAGATCTGCCTTATTTTCAGAATGGTACTGTTGTGTCATATCGGTTTGTGCCGGAGTATACTGAGGCATGGTTGTTCCATTTGTTTACTGTTCCATTTGTTTACTGTCCGAGAGAAAAGAACTAGAATGAGCAGATGTGGAGGAAACACAGGCTCTTCCCAGAACGCACGGTGACTGGTGGTACAGTTGTGGGAGATGTCTACCTCTACCAACAGACAGTGAATGTCTCGGCTGTCAAGAATGGGACCAGTTTATTCCGATAATGGTGGTAGAACATGGTGTGTGTGTAACACTCTGATTTCTTGTCTCTCATCAATCCTGGTGTGTTGGAAACTTTCTTCAGAATTCCCAGGATCAACTGGAAACAACTTGCAATTTCCAGTCTAGCTTTTATACCAATAATATCCTAACTAGCCAGTAAACTCATAAACAAAAGGAAGAAAAACTGCCTCAAACTTGACCACTAAACCTTTGAACAATGAGTAAGCTATACTTTCTTCAAGTATACAAGACCAAGAGAGCCATCGATCGTATTGAGGCAGGTAGCCTTTCGGTTAAAGTTTTGGGCCACTAACCGGAAGATTGCTGGTTCTAATCACCTAGCAGATAAGGTGAAAAATCTGTCTATGTGCCCATGAGTAAGACCCTTAATCCTAGCTGCTCCTGTTAGTTGTTCTGGATAAGAGAGTCTACTAAATTACCTAAATGTAAATGTATTGTGCTACCATCAATATGGCTTATAAATTAATATGCTTAATGATCCCTGATCCTGTTTTAGTTCATGTTGTGTAGGCCTAGGCCATTTTATTTTCTTGATTGTTGTATATAACACTGTCATGCATATATTTTCTGTCTCTCTAGACAATACAGACTGATCTCTTATCAGATCACCCTGGAGTGAATGCTGAGGGGAGAACATCTAGGTCGAAGCCAACAACGGGTATTCTCAGTCTCTGTGGAGGCAACAATCACATCTAACTACCCTGACCCCAACAGCAACAATATTGGATTCCAGGAAGTTGAGAAGGCTCATAGTGTCTTATACGAATAACATTTTCAAGAAATAACATTGTAATTAAAAAAAAATTATAAACATATTACTGTTATTAAAAAACAACAATTACAGAGTTACTATGCCTTTCACACTGTCACTCAGCATTAGTTAGACCAGGGATTTACAACATTTTCCTGGAGATCAACCGTCCAACAGGTGAGCTTGATTAGGGTTGGGTTGGATTGAAAACCAATAGGACGGTAGCTCTTTAGGTACAAGGGTTGAGAACCGTGGGGTTATGAAAAACCTGTGGTGGAAAAAGTTGACGAAATTCTCTACTGCTTTGTGCAACACACTCGTTAATGTGCGTTCACCATTTAATTACTTCCGTGATCAACAGGGGTAAGAGTTACCACGGGCAAAGGACATGTACACCCTATATTTGATTTAGGTTCTGGGCATATAATGTAATGTATGGGGGCAGCTTCTAATAGATTCATAGTCACCTCCGTGACATACATTTCATCACCAAAGCCCTGTTAGCATTTACTATTCAGGTTGCTAAACAATCCAAAATTTTTATTAGTGCCAACGATATAAATGGAGAATTCACAAAATATTGCAACAACAGATTTCTTACTGGTCTGTCAGCATGCTCCTTTCTAGTGATGTTACTCCCTCTCCACCTGGAATGCAATAACAACAAAAACATAAAAAACAACGTGACTACTCAGTCAGTAACGTAGCTAACTAATGAAACCAGCGATGCAATTTTCACTGGATACGCTGGGACATGGCCCCCCACATTCTGAAATTGGATTTGGTCACACCCAGTTTTTTCATTGCACTGTGATACAAAACCTAGCAACGGTGGGCTTTAGGATCATGCAGACACCTCAAAGTGGTCGGGTAGGCTGTTTTCTGGTTTCAGACAGCTGGATTTAGGACCACATGGACACCACAAAACAGAAAGTGTGGACAGGCTGTATGAAGGCAAAGCTTCTGAAAGGCTGTCGTACAGGACCAGCATGGGAGAGATGAACAGAGACAGCTGCAGACTGTGTTTCGCTTTTTCTCAGAGTTTCAAAAGCAAGCAGAGCAGAAACTGGCTACTCCTTAGTTGACTGATCTAGCTGGAAATGTAACTGCTGTTTGACAGGAGAAAAAAGTATTTATTCAAGGTGCTGAGCTAGTAGTGTAATTGGCATGTTACTTTAGCTAATGTTTCATCCCCTCTCAACTTAAGTGAATGAACTCCTAGCAGCTATTTAGCTAGCTGGTAGATACCACAGCCAGTTCAGCTCTAGCTAGCCTCTAGCTATCTGTCAGGTAGCAATATCTGGCAGCTGTTGTGTTCATGGAAATGTTTTGTACCCTTTGTTTTGTCCCATTTCCTCCCACAATGTCAAGTTCTGTATCACTAGATTTGATTTATTACAATATTAAGAGTATACTGGGTACCTTACATGAGGTCTGGATGCCTTAAATGGAATACAGTACAATTAAATCAAATCTTCTTTGTCACATACACATGGTTAGCAGATGTTAATGCGAGTGTAGAGAAATGCTTGTGCTTCTAGTTCCGACCATGCAGTAATATCTAACAAGTAATCTAACCTATCAATTTCACAACAACTAACTTATACACACACAAGTGTAAAGGAATGAATACGAATATGTACATAAAAATATATGAGTGATGGCCGAACGGCATAGGCCAGAGGCAGTAGATGGTATAGAGTACAGTATATTCATATGAGATGAGTAATGTAGGGTATGAAAACATTATATGAAGTGGCATTGTTTAAAGTGGCTAGTGATTAATTTATTACATCAATTTTTACATTATTAAAGTGGCTAGATTTGAGTCAGTATGTTGGCAGCAGCCACTCAATGTTAGTGATGGCTGTTTAACAGTCTGATGGACTTGAGATAGGTGTTTTTCAGTCCTCGCTTTGATGCACCTGTACTGACCTCACCTTCTGGTTGAAAGCGGGGTGAACAGGTAGTGGCTCAGGTGGTTGTTGTCCTTGATGATCTTTTTGGCCTTCCTGTGACATCGGGTGGTGTAGGTGTCCTGGAGGGCAGGTAGTTTGCACCCGGTGATGCGTTGTGCAGACCTCACTACCCTCTGGAGAGCCTTACGGTTATGGGTGGAGCAGCTGCCGTACCAGGTGATAATACAGCCCGACAGGATGCTCTTGATTGTGCATCTGTAAAGTTTTGTGAGTCTTTTTGGTGACAAGCCAAATTTCTTCAGCCTCCTGAGGTTGAAGAGGCGCTGCTGCGCCTTCCGAGCCATGCTCCCTCTGCTGTTTCCTGAAATCCACGATCATCTCCTTTGTTTTGTTCACCCTGAGTGTGAGGTTATTTTCCTGACACCACACTCCGAGGGCCCTCACCTCCTCCCTGTAGGCTGTCTCGTTGTTGTTGGTTATCAAGCCTACCACTGTAGTGTTGTCTGCAAACTTGATGATTGAGTTAGAGACGTGCATGGCCACACAGTTGTAGGTGAACAGGGAGTACAGGAGAGGTCTGAGAACGCACCCTTGTGGGGACTCAGTGTTGAGGATCAGCGGGGTGGAGATGTTGTTACCTACCCTCTCCACCTGGGGGCGGCCCGTGAGGACGCCCAGGACCCAGTTGCACAGGGCGGAGCTTAATGACGAGTTTGGAGGGTACCATGGTGTTAAATGCTGAACTGTAGTCAATGAACAGCATTCTTACGTAGGTATTCCTCTTGTCCAGATGGGTTAGGGCAGTGTGATTGCGATTGCGTCATCTGTGGACCTATTGGGTCGGTAAGCAGATTGGAGTGGGTTTAGGGTGTTAGGTAGGGTGGAGGTGATATGGTCCTTGACTAGTCTCTCAAAGCACTTCATGATGACAGAAGTGAGTGCTACAGGGCGGTAGTCATTTAGCTCAGTTACCTTAGCTTTCTTGGGAACAGGAACAATGGTGGCCCTCTTGAAGAATGTGGGAACAGCAGACTGGGATAAGGATTGATTGAATATGTCTGTAAACACACCAGCCAGCTGGTCTGCGCATGCTCTGAGGACTCGGCCGGAGATGGCGTCTGGGCCTGCAGCCTTGCGAGGGTTAACACGTTTAAATGTTTTACTCATGTTGGCTGCAGTGAAGGAGAGCCCACAGGTTTTGGTAGCGGGCCCAGTCAGTGGCACTGTATAGTCCTCAAAGCGAGCAATGAAGTAATTTAGTCTGCCTGGGAGCAAGACATTGTGGTCTGCGACAGGTCTGGTTTTTCTTTTGTAGTCCGTGATTGATTGTAGACCCTGCCACATACCTCTCATGTCTGAGCCATTGAATTGCGACTCCACTTTGTCTCTATACTGACGTTTAGCATGTTTGATTGCCTTGCTGAGGGAATAGCTACACTGTTTTTATTTGGTCATGTTTCCGGTCACCTTGCCCTGATTAAAAGCAATGGTTCGCGCTTTCAATTTTGCGTGAATGCTACCATCAATCCACTGTTTCTGGTTGGGGAATGTTTTAATAGACGCTGTGGGTACAACATCACCGATGCACTTGCTAATTAACTCGTTCATCAAATCAGCATATTCATCAATGTCGTTTTTCAACGTAATGCGGAACAAATCCCAGTCCACGTGATCGAAGCAATCTTGAAGCGTGGAATCTGATTGGTCAGACCTGCGTTGAACAGACCTGAGCGCGTGTGCTTCCTGTTTTAGTCTCTGTCTATAGGCTGGGAGCAACAAAATGGAGTCGTGGTCAGCTTTTCCGAAAGGAGGGCGGGGGAGGGCCTTATATGCGTTGTGGAAGTTAGAATAACAATGATCCACTGTTTTGCCAGCCCGGGTTGCCCAATCGATATGCTGATAGAATTTAGGGAACCTTGTTTTCAGATTAGCCTTGTTATAATCCCCAGCTACAATAAATGCAGCCTCAGGATATGTGGTTTCCAGTTTACATGGAGTCGAATGAAGTTCTTTCAGGGCCGTCGATGTGTCTGCTTGTGGGGAATATACACGACCGTGATTATGATCAAAGTGAATTCTCTTGTTAGATAATGCGGTCGGCATTTGATTGTGAGGAACTCTAAGTCACATGAACAAAAGGACTTGAGTTCCTGTACGTTGTTATGATCACACCACGTCTCATTAATCTTAAGGCATACACTCCCGCCCTTCTTCTTACCAGAGGAATGCTTGTTTCTGTCGGCGCGATGCGTGAAGAAACCAGGTGGCAATACCAACTCCGATAGCATGCCTCGAGTGAGCCATGTTTCCGTGAAACAAAGAACGTTACAGTCTCTGATGTGTCTCTGGAAAGCAACCCTTGCTCGAATTTCGTCTACCTTGTTGTCAAGAGACTGGACATTGGCGAGTAGTATGCTCGGGAGCGGTGCGCAATGAGCCCGTCTATGGAACCTGACCAGAACACCGCTCCGTCTGCCCCTTCTACGGCGCGTTGTTTTGGGTCACCTGCTGGGATCCGATCCATTGTCTTTGGTGGTGAGCCAAACAGAGGATCTGCTTCGGGAAGTCTTATTCCTCGTCGTAATGTTGATGAGTTGACGTTGCTCTTATATCCAATAGTTCCTCCCGACTGTATGTAATAAAACCTCAAATTTCCTGGGGTAACATTGTAAGAAATAACACATAAAAAAAAAAAAATCCTATGAATGTGAAGTGAGGCGGCCATCTCTGTCGGCGCTGGAAGTGGGTTTAGTGTATTGAAAACATGCCGAAGTCAGGAGAGATACGGATTTGCCGACAAATAGGTGGCTGCTGGCCTGCTTAGTCTTGGCCCTAGGGGTCTGGCGTCTTGTGGGTTGTCCCTCTGGCCTTCGTCTAACATACCGGAAAGTAATAATTAATGTTTCACTAAGATCCTAAAGCTGAGTAGGGTGTGTTGTGTTAAGGTGCTGCAGGGCCGTGGAACCCTAGGGGCAGGACGGGATGACCCAGCTCTATTGTGTGCAAGTAAAAAGAGCACTACAATGCTATTAAGCTTATGATATGAATTATATTGAGGGTGTACTGTAACACCTTGTTAAAACTTCTTAAGGTATAGGGGGCAGCATTTTCACTTTTGGATAAATAGCGTGCCCAATTTCAACTTCCTGCTACTCATGCCAAGAATATAAGATATGCATATTATTAGTAGATTTGGATAGAAAACTCACGTTTCTAGAACTGTTTGAATCATGTCTGTGAGTATAACTGAACTTATGTAGCAGGCAAAACCCTGAGGACTAACAATTCAGATTTTTGTTGTTGTTGAGGTCTCTGTCTGTTCAGTGAGTTCTCATTGGGAAACGATATTCCCTAGGCACTTGTTTTCAGTTCCTACTGCATCCACTGGATGTCACCAGTCTTTGGAATTTGGTTGAGGTTATTCCTTTGTGCAATGAAGAAGTACGGCCATCTAGGAAATTGGTAACACTGTTGAGAGTTGCGCAAGACTTGAAAAGTAGTGTTGGTTTGTTGTCTTCCTGTATTGAACACAGATAGACCCGTCTTCAATTTGATTGATTATTAACGTTTAAAAATACCTAAAGTTGTATTACAAAAGTAGTTTGAAATGTTTTGGCAAAGTTTACAGGCAACTTTTGAGATATTTTGTAGTGACGTTGCGCAATCAACCGCGCCAAATAAATGGACATTTTGGATATATATGGACGGAATTAATCGAACAAAAGGACCAATTGTGATGTTTAGGTGAGGGAATATTTATCATGTAATTTCTTGTTTATGTTGACGCCAACATGGCGGCTATTGTGACTATTTTTCTGAGTGCCGTCTCAGATTATTGCATGGTTTGCTTGAAATCAGACACAGCGGTTGCATTAAGGAGAGGTAGAACTATATATATATATATATATATATAGTTTGTCATTTGGTGGTGACCTAACATAATCGTTTGTAGTGCTTTTGCTGAAAAGCATATTTGAACTCGGACACTTTGGTGGGATTAACAACGAGAATAGCTTTAAAATGGTATGAGACATGTATTTTAGGAATTGTAATTATGAGATTTCTGTGATTTGAATTTGGCGCACTCTATTTTCACTGGTAGTTGTCATATCGATCCCGTTAGCGGGATTGCAGCCATAACAAGTTAACATATAGCTTCAATAAAGTTCCAACCGGAATATTCCTTTGTGTCTTGATGAGCAATAGAACGCAAGTGGATACCCTGAGGAATGCGCCATGATCAGAAAATGGCTGACTGCCAGTCACCTGCTCTCATTCAGTCCCACAACACAGTAGAAGTCTCATTCACATTTAAATAGTGGAGGCCCTAGGAAGTGCAACATCATAAATATCTCAAGGGGATTTCAATGGGAACTGTGGTGAATACATACCAAGCTCAGATTTCTCACTTCCTGTTTTGATTTCTCCTCAGGATTTTGCCTGCCATATGAGTTCTGTTATACTCACAGACATCATTCAAACCGTTTTAGAAACTTGAGAGTGTTTTCTATCCAATACTAATAATAATATGCATATATTTACTTTGGGAAACTTATTCATCCAAGCTACTCAATACTGCCCCCCAGCCATAAGAAGTTCACGAAAGCATAAAGATGTTGATGAAGAAATGTAACACTTTAGAGTACTTAAGCATCGAATACATTGCAAGTTGAGGGTTTTTCACAACAGTAGCCCGGCTATAAAAGGTGTATTGTCCTAAGTCCTGTAATAAGAGACATTTGCATGATGGGCTACATTCTTTATTGTAACCACAATGTCAAACATAATTTGTATCTACCTTTCCAATTACTTTTAGAGTTTGGGATTTACAAATGTGCGCTTTTCATGATTAGTTACATTGTTTTAGCTCAAACGTGCAGACTTTTTTCGTTAATGCCTGTTTTATGTAGGATGCTACATTTTTGACCAGTTGCAATTTTAAGTAGGCCTAAATAAATAAAATATCCTACCTGTCACAAGTCCGACCGAGGGTGGTTCCCTTTCCCGGGTGGGTGGCGCTCGGCGGTCGTCGTCACCGGCCTATTAGCTGCCACTGATTGTCTTTCCTCCCCCTCCTTGTATGTTTAGTGGTAGCACCTGTTTATATTTAATTCGTTTCTCTTTATTAGACAGCCGGCCCGCCTGGTTGTTGTGCGGGATTATTTCAGTGTAACCTTCGGCTCTGTTGTAGAGATACGCGTTAGTGCCTGGTCGTGATTTTTTCCGTTGTACATTTTGATTCCTTGTGTTTGGGAACGTAACTATTGTGAGCACCCTGTGGTGCGTTGGTGCTATTAAAGACGCAAGGCATTGAACTCTGTCTCCTACATTTGACTCCACACCCACGACACCCGGAGCATTACAGAATCCCGCACCACCAAATTGAATGGAGTCAGCAGGAGCAGCAGCCAACCCTCTCCCATCGATGGAGGAACGGGTTCTCCACCACACCACCGTCCTCCATCGGATCCGCGATGGATCAAGTGATGGAGAGAATGGACCGATGGGAGAGGAGTGGTCTCTCTCTCCACCTTCGGCACCCACGGTTCCGGACTCCCCATCTCCCGACTCCAGCACCCTCCGTCTGACGCTACCGAGGGCTTATGATGGAGCGGCGGCGGGTTGCCAGGGGTTTCTGCTTCAGCTGGAGCTATACCTGGCCACCATCAGACCTACTCCCCCGGGAGCGGAGAGGGTGAGTGTCCTCATCTCCTGCCTCACGGGTCGTGCTCTGGAGTGGGCGAACACAGTCTGGAATGGCCCAGACTCAGCACGGGAGCACTACCCAGAGTTTTCCCGCCGCTTCCGTGCCGTGTTTGATCACCCTCTAGACGGCCGAGCGGTGGGAGAACGTCTATTTCATCTCAGCCAGGAGAGGAGGAGCGCCCAGGATTACGCGCTGGAGTTCCGGACCTTGGCAGCAGGATCCGGGTGGAACGACAGGGCCCTTATCGACCACTACCGGTGTAGTCTCCGAGAGGACGTCCGCCGGGAGTTAGCGTGTCGGGACACCACCCTGTCACTGGATAATCTGCTGGCTGCCCGCGGGCGTTCAGAGAGGGTCCTGTGCGTTCCACCACCCAGCCCCTCCGCTCCCATTCCGATGGAGTTGGGAGGGGCTGCGCCGAGGGGTACCGGAGGAGGAGGCCTTCCCTGCACCAACTGTGGTCGGAGAGGACACACGTCTGATCGGTGCTGGGGGGGCCCGTCTGGGAGTAGAGATGGCAGGCGGAACGCTTCTCGGTCACCCCAGGTGAATCAGCATCAAACTCACCCAGAACCCCCTGTTGGCCACATGTTTGTCTTAACTTTTTTCCTTCACTTTCTTCCCTCTTCCGAGCATAGGGCGCTAGTCGATTCAGGCGCAGCTGGGAACTTTATGGATCGCGGACTCGCCCTTAAGTTAGGGGTTCCGCTGGTGCTGATAGATTCTCCTTTCCCCGTGCACTCCCGAGATAGCCGGCCATTAGGGTCAGGGATGGTCAGCGAGACCACGGTCCCACTGGACATGGTGACGCAGGGGAATCATAGGGAGCATATCAGTTTCTTTATTATTGATTCGCCTGCGTTTCCAGTGGTGCTGGGGACTCCCTGGCTGGCCCGGCACAATCCTAAAATTTCGTGGAGACAGGGGGTTCTCCAGGGGTGGTCAGAGGAGTGTTCTGGAAGGTGTTTGGGAGTTTCCATCGGTGCCACATCGGTGGAGAGTCCCAACCAGGGTTCCACGGTGTGCATTCCCCCCCGAGCATGCCGATTTGGCAATCGCTTTCAGTAAAGTGAAAGCGACTAAATTACCACCTTATCGACCTGGAAGGGATTGTACGATAGATCTACAGGTAGACGCTGCGCTTCCCAAGAGTCACGTGTACCCGCTGTCCCAGGAGGAGACGTTGGCAATGAAGACATATGTCACGGAGTCGCTGGGACAGCGGTTCATTCGGTCCTCCATTTCACCCGTCTCCTCGAGTTTCTTTTTTGTGAGTAAAAAGGAGGGAGGTTTGCGTCCATGTATCGATTATAGAGGTCTAAACGCCATCACAGTGGGGTATAGTTACTGTCTACCTCTCATCGCTACGGCGGTGGAATCGTTCCACGAAGCGCAGTTCTTCGCAAAACTGGATCTCAGGAGCGCGTATAGTCTGGTGCGTATTCGGAAGGGAGATGAGTGGAAAACCGCATTTAGTACCACATCAGGCCACTATGAGTACCTCGTCATGCCGTATGGGTTAAAAAATGCTCCAGCCGTTTTTTAATCCTTTGTAGACGAGATTCTCAGGGACCTGTGCGGGCAGGGAGTGGTTGTTTATATCGATGACATTCTGATCTACTCGGCCACTCACACCGTGCATGTGTCTCTGGTGCGCAAGGTGCTTGGTAGACTGCTGGAGCATGACCTATACGTCAAGGCTGAGAAATGCGTGTTCTCTAAACGAGCCGTCTCTTTTCTGGGATATCGCATTTCCACCTCGGGGGTAGTGATGGAGGGCGACCGCATTAGGTGCAGCGGTTTTTGGGTTTTGCCAACTACTACCGGAGGTTTATCCGGGGTTTTGGCCAGATGTTCACTGATGCGCCCATGTTGGCGCATCCGGACCCTTCTCTAGCATTCATAGTGGAGGTGGACGCGTCCGAGGCTGGGGTGGGTACCGTGCTATCACAGCGCTCGGGTACGCCACCAAAACTCCGCCCCTGCGCTTTTTTCTCAAGGAAGCTCAGCCCAGCGGAGCGTAACTATGATGTGGGGGACCGGGAGTTGCTAGCGGTGGTTAGAGCTCTGAAGGTGTGGAGACACTGGCTTGAGGGGGCTAAGCACCCCTTTCTCATCTGGACCGACCACCAGAATCTGGAGTATATTCGGGCAGCTAACCCACGTCAGGCAAGGTGGGCCATATTCTTCACCCGGTTCCGGTTTACTTTGTCTTATAGACCGGGCTCCCAGAACGTAAAGGCTGACGCACTGTCCCGCCTTTACAACACGGAGGATGGGTCCACCGAACCTACTCCCATCCTTCCCGCCTCAAAGCTGGTAGCACCAGTGGTATGGGAGGTGGACTCAGACATCGAGCGGGCGTTACGGGCTGAACCCGCAACTCCTCAGTGTCCAGCGGGGCTAAGGTACGTGCCGCCTGGTGTTCGGGACAAACTGATTCGGTGGGCTCACGTCCTACCCTCCTCGGGTCACCCTGGGGTGACGAGGACAGTGGGGAGTCTTCAGGGGAGGTATTGGTGGCCTACGTTGGCTAAGGACGTTAAGGGTTATGTCTCCTCCTGTTCAGTGTGCGCTCAGAGTGAGGCTCCTAGGCACCTTCCTAGAGGGAAGTTACAACCCCTCCCCGTTCCACAGCGGCCATGGTCACATCTGTCCATAGATTTCCTGACCGATCTTCCGCCGTCTCAGGGGAACACCATGGTTCTAGTGATTGTGGATCGGTTCTCTAAGTCCTGCCGTCTCCTCCCGTTGCCCGGTATCCCTACAGCCCTACAGACTGCGGAGGCATTATTCACCCATGTCTTTCGGCACTACGGGGTGCCGGAGGACATCGTTTCTGATCGGGGCCCCCAATTCACGTCTCGGGTATGGAGAGCGTTCATGGAACGCTTGGGGGTCTCTGTCAGCCTGACCTCCGGTTATCACACCGAGAGTAATGGGCAGGTGGAGAGAATGAACCAGGAGGTGGGTAGGTTTCTGTGGTCGTATTGCCAGGATCGGCCAGGGGAGTGGGCACGATACATTCCCTGGGCTGAAATGGCTCAGAACTCACTATGCCACTCCTCTACTAACGTGTCCCCTTCACAGTGTGTGTTGGGGTACCAGCCGGTCCTGGCACCATGGCATCTGAGCCAGACCGAGGTTCCTGCGGTGGAGGAATGGGCACAGCGCTCCAAGGAGACCTGGAGGGCCGTCCAGGAATCTCTACGACAAGCGAGTGGACGGCAGAAGAGGAGTGCTGACCGCCACCGCAGTGAGGCCCCCGGGGGACAGGGTCTAGCTCTCGACCCGAAACCTACCTCTCCGCTTGCCCTGCCGGAAGCTGGGTCTGCAGTGTGTAGGGCCCTTTAATGTCCTGAGGAGAATAAACGAGGTGTGTTATCGATTTCAACTCCCTTCCTATTATCGTATTAACCCCTCGTTTCATGTGTCTCTCCTCAGGCCGGTGGTAGCTGGTCCCCTGCAGGACAGTGAGGTGCCGGAGGTCCCCCCCCCCCTCTGGACATCGAGGGGTCCCCGGCGTACACGATCCGGGCCATTCTGGACTCAAGACGCCGGGTGAGGGGCCTGCAGTACCTCGTGGACTGGGAGGGGTACGGTCCGGAGGAGAGGTGCTGGGTACCAGTGGGGGACATCTTGGATCCATCCATGTTGAGGGATTTCCATCGCCTCCATCCAGATCGCCCTGCACCTCGTCCTCCGGGGTGCGACCTCGAGGCCGGCGCCGGCGCGCTGCAGGAGCCGCGCGTCGGGGGGGGGGGGGTAGTGTCACGAGTCCGATCGAGGGTGGTTCCCTTTCCCGGGCGGGTGGCGCTCGGCGGTCGTCGTCACCGGCCTATTAGCTGCCACTGATTGTCTTTCCTCCCCCTCCTTGTATGTTGTGGTAGCACCTGTTTATGTTTAATTCGTTTCTCTTTATTAGACAGCCGGCCCGCCTGGTTGTTGTGCGGGATTATTTCAGTGTAACCTTCGGCTCTGTTGTAGAGGTACGTGTTAGTGCCTGGTCGTGATTTTTTCCGTTGTACATTTTGATTCCCTGTGTTTGGGAACATAACTATTGTGAGCACCCTGTGGTGCGTTGGTGCTATTAAAGACGCACAGCATTGAACTCTGTCTCCTGCATTTGACTCCACACCCACGACACCCGGAGCATTACACTACCTCTATTAGGCTGTTAAGCCTCATAGCTTACCTCAACCAGTTAAGTTATTTTATATAGGTCTAGACTCCGAAGAAAGACTCCAATTAAGCCCTGTTGTTTGAAAAGTCTAATTAAAATGAAGATTATTTTTGTTTCATCAGAACAGAGGACATTTCTCCAAAAAGTCCAATCTTTGTCCCCATGTGCAGTTACAAACCAAAATAATCTGTCTGTAATTAACTGTTGGTGGAAAAATGACATGTGTCATGCAAAGTAGATGTCCTAACCGACTTGCAAAACTATAGTTTGTGAACAAGAAATTTGTGAAGTGGTTGAAGAACTAGTTTTAATGACTCCAACCTAATTGTATGTAAACGTTCAACTTCAACTGTAGCCCACGATGTGGCGGTTCACACCTCGCTCGGCTATTAGATAATTCTTTAGTAAAGGTTGAATATTCTATTGTTCAGCTAATAGTCCATCCTGCTACGCTTGTGAAAAAGTAATATTACTGCTTTTTCCCCTTTCCACATGTTAAAGATTCCACTTGATAAAGTGTTTTTAGCCACAATCGGCCCCAACCCCAATTAATACATTGTAATGTTTTGTCAGCCATCTTTGCTGAAGAACGTCACCAGGAACGGGTGGCTCGCGTCAAACTCATCATTTGAACCACTCGATATGATTGGTCCTATAAAAACCTTGGGGCCCAAATGCATGATGAGTGCTCTAACTCCCCCTTGTGGTGGTCTGGAGCAATGTAACCATGATGCTGGGTACCTCAAATTCAAAATGAAATCAAATTTTATTTGTCACATACACATGTTTAGCAGATGTTAATGCGAGTGTAGCGAAATGCTTGTGCTTCTAGTTCTGACAATGCAGTAATAACCAACAAGTAATCTAACTAACAATTCCAAAATTAAATTTTATACACAGTGTAAGGGGATAAAGAATATGTACATAGAGATATATGAACGAGTGATGGTACAGAGCAGGTATGTAAACATTATATTAGGTAGCATTGTTTAAAGTGGCTTGAGATATATTTTACATAATTTCCCATCAATTCCCATTATTAAAGTGGCTGGAGTTGAGTCAGTGTGTTGGCAGCAGCCACTCAATGTTAGTGGTTGCTGTTTAACAGTCTGATGGCCTTGAGATTGAAAAACAGCTTCTGTCTCTCGGTCCCAGCTTTGATGCACCTGTACTTACCTCGCCTTCTGGATGATAGCGGGGTGAACAGGCAGTGGCTCGGGTGGTTGTTGTCCTTGATGATCTTTATGGCCTTCCTGTAACATTGGGTGGTGTAGGTGTCCTGGAGGGCAGGTAGTTTGCCCCCGGTGATGCGTTGTGCAGACCTCACTACCCTCTGGAGAGCCTTCCGGTTGAGGGCGGAGCAGTTGCCGTACCAGGCGGTGATACAGCCCGTCAGGATGCTCTCGATTGTGCATCTGTAGAAGTTTGCGTGCTTTTGGTGACAAGCCGAATTTCTTCAGCCTGCTGCGCCTTCTTCACGATGCTGTCTGTGTGAGTGGACCAATTCAGTTTGTCTGTGATGTGTATGCCGAGGAACTGAAAACTTGCTACTCTCTCCACTACTGTTCCATCGATGTGGATAGGGGGTGTTCCCTCTGCTGTTTCCTGAAGTCCACAATCATCTCCTTAGTTTTGTTGACGTTGAGTGTGAGGTTATTTTCCTGACACCACACTCCGAGGGCCCTCACCTCCTCCCTGTAGGCCGTCTCATCGTTGTTGGTAATCAAGCCTACCACTGTTGTGTCGTCCGCAAACTTGATGATTGAGTTGGAGGCGTGCGTGGCCACGCAGTCGTGGGTGAACAGGGAGTACAGGAGAGGGCTCAGAACGCACCCTTGTGGGGCCCCAGTGTTGAGGATCAGCGGGGAGGAGATACCTGGGGGCGGCCCGTCAGGAAGTCCAGTACCCAGTTGCACAGGGCGGGGTCGAGACCCAGGGGTATCAGCAAAATGGAGTCGTGGTCAGCTTTTCCGAAAGGGGGGCGGGGCAGGGCCTTATATGCGTCACGGAAGTTAGAGTAACAGTGATCCAAGGTTTTTCCACCCCTGGATGCGCAATCGATATGCTGATAAAATTTAGGGAGTCTTGTTTTCAGATTAGCCTTGTTAAAATCCCCAGCAACAATGAATGCAGCCTCTGGATAAATGGTTTCCAGTTTGCAAAGAGTTAAATAAAGTTTGTTCAGAGCCATCGATGTGTCTGCTTGGGGGGGATTTATACAGCTGTGATTATAATCGAAGAGAATTCTCTTGGTAGATAATGCGGTCTACATTTGATTGTGAGGAATTCTAAAATCAGATGAACAGAAGGATTTGAGTTCCTGTATGTTTCTTTCATCGCACCATGCCTCGTTAGCCATAAGGCATACGCCCCCACCCCTCTTCTTACCAGAAAGGTGTTTGTTTCTGTCGGCGCGATGCGTGGAGAAACCCGTTGGCTGCACCGCTTCGGATAGCGTCTCTCCAGTGAGCCATGTTTCCGTGAAGCACAGAATGTTACAGTCTCTGATGTCCCTCTGGAATGCTACCCTTGCTCGGATTTCATCAACCTTGTTGTCAAGAGACTGGACATTGGCAAGAAGAATGCTAGGGAGTGGTGCACGGTGTGCCGGTCTCCGGAGTCTGACCAGAAGACCGCCTCGTTTCCCTCTTTTTCGGAGTCGTTTTTTTGGGTCGCTGCATGCGATCCATTCCGTTGTCCTGTTTGTAAGGCAGAACACAGGATCCGCGTCGCGAAAAACATATTCTTGGTCGTACTGATGGTGAGTTGACGCTGATCTTATATACAGTAGTTCTTCTCGACTGTATGTAATGAAATCTAAGATGACCTGGGGTACTAATGTAAGAAATAACACGCAAAAAAACACAAAGGCAAAGCAGCGGGTGAAGGCAAACCAGCGGGTGAGCTCCTCTATCATCATCTGAGGCAGGAGATGAGGAGTGCACAGGAGTTTGCTTTGGAGTTTAGGACCTTGGCTGCCGGCGCTGGATGGAGCGTCAGGGCCCTGATCGACCACTACCGTTGTAGTCTACGCGAGGACGTCCGTCGGGTGCTGGCCTGTAGAGACACCACCCTCAACTTCGACCAGCTGGTGGACATGTCCATCAAGCTGGACAACATGCTGGCTACTCGTGGACGTCTAGATCGGGGTCTGGTTGTTCCATCCGCCCGCACCCTCTCTCCCGAACCTATGGAATTGGGAGCGATGGTGCGCGGGGAGACCGGAGGGGGTTCCCGGTCGAGCACTATTCATGGTCGCAGAGGGCGGCACACTGCTGGTCGGTGCCGGGTTGGTTCCTCTGGGAATAGAGAAGGCAGGCAGGGCATTCTGGCTTCACCCCAGGTGAGTAGGCACCATTCTCATCCAGAGCCCTCTGCTGCACTAATGTTTGTCTCTGTCTATTTTCCTGATTTTTCACTGCATTCCCAGTATAAGGCGCTAGTAGATTCAGGTGCGGCTGGGAATTTCATTAATAAAAGTCTCGCTCATAGTTTAGAGATCCCTATTGTTCCTGTGGATATGCCTTTCCCTATTCATGCCTTAGATAGTTAACCATTAGGGTCAGGGTTTATCAGGGAGGTAACCGCACCTTTGTGTATGATAACGCAGGAGGGTCACAGGGAGAAGATTAGTCTTTTCCTTATTGATTCTCCTGCGTATTCTGTGGTGCTAGGCCTACCCTGGTTAGTTTGCCATAACCCCACTGTTTCTTGGCCACAGAGGGCTCTCACGGGGTGGTCACGAGAATGCTCAGATAGGTGTTTAGGGGTTTCCGTTGGTGCTACTACGGTGGAAAGTCCAGACCAGGTCTCCACCGTGCGCACTCAATTACCACCCCATTAACGGGGGGGATTGTGCGATAGATCTCCTGGTAGACGCTGCATATCCCAAGAGTCACGTGTATCCCTGTCGCAAGCGGAGACGGAGGCTATGGAGACATATGTCTCTGAATCCCTGCATCAGGGGTTCATTCAGCCATCCATTTCACCCGTTTCTTCGAGTTTCTTTTTGTGAAAAAATGGATGGCGGTTTATGCCCGTGCATTGATTATCGAGGTCTTAATAAAATCACAGTGAAATATAGTTACCCATTACCTCTGATCAATACGGTTATTGAGTTAACCTCTTGAAACTCTGGGGGCGCAATTTCAATTTTGGATGAAAAGCGTTCCCGTTTTAAACAAGATATTTTGTCACAAAAAGATGCTCGACTATGCATATAATTGATAGCTTTGGAAAGAAAACACTATAAATTTTCCAGAACTGCAAAGATAGTCTGTAGGTGCCCTAGAACGGGAGCTACAGGCAAAACCAAGATGAAACGGCAACCAGGAAACCAGCAGGATTTTTGAGGCTCCGTTTTCCATTGTCTCCTTATATGGCTGTGAATGCGAGAGGAATGAGCCTGCCCTTTCTGTCGTTTCCCCAAGGTGTCTGCAGCATTGTGACGTATTTGTAGGCATATCATTGGAAGATTGACCATAAGAGACTACATTTTCCAGGTGTCCGCCCGGTGTCCTCCGTCGAAATTGGTGCGTCTTTTTCAGCTGCTGGTATTTTTCCATGCGATTTAGGGGAAAGCAGGCTTCCACGAACTGCATATCAATGAAGAGATATGTGAAAAAACACCTTGAGGATTGATTCTAAACAACGTTTGCCATGTTTCGGTCGATATTATGGAGTTAATTCGGAAAAAGTTTGACGTTTTGGTGACTGAATTTTCGGTTCGTTTCGGTAGCCAAATGTGATGTACAAAACGGAGCGATTTCTCCTTCACAAAGATTCTTTCAGGAAAAACTGAACATTTGCTATGTAACTGAGAGTCTCCTCATTGAAAACATCCGAAGCTCTTCAAAGGTAAATGATTTTATTTATTTGGTTATCTGGTTTTTGTGAAAATGTTGCGTGCTAAATGCTACTCAAAATGCTAAGCTAGCTTAGCATACTCTTACACAAATTAGTGATTTGCTATGGTTCAAAAGCATATTTTGAAAATCTGAGATGACAGTGTTGTTAAGAAAAGGCTAAGCTTGAGAGCAGGCGCATTATTTTCAATTTATTTGCGATTTTCAGAAATCGTTAACGTTGCGTTATGCTAATGAGCCTGAGGCTTTATTCACGATCCCGGATCCGTGCACGGGGCACGTTTTTTCACAAAATTGCATCTCAGGAGTGTGTACAATCTGGTGCGTATTCGGAAGGGTGATGAGTGGAAGACGGCATTTAGCACCACCTCAGGTCATTATGAGTACCTTGTCATGCCATATGGGTTGATGAATGCTCCATCAGTTTTCCAATCATTTGTAGATGAGATCTTCAGGGACCTGCACGGGCAGGGTGTAGTGGTGTATATCGATGATTTTCTGATATACTCTGCTACACGCGCCGAGCATGTGTCTCTGGTGCGCAGGGTGCTTGGTCGCCTATTGGAGCATGATCTATATGTCAAGGTTGAGAAATGCTTGTTCTTTCAACAATCCATCTCCTTCCTAGGGCATCGGATTTCCACTTCAGGAGTGGAGATGGAGAGCGACCGCATTATAGCCGTGCTCCCATTACCTCCCTGCTAAAGGGGGGCCCGGTGCGCTTGCAGTGGTCGGCTGAGGCGAACAGGGCTTTTGAGCACCTGAAGACTCTGTTTACCTCGGTGCCTGTGCTGGCTCATCCGGATCCCTCTTTGCCATTCATAGTGGAGGTGGACGCATCCGAAGCTGGGATAGGAGCAGTGCTCTCTCAGCGTTCGGGTACGCCACTGTAGCTTCGCCCCTGTGCTTTCTTTTCGAAGAAGCTCAGCCCGGCAGAGCGAAACTATGATGTGGGGAACCGAGAGCTGTTAGCTGTCATAGAAGCTTTGAAGGTGTGGAGGCATTGGCTTGAGGGGGCTAAACACCCTTTTCTCATCTGGACTGACCACCGCAATCTGGAGTACATCCGGCAGGCGAAGAGATTGAATCCTCCCCAGGCAAGGTGGGCCATGTTTTTCACTCGTTTTGTGTATACGCTTTCTTACAGACCAGGCTCCCAGAACGTTAAGGCAGACGCATTGTCTGGGCTGTATGACACAGAGGAGCGATCCATGGATCCCACTCCCATACTCCCAGCTTCGTGTCTGGTGGCGCCTGTAGTGTGGGAGCTGGACGCTGACATTGAGCGGGCGTCACGTGCAGAGCCCTCTCCCCGAGTGTCCAGCTGGTCGTCTGTACGTTCCGTCTGCTCTCCGCGACCGATTAATCTATTGGGCTCACACGTCACCCTCCTCTGGTCATCCTGGGATAGGTCGGACGATGCTCTGTCTTGCAGGGAGGTACTGGTGGCCCACTTTAGCTAAGGACGTGAGGATTTATGTTTCTTCCTGCTCGGTGTGCACCCAGTGCAAGGCTCCTAGACACCTGCCCAGAGGTAAGCTACAACCTCTACCCGTTCCTCAACGGCCGTGGTCGCACCTGTCGGTGGATTTTTTGACTGACCTTTCAACTTCACAGGGTTACACCACAATCCTGGTTGTTGTGGATTGGTTTTCAAAGTCCTGTCGTCTCCTCCCTTTGCCCGGTCTCCCTACGGCCTTACAAACTGCCGAGGCCCTGTTTACACACGTTTTCTGGCACTATGGGGTGCCTGAGGATATAGTGTCTGATCGGGGTCCCCAGTTCACATCAAGGGTCTGGAAGGCGTTCATGGAGCGTCTGGGGATCTCGGTTAGTCTTACCTCAGGTTTTCACCCCGAGAGTAATGGGCAGGTGGAGAGAGTTAACCAGGATGTGGGTAGGTTTCTGCGGTCTTATTGCCAGGATCGGCCGGGGGAGTGGGCGAAGTTCGTGCCCTGGGCAGAGATGGCTCAGAACTCGCTACGTCACTCCTCCACTAACCTTACTCCCTTTCAATGTGTATTAGGGTATCAGCCGGTTCTGGCTCCTTGGCATCAGAGCCAGACCGAGGCCCCTGCGGTGGACAATTGGTTTCGGCACGCTGAGGAAACCTGGCAGGCAGCCCACGTCCACCTTCAGCGTGCCCTTTAAGGCGCCAGAAAATTGGCGCAGACCGTCGCCGCAGTGAGGCCACAGTGTTCGCACCAGGGGACAGGGTCTGGCTCTCGACCCGAAACCTGCCACTTCGCCTGCTCTGCCGGAAGCTGGGTCCGCGGTTTGTGGGGCCGTTTAAAGTCCTGAGGAGAGTGAACGAGGTTTGTTATAGGTTACAACTGCCCACTAATTACCGTATCAACCCCTCATTCCATGTGTCTCTCCTCAGGCCGATGGTGGCTGGCCTGCTCTAGGAGGCTGAAGTGTGTGATGTTCCTCCGCCTCCTCTAGACATCGACGGGGTTCCGGCGTACTCTGTTCGATCCATTTTGGATTCGAGACGTCAGGCGAGGGGCCTTCAGTACCTCGTGGACTGGGAGGGGTACGGGCCGGAGGAGAGATGCTGGGTTCCGGTGGAGGATGTGTTAGATCCTTTCATGTTATCAGAATTCCACCATCTCCATCCGGATCGCCCTGTGAAGGAGTTAATGGGGAAATTGGAGGAGAGAGAAATGAGGGAGTTGCTGTGTTGGTGCTTTAAGCATGGAATTCGCCCGACGGAACGTGTCGGGGATCTGATGGTACCTGGGTCAGCTCTCCATACTCGTCCTGAGGTGCGTGTTAGTCGGCTGGTGAAGATGGTGCCAGCCTCACGCACCAGGCCTCCTGTGCACCTCCCTAGCCTTGCACTTCCTGTGCCAGCACTGCTCTCAAGATCTCCAGTACGCCTTCACGGTCTAGCCCATCCTGTGCCACCTCCACACACCAGCCCTCCGGTGGCAGCTCCCCGCACCAGGCTTCCTTTGCGTGTCCTCGGCCCAGTACCACCAGTGCCAGCACCACGCATCAGGCCTACAGTGCGCCTCGCCTCTCCAGCGCTCCCGGAGCTTTCCTCCTCTCCTGCGCTGTCGGAGTCTCCCGCCTGTTCAGCGCTGCCCGAGCCTTCCTCCTCTCCTGCGCTGCCGGAGTCTCCCTCCTGTTCAGCGCTGCCGGAGCCTTCCTCCTCTCCTGCGCTGTCGGAGTCTCCCGCCTGTTCAGCGCAGCCATAGCCTTCCTCCTCTACAGCGCTGTCGGAGTCTCCCGCCTGTTCAGTGCTGCCCGAGCCTTCCTCCTCTCCTGCGCTGTCGGAGTCTCCCGCCTGTTCAGCGCAGCCATAGCCTTCCTCCTCTACAGCGCTGCCGGAGTCTCCCACCTGTTCAGCGCAGCCAGAGCAGCCAGTCAGCATGGAGCAGCCAGAGCAGTCAGCCAGACTCTTCCAGATCCGCCAGTCTCTTCCAGATCCGCCAGTCTCTTCCAGATCCGCCAGTCTCTTCCAGATCCGCCAGTCTCTTCCAGATCCGCCAGACTCTTCCAGATCCGCCAGTCAGCCAGACTCTTCCAGATCCGCCAGTCAGCCAGACTCTTCCAGATCCGCCAGTCAGCCAGACTCTTCCAGATCCGCCAGTCAGCCAGACTCTTCCAGATCCGCCAGTCAGCCAAGATCTGCCTAAGCTTCCTCTAAGTGCCAAGCTGCCCCTCAGTCCAGTGGGGTTCTGGGTGAGGACTACGAGGCCATGGTCGGCGGCGAGGTTGGACTATCCAAGGACGAGAGGAGGAGGGACTAAGACATTGATAGAGTGGGGTCCACGTCCTGCGCCGGAGCCGCCACCATGGACAGACGCCCACCCGGACCCTCCCCTATGGTTTTTGGTGTGCGTCCGGGAGTCCGCACTTCAGGGGGGGGTTCTGTCACACCCTGGTCATAGTATATTGTGTTTGTCTTTATTTATTTGGTCAGGCCGGGGTGTGACATGGGTTTATTGTGGTGTGTTTTGTCTTGGGGTGTTAGGTGTTGGGTGTGTGGCTGAGTGGGGGTATCTAGCATAGTCTATGGCTGTCTGGAATGGTTCTCAATCAGAGGCAGGTGTTTATCGTTGTCTCTGATTGGGAACATTATTCTTTGAGTATTTTCGTGGGTGATTGTTCCTGTCTCTGTGTTTGTGTTCACCAGATAACCTGTACAGCCTATCACGTCCATTCTTTGTTTTGTTCGTTATTTCATGTCTAGTTAATTTATTAAAGAACATGAATAACTACCACGCTGCATTTTGGTCCTCTTCTCCTTCGACAGACGAGAACCGTTACAGTTATATTGACTGAACGAGTCGAACAAAACTGAATCAGTAGAACGAGAGGAACTTCCCATCACTATTGTTGAGGTTTGATGATCTATTGTTGTGTATCTGTATACTTTGAATATAAATGTTTAAAATAATTAAATATAGGCCCATAAGGCCATTGAATTTACCAATTGTTTTGTTGTATTTTACCGCCTTTCTCTCCTCAATTTCGATCTTGTCTCATCTCGGCAACTCCACAAAGGGCTTGGAAGGTGAAGGTCGTGTCATGCTTCCTCCGAAACAAGACCCGCTAAACCTCGCTCCTTAACACCCGCCCGCTTAACCCAGAAGCCAGCAACCCAATATGTAGGAGGAAACGCAGTACGACTAAGGTCAAGCCTGCAGGCGTCCGGCCCGCCACAAAGGAATCACTAGAGCGTGATGAGCCAAGTAAAATCCCCCCGGCCAAACCCTCCCCTAACCCGGATGACGCTGGGCCAATTGTGTGCCGTTTTATGGCACTCCCGATCACAGACAGTTGATCAAACCCGGGTCTGTAGTGACGCCTCTAGCACTCTAGCAGGGTCTTAGACCGCTGTGCCACTCGGCTGCAAAATAGTTTTAATTGCTAAACTATGAACGTCTGGTAAAAACGTGTGTTTCATGTTCCAAGTACAGGTTGATGTTTGTGCTTTAGAGAACCTCTGTGGCATGCCAAAAATGTACTTTTTACCATAAAGAGGAATGGGACAGTCAGACTGCCACAATTGAAAGCAGTTATGACCAAAACTATAAATAAATCAGGTTTGGTTTTACTCGCTAATGTGCGCAAGATGTTGCTAAATCACCAATTTCCATTATCAAACTGAGCAATTCCTATATCATGTTAGCTGTGTAGCAATGGACATTTTTAGGAGCTAATTGCTTAACATCAAACGTATTCAAGTTATTGGGAAAGTGTGAACACAGGTACGTCAAGGTTGAAATTCTATTGTAAAAAGACATGTTTTTTTCTCTGCTACAATTAATTCTGCTCCACGAGAGTCCAAACATTTTTCCCTGTGCTCCATCAAACGGTGAGTCTATGCAATTCTGAGCAGACACTCCGTCAGAGGAGCACACTCAGATTATGTTGCACGAGATAAAGCGTGCTCAAGTGCAGTCATGCAATTACTCTCACTGCTACCGGCATTTATTTAAAATGAAAATTGATAACAGGCTAGGCCTAAAATATTTTATATGAAGAAGTGTCAGAGGTAGGTGGCATAACCTTTGGTGCATTTTTCATGTGCCCACCTCTGGCAGGAAGATCACTTCACCCACTTCTCTCCCTGCACAAGATGCAACAAAACCCCCGTCACAGACCAAACAAGAACAGATCTCCCAGCTGCCTGGTCTGTGTTGTTGTTCCTCTCTTTTTACTTTCTTGCCAAGCTTGTCCCTTGCCTTTGGCACCACCTTCTTATTTTTCTCTCCCCTGCTCCTCTTCCAGGGCACATTTGACCAGTGTGACAGTGAGAATAGTCACTTTCTTCTTCCTCCACTTATTGGCAACCTTCCTTGGCGCAGCCTTGGGTAAAGGCCTGACAGCCACAGTGCTGAAACCATCAGCAGAGGTTGATGGGACCAAGGGCGTAACTTTGTGTTGCATATTGGGGGGTTCAGAGGATTGTTATGGTGTCAACACCCCTCTTGGGGGGTCCGGGGGCATACCCCCCCCAGTCATTTTTTTTGTTGTTGCTGTGAAATGGTTGTTTCTGGTGAATTTTGAAGGGCAAAATATCCAAAACTGTCCTGATAAGTTGGTCAATATATTCCAATCACAACAGAAATACCAATATTTTTCTATATTGCTTTAAACGGTGTTCTTACTCTTAACAGTTCAGAAAATCCTCTCCACGCCCCTTCTTTAACTACATTTAAATCTTTATATTTGTGTACCCTTTACCACGCTTGGCTAGTACATAGTCTTAAATAACAAATTTATTATACCCAAAGCAAGTCCAGAAACTTCATACATGGTTACACAATTTAATTTCAGTATGAATACATAAAATAATTCAGGTGACGGTCAAAATATAACTCTTCAATATGGCATCATGCTCAAGCAATAGACTTCCAAAATACATAGCAACAACTCATTGTGATTCACCATCAAGTAAAAAAAAACAGTCAACATACAAAGGTAGGTAATGAGTGGTGAAGAGAGGTTTCAAATCTTCAGTCTGACTCATCTTAAAGGAATACATTGGGATTTAGGCAATGAGGCCCGTTGTCCACTTCCCTAGAGTCTGATGAACTTGTGAATAACATTGTTATGTCTCTGTGTGCAATATGACGGAAAATTGAGGTAGTTTCTCCAGCATATAGATTGGAAGGCTATGGGTGTCTATTACATTTACCTCACTTTGTACTTCGACACCGAGACATAACAATGGTATCCACTAGTTCATCTGTTTCCGGGGGAAGTAGACAAAGGGCCTCATTGCATTGTTGCCGCTTGTTATAGACCCCCTCAGCTCCCAGCTGTGCCCTGGACACTATATGTGAATTGATTGCCCCCCATCTATCGTAAGAGTTCGTACTGCTAGGTGACCTAAATTGGGACATGCTTAACACCCCGGCCGTCCTACAATCTAAGCTTGATGACCTCCGTCTCACACAAATTATCAAGGAACCTATTAGGTACAATTCCAAATCCGTAAACATGGGCACGTTCATAGATATCATCCTGACCCACTTGCCCTCTAAATAGGGGTTTTTGGAATGGTTCCGGGTTGGAGCGAGCGGTCGCATCTACACTTCGGTCCGCAGGTAGTATAACTTTTCATTCATTTTCATTACATTTCATTATAGTACAACGGTTTGATTTGTCTAATCTTAGCAATTTCTTCTTAGCTAGCTACATAGCCGTCTTTGTATCAAAGATAATTGCGTAATTATCGTATTTCGTCGTCCTAACGTAGTCTACACTGCTATCTGCCCAGCAGCTAGCTAACGTCCACCGGCTACTAGCACTGTAGAAACTATTACACTCAACTGAACGACTCGATTAGTGTAGTGTTAGCTAGCTACATAGTTGTCTTTGCTGTCTTCGTATCCAAGATACTTGTGTAGTTTAGAGTGTGTAGACTTAGAGTGATTATCTTAATTTACCGAGGTTAGCTAGCCAGCTATTTGTCGTCCTTAACGTAGGAGATACTGCTAGCTAGCTAGCCAACAGCTAGCCAACGTCTACCGAATTGAACTTCAACTACCCGGTCAACATTCCGCTTCGCTCCACAGGTAGTATCACATTTTCATTTCACTTCATTACAGTACAACGGTTTAAATTGTTTGATCGTAGCTAGCTAGCTACATAGCCGTCTTTGTTTCAAAGACAATTGTGTAGTCTAGAGCGATTTTCTAGGTTAGCTAGCCAGCTATTGTCGTTCTTTTAACGTAACGTAACGTAATCAACACTGCTAGCTAGCCAGCTAGCCCCGAATAGCAGCACTGTAGAAACTATTACACTCGACGGAACGACTTGATTAGTGTAGTGTCAACAACGCAGCCACTGCCAGCTAGCCTACAAAGTCAACAACGCAGCCACTGCCAGCTAGCCTACTCCAGCAGTACTGTATCATTTCAATCATTTTAGTCAATAAGATTCTTGCTACGTAAGCTTAACTTTCTGAACATTCGAGACGTGTAGTCCACTTGTCATTCCAATCTCCTTTGCATTAGCGTAGCCTCTTCTGTAGCCTGTCAACTATGTGTCTATCTATCCCTGTTCTCTCCTCTCTGCACAGACCATACAAACGCTCCACACCGCGTGGCCGCGGCCACCCTAATCTGGTGGTCCCAGCGCGCACGACCCACGTGGAGTTCCAGGTCTCCGGTAGCCTCTGGAACTGCCGATCTGCGGCCAACAAGGCAGAGTTCATCTCAGCCTATGCCTCCCTCCAGTCCCTCGACTTCTTGGCACTGACGGAAACATGGATCACCACAGATAACACTGCTACTCCTACTGCTCTCTCTTCGTCCGCCCACGTGTTCTCGCACACCCCGAGAGCTTCTGGTCAGCGGGGTGGTGGCACCGGGATCCTCATCTCTCCCAAGTGGTCATTCTCTCTTTCTCCCCTTACCCATCTGTCTATCGCCTCCTTTGAATTCCATGCTGTCACAGTTACCAGCCCTTTCAGGCTTAACATCCTTATCATTTATCGCCCTCCAGGTTCCCTCGGAGAGTTCATCAATGAGCTTGATGCCTTGATAAGCTACTTTCCTGAGGACGGCTCACCTCTCACAGTCCTGGGCGACTTTAACCTCCCCACGTCTACCTTTGACTCATTCCTCTCTGCCTCCTTCTTTCCACTCCTCTCCTCTTTTGACCTCACCCTCTCACCTTCCCCCTACTCACAAGGCAGGCAATACGCTCGACCTCATCTTTACTAGATGCTGTTCTTCCACTAACCTCATTGCAACTCCCCTCCAAGTCTCCGACCACTACCTTGTATCCTTTTCCCTCTCGCTCTCATCCAACACTTCCCACACTGCCCCTACTCGGATGGTATCGCGCCGTCCCAACCTTCGCTCTCTCTCCCTTGCTACTCTCTCCTCTTCCATCCTATCATCTCTTCCCTCTGCTCATACCTTCTCTAACCTATCTCCTGATTCTGCCTCCTCAACCCTCCTCTCTTCCCTTTCTGCATCCTTTGACTCTCTATGTCCCCTATCCTCCAGGCCGGCTCGGTCCTCCCCTCCCGCTCCGTGGCTCGACGACTCATTGCGAGCTCACAGAACAGTGCTCCGGGCAGCCGAGCGGAAATGGAGGAAAACTCGCCTCCCTGCGGACCTGGCATCCTTTCACTCCCTCCACTCTACATTTTCCTCCTCTGTCTCTGCTGCTAAAGCCACTTTCTTCCACTCTAAATTCCAAGCTTCTGCCTCTAACCCTAGGAAGCTCTTTGCCACCTTCTCCTCCCTCCTGAATCCTCCTCCCCCTCCCCCCCTCCTCCCTCTCTGCAGATGACTTCGTCAACCATTTTGAAAAGAAGGTCGACGACATCCGATCCTCGTTTGCTAAGTCAAACGACACCGCTGGTTCTGCTCACACTGCCCTACCCTGTGCTCTGACCTCTTTCTCCCCTCTCTCTCCAGATGAAATCTCGCTTCTTGTGACGGCCGGCCGCCCAACAACCTGCCCGCTTGACCCTATCCCCTCCTCTCTTCTCCAGACCATTTCCGGAGACCTTCTCCCTTACCTCACCTCGCTCATCAACTCATCCCTGACCGCTGGCTACGTCCCTTCCGTCTTCAAGAGAGCGAGAGTTGCACCCCTTCTGAAAAAACCTACACTCGATCCCTCCGATGTCAACAACTACAGACCAGTATCCCTTCTTTCTTTTCTCTCCAAAACTCTTGAACGTGCCGTCCTTGGCCAGCTCTCCCGCTATCTCTCTCAGAATGACCTTCTTGATCCAAATCAGTCAGGTTTCAAGACTAGTCATTCAACTGAGACTGCTCTTCTCTGTATCACGGAGGCGCTCCGCACTGCTAAAGCTAACTCTCTCTCCTCTGCTCTCATCCTTCTAGACCTATCGGCTGCCTTCGATACTGTGAACCATCAGATCCTCCTCTCCACCCTCTCCGAGTTGGGCATCTCCGGCGCGGCCCACGCTTGGATTGCGTCCTACCTGACAGGTCGCTCCTACCAGGTGGCGTGGCGAGAATCTGTCTCCTCGCCACGCGCTCTCACCACTGGTGTCCCCCAGGGCTCTGTTCTAGGCCCTCTCCTATTCTCGCTATACACCAAGTCACTTGGCTCTGTCATAACCTCACATGGTCTCTCCTATCATTGCTATGCAGACGACACACAATTAATCTTCTCCTTTCCCCCTTCTGATGACCAGGTGGCGAATCGCATCTCTGCATGTCTGGCAGACATATCAGTGTGGATGACGGATCACCACCTCAAGCTGAACCTCGGCAAGACGGAGCTGCTCTTCCTCCCGGGGAAGGACTGCCCGTTCCATGACCTCGCCATCACGGTTGACAACTCCATTGTGTCCTCCTCCCAGAGCGCTAAGAACCTTGGCGTGATCCTGGACAACACCCTGTCGTTCTCAACTAACATCAAGGCGGTGGCCCGTTCCTGTAGGTTCATGCTCTACAACATCCGCAGAGTACGACCCTGCCTCACACAGGAAGCGGCGCAGGTCCTAATCCAGGCACTTGTCATCTCCCGTCTGGATTACTGCAACTCGCTGTTGGCTGGGCTCCCTGCCTGTGCCATTAAACCCCTACAACTCATCCAGAATGCCGCAGCCCGTCTGGTGTTCAACCTTCCCAAGTTCTCTCACGTCACCCCGCTCCTCCGCTCTCTCCACTGGCTTCCAGTTGAAGCTCGCATCCGCTACAAGACCATGGTGCTTGCCTACGGAGCTGTGAGGGGAACGGCACCGCAGTACCTCCAGGCTCTGATCAGGCCCTACACCCAAACAAGGGCACTGCGTTCATCCACCTCTGGCCTGCTCGCCTCCCTACTACTGAGGAAGTACAGTTCCCGCTCAGCCCAGTCAAAACTGTTCGCTGCTCTGGCCCCCCAATGGTGGAACAAACTCCCTCACGACGCCAGGACAGCAGAGTCAATCACCACCTTCCGGAGACACCTGAAACCCCACCTCTTCAAGGACTAACTAGGATAGGATAAAGTAATCCTTCTCACCCCCCCCCCCCCTGAAATGATTTAGATGCACTATTGTAAAGTGGCTGTTCCACTGGATGTCAGAAGGTGAATTCACCAATTTGTAAGTCGCTCTGGATAAGAGCGTCTGCTAAATGACTTAAATGTAAATGTAAATACACCTCTGCTGTTTTCAGGATCTCAGCGATCACTGCCTCATTGCCTGCATCCGTTATGGGTCTGCGGTCAAACGACCACCCCTCATCACTGTCAAACGCTCCCTAAAACACTTCTGCTAGCAGGTCTTTCCAATCGACCTGGCCCGGATATAATGGAAGGATATTAAGCTCATCCCGTAAGTAGAGGACGCCTGGTTGTTCTTTAACCTATTTAATCCCATTGTGACCATATTTTTTTCTCCAGTTATAAGGCTCTATAAATGCATTTCCAGCATATATTGAAACAATAAAGGGTCTCAATGTCACGGTTTTCTAATGGTGAAGGAGAGTCGGACCAAACTGCAGCGCGTATATTGTGATCCATGTTTATTTACACAACGTAACACGAATCCAAAACACAAACTCTACAAAACCGAAACAGCCTTAACTGGTGCAAACTAACACAGACTAAGGACATCAAGACACTCAGGACAATCACCCACGGCAAACTCAAAGAATATGGCTGCCTAAATATGGTTCCCAATCAGAGACAACGATAAGCACCTGCCTCTGATTGAGAACCACTCCAGACAGCCATAGACTTTGCTAGATAACCCCACTAGCTACAATCCCAAATACATACACACCAAAACATCAAGACAAAACACACCACAATACAAAAACTCCATGCCACACCCTGGCCTGACCCAATACATGAAGAAAAACACAAAATACTTAGACCAGGGCGTGACACTCAATGAAATATGTGCAGTGTCACATGGTTAGTGTAAATTGTCACATGACCAGAGCTGTTTACCTCCTGGTTGCACCATGAGAAGAGGATGGCTTCATCAAAGCTCCCAAACAAAAGTTTAGTAAAGTATGTTAGGAAAATATTTTTTGTACACCTCATCTTTAAGGTGTCTAGTATTGATATATGCATTTGCAATTACTCAACTTTGTTCAGTGTGGTCATAGAATGTGTAAACACATAGTTATTGTTTTACCTAACTTTCTACTCTGTTCTTTCTTTTAGTTTCACTTTGAGTCAAGTTCTGGATATGTTAGATCTAGGTGACTGCCCAGACAAGGCATGCAACATTGCTGTCCTGAGTGATTGTGATGGGTCAGATATGGACTATGGACAGGCCATTTGCCAGCCAGGCTGTTGAATGCATTTGCTGAACCTATGCAAACAGATAATGACAGGAACAACGTTATCAGTGATGATGACCTACTCCTCACCACCCCCCATCCACAACCTCCCCCACCATTGTTGATAATGAAGGACCAAGGGCCTCTACCCACCACAGGGTCCAGTCAGAAGAGCCAAGGGCCTCTACAAGCCTTAGGGGTCAGCCAGAAGAGCCAAGGGAAAAGCTGCAGGTGGTCAAAAATAAAGATTGAGCATTCAAACGATCCAAGAGGCCTGCCACCGATGTGATTCCAAAACACATAGTATACAGCCCAGATATGCAAAAGTTTGGCAAGAAACCACTGAGCCACGGAAGGAGATCTTTACTGGCTGCTACTGTTGAAGATCAGGCAAGATAAGACAAAGCTTCTCACTGGCCAATCAACACGATGCACCGGTTCCAGAGAAGTCGTCATTGTGACAAATGTACTACCTATGCATGTGAGAAATACAAAGTGCCACTGCACATTGAGAGCTTCAAGATATACCATGGACAGTAGAAAAGGAGATAAGAGTGAATGAAAAAGGTCTGAAAAAGGCAATAAAAGAAAAATATAAAAGTCGATAAAGGGTGAGGAGAAGCAGTACAACGGACTCTAGGAAGAAAAGAAAAGTCGACGGAAAAGGCAATCAAAATGACTGAAATGTTTTTGGAAAAGAAGGTCAATTGATTCAAGACGTACTGTATGACAGGAGGTCTGACTGATCACAGTTCAAAATAGTGATGCACAAACTAATCTTGCACTTGGTCCTGAAGCCTACCTCTATGAGATATATATATATAAGCACTCTTTGTGCAGTGGTACTTTTTATATATATAATTGTATTTTGTTCAGTGTAGGCCCCTACTTGAATGCATATTCTACAGGTTACCTCTAACCTAAATGTTACCTTTATGTTCAGTGGGAATGAATAACACCACTGCTATACAGTTGTTAGTGAATGTTGCACTAAAATGTCACAATGACAATGTTACAATGAATATTGCACTGAAGTACAAGTTAAATGTTACAATAAAGTTACAATATTAATGTTTCAATATATGTTGCACTAAAGTAACAATGTTACAATGTATGTTAAGTAACAATGTTGAAATATGTTGATGGTTGTTTTTTTTGTCTTTGCTCTCAGTATTCATATCGTGTTGTATTCAGGTTTTTGATGTGTAAAATAGTCACACGAGAATGTGACGGGGCATTCTCGTGGCAATGCTGGGGACTGCTAGTGACAGTTTTAAATGTGCAAATAACTGGGTTGAATGTGTTTATAACTGAACTTTGATAACTGCATAGGAGAAATGTTAATTTAGTATACGTAACATTATCCCACTGGTCACAATTGTGACCGACCATAAAACACACCTTTTCACCTACTTTTCCATTAAAATGTAAAAAAATAAGGATTGATTACTTCAAAAGGGTTACTAATGACACTTGATTTGGATATTTTCATGTCTGGGAAAAATTCTGGATTAAATGGGTTAAAAGTGCTTTCCTCACTATCTTAAATAAGCATGCCCCTTACAAAAGATGTAGATCTAAGAACAGTCTTGGGACACTGAAGTCCATGGAGAATAAGAGTACCTTCTCCCACTGCACTGACACTAAGAAACACTGTCACCGCTGATAGAGCCATGATAATTGAGAATTTCAATAAGCGTTTCTCTAAAAAGCTCTGATTCCTAAAGATTGGAAAGCGGCTGCTGTCATCACCCTCTTCAAAGGGGAAGACACTTTAGACCCAAAGTGTTACAGACCTATATCCATCCTGGGCTGCCTTTCTAAAGTCTTCGAAAGCCAAGTGAACAAACAGATCAGCGACAATTTTCAATCCCACTGTACCTTCTCCGCTATGCAATGTGGTTTCTGAGCTGATCACAGGTGCACCTCAGCCACGCTCAAGGTCCTAAACGATATTATAACTGCCATTGATAAAAGACAGTACTGTGCAGCCATCTTCATCAACCTGGCCAAGGCTTTCGACTCTGTTAATCGCTTTATTCTTATAGGCAGACTCAACAGCCTTAGTTTCTCTAATGACTGCCTCGCCTGGTTTACTAACTACTTCTCAGATAGAGTTCAGTGTGTCAAATCGGAGGGCCTGTTGTCCGGACCTCTGGCAGTCTCTATGGGGGTGCCACAGGGTTCAATTCTCGACCCAATTCTTTTCTCCATATATATGAATGATGTCGCTCTTGCTGCGATTCTTTGATCCACCTGTATGCAAACGACACCATTCTGTATACATCTGGCTCATCTTTGGACACTTGTGTTAACAAACCTCCAAATGAGCTTCAACGCCATGCAACACTACCTCCGTGACCTCCAGCTGCTCTTAAACGCTAGTAAAACTAAATGCATGCTCTTCAACCAAATGCTGCCAGCACCCGCCCGACTAGCATCACTACTCTGGACGGTTCTGACTTAGAATATGTGGACAACTTTAAGTAACTAGGTGTCTGGCTACAATGTAAACTCTTCTTCCAGACTCACATTAAGCATCTCCAATCCAAAGTTAAATCTAGAATAGGCTTCCTATTTCGCAACAAAGACTCCTTTACTCATGCTTCCAAACATACCCAAACAAACTGACTATCCTACCGATTCTTGACTTTGGCGATATCATTTACAAAATAGCCTCCAACACTCTACTCAGCAAATTGGATGCTGTCTATCACAGTGCCATCTGTTTTGTCACCAAAGCCCCATATACTACCACTGCGACCTGTATGCTCTCGTTGGCTGGTCGTCACTACATATTCGTTGCCAAACCCACTGGCTCCAGGCCATCTATAAGTCCTTGCTAGGTAAAGTTCCGCCTTATCTCAGCTCACTGGTCACCATAGCAACACTCACCCATAGCACGCACTCCAGTAAGTATATTTCACTGGTCATCCCCAAAACCAACACCTCATTTTACAATGCAATTCTGGCATATTGTTTTCCTATCTATGGTATCCAGCTTCTGTGATGTTTTGGAAAACTGACTAATCGGAAGAGATCGGATGTATTGGCTAATCTAATTATGTGATTGCTCATTAAGTTACGCATCTCATTCTTTATTTTAGGAATAGTGTAATCATGGTTGCACGTCTTTAACCAGCTGAGAAGAACGGTCTTATCTTCTGCCGTGTCTTTTTAAAAGTTGGTATATATTTCTGCGTTCTTCCTCATGACCTCTTAAAGCCTCACCCTTTTTTTCTAAGTACTGCACTGAACCTACAATCTTCAGTAGACAATGTCTTGCTTCCTCTTGTCTGGCAAAGGCAGTAGATAACTTTGAGTCCACAGGGCTTGATTATTGTGCACTCACTGTAACTGAGTGGCAATGGGAGTGACTTTTAGCATGAGCTGAAAACTTCTCAATAGCCTTCTTCCGATTTCTAAAGCCCGTGCTCACAAATGCAGAGTCTGATTCTGAAAAACTTTGGTGCAATGGAAGCATAAAACCCCCTTTAAAGAGGCACTGTAATGGAGCCAGGGGAAATCTTCAAACCACTTCTCTTGAAATGAAAGAACTCTGTCAGCTCACTTCTGGTTAACAATAAAACTTGGGATGTGGTTGATTTGGCTTTGTGCTGGTGCTGATGTCCTCATATTATATTTGTCCTGTGGCTTTGTCCCTGTCATCTGTGCGCAACTGGTCCCTGACTTGTGGCTCAGCCCCTTACAACAAACGTTCTCTTGCCAAAATAGAAGGGCCTTTCTACTGCCAAAATATGATGAAACTCAAACAAGAATACATCTACAAGATCTGTCTTGAGACTACACATACAGGTTGAATAGGGCTGTTACGGTGTATTACCACCACACCGGCAGCCACGAGTCATGACCGCAGTCAAATTCCATGTGACCATTGAGTCACGGTAACTAGGCTTCTCCAAAACTGCGCTCTGATGGTCATTAGTAACCTGCCAAACTTGCTAACGGCCAGTCGCTAATGGCCGGTAGTCCGAACTATTGTCCCTCTAATCAAATCAAACACTCGTATTGAAAAACACACTCGTGCACACACAAACACACACACATTTAAATAGTGCCACACATGCTCACAGACATGCACGGTTGACCTTGCTGTTTATATTTTTGTCCTTGATGTCTTTTGTTTTACATTGTTGTTTTGGTGTTGTATTCCTTTGTTCTTGTGTGTTTTTATCTTTTTATTGGTTGTTGGCACATCTGGTGGCTAGTTGTTTGGTTGGACAGGGATGGTGGCTCCGAGGGGGTGGAGATGGGGGTGAAGGGGGAGATTGGGGATGGTTCAACAAGCTTCGCGGCAGGTGGATTGTATGTTTTAAACTTACATTTTAAAAAAGTAAATAAAATAAATATCAAACACTTCATGAGAGCCCTGGCATCCAGAGTTGAGGCCTACTGTATTTATTTCTCAACTTTCCTAATATTAAGCACATTGCTTCGCTTTACAACTGGAGTAGCCTACCTGGCTGGCATGATATGAATCCTCCATCCGCTATTCAAGTGCATATGGATGATGTATTTTTTTCCCTGTGTGAAAATATTATAAATTGTGAATGATACCAGGCATGTGCAGTAGGAGGCAAGAAACGGAGCATTAATGTTTTTGTTTCATTTTGAAAATCATAGTTGCATGCATCATGTAGCCTAGCCCATATGATTTCATAAGCTTTGTATCACAACTAAAGTGTCCAAATATCTCCAAACATAGCCTGTAGGCTTAATGGTGCCGGATGTGATTAAGATAGCGCCGAAGAACATGGCTGAAGTTTTACATTCTCCCAACCAATTGTGCTATTTTGTTAGTATTTTTTGTGTAACTTATTTATTCACTTATTGTGTACATAATGTTGCGGCCACCATCTCTTGTGGCCGAAAATAACTTCTGGACTTCAGAACAGCGATTACTTACCGCGGACTGGAAGAAACTTTTTCCTTTAACGAGTCCGACGAGAAGGATATCCTGCTTTAACGTGAAAAGGCCCAGATCCCAGCCTTTTGCGTGTAGAAAAGAAGCAGCAAAAGGAATTCTGAGAATCTGTAGGAGAGCGAGTAAACTCCCACTGCCTGTTACGGTTTTCTAGGTGTGAAGGAGAGTCGGACCAAAATGCGGCGTGTAGATTGCGATCCATGTTTAATGAAGTGAAGAAACACGAATCAAAATACAAACACTACAAAATAAACAATGAACGTAACGAAAACCGAAACCGCCTAATCCTGGTGCAAACTACTACACGACAGACATAAGGACAATCACCCACGAAACACTCAAAGAATATGGCTGCCTAAATATGGTTCCCAATCAGAGATAACGATAAACACCTGCCTCTGATTGAGAACCACTTCAGACAGCCATAGACTTATCTAGAACACCCCACTAAGCTACAATCCCAATACAAAACACACCACATAAAAAAACATGCCACACCCTGCCCTGACCAAATAAATTAAGAAAAACACAAAATACTTAGACCAGGGCGTGACACTGCCATCAGTTCTTCTTGCTAAAGTGCAATCCTTGGAAAACACACTGGACAATCTATGATTAAGATTATCCTATAAACAGGACATTACAATCTATAACATTTTATGATTCACCGAGACGTGGCTGAACGACGATATGGACAATGTAGAGCTAGCGGGATTTTCTATGCACCGGCAGAACAGAGACACTACCTCTGGTAAGACAAGGGGCAATAACAGCTGGTGCACGATGTCTAATATTAAAGAAATCTCAAGGTATTGATCGCCTGAGGTAGAGTACCTTATGATAAGCTGTAGACCGCACTACAGTTGAAGTCAGAAGTTTACATACACTTAGGTTGGAGTCAGTAAAACTCCTTTTTCAACCACTCCACACATTTCTTGTTAACAAACTATAGTTTTGGCAAGTCGGTTAGGACATCTACTTTGTGCACAAGTAATTTTTCCAACAATTGCTTACAGACAGATTATTTCACTTATAATTCACTGTATCGCAATTCCAGTGGGTCAGAAGTTTACATACACTAAGTTGACTGTCTTTAAACAGCTTGGAAAATTCCAGAAAATTATGTCATGGCTTTAGAAGATTCTGATAGGCTAATTGACCTCATTTGAGTCAATTGGAGGTGTACCTGTGAATGTATTTCAAGGCCTACGGGAAAAAACACGCTTTAATGTCCAAAATAATCACAGGAACAAAATAGTATACCCAAACCAGGTATAACTACAAAACAAAAATGTACCCTATTGTGAAATACAAGGACAGCGAGAAACCCAACGAAAACACTAACCACTCTAACACATACAGATGAACAAGCCCACACAAACAGAAGCGGGCTGAACAAACTTAAATAACCCCACCCTAACAACCAAACAAGGAACAGGTGAAACCAATTAGACAAAACCAAACGAACACAGAACAAAGGATCGGTGGCAGCTAGTAGACCGGCGACGACGACCGCCGAGCGCCACCCGAACAAGAAGGGGAGTCACCTTCCTTCATTCGTGACACCTACCTTCAAACGCAATGCCTCTTTGCTTGACATCATGGGAAAATCAAAAGAACTCAGCCAAGACCTCAGAAAAAACTCAGATCTCCACAAGTCTGGTTCATCTTTGGGAACAATTTTCAAGTGCCAGAAGGTATCAAGTTCATCTGTACAAACAATAGTACGCAAGTATAAACACCATGGGACCACGCAGCTGTCATACCGCTCAGGAAGGAGACGCATTCTGTCTCCTAGAGATTGATGTACTTTGGTGCGAAAAGTGCAAATCAATCCCAGAACAACAGCAAAGGACCTTGTGAAGATGCTGGAGGAAACAGGTACAAAAGTATCTATATCCAAAGTAAAATGAGTCCTATATCAACATAACCTGAAAGGCCGCTCAGCATGGAAGAAGCTACTGTTCCAAAACCTCCATAAAAAATGCCAGACTACAGTTTGCAACTGCACATGGGGACAAAGATTGTACTCTTTGGAAAAATGTCCCCTGGTCTGATGAAACTGTTTGGCCAGGAGACTGTTTGCCCATAATGACCATCGTTATGTTCGGAGGAAATAAAAGAATAAGCCGGGTTGGCAATATCATGTTGTGGGTGTGCTTTGCTGCAGGAGAGACTGGTGCACTTCCCAAAATAGATGGCATCATGAGGTATGGAAAACTATATGGATATATTGAAGCAACATCTCAAGACATCAGTCAGGAAGTTAAAGCTTGGTTCCAAATGGGTCTTCCAAATAGACAATGACCCCAAGCATACTTCCAAAGTTGTGACAAAATGGCTCAAGGACAAAGTCAAAGTCATGGTATTGGAGTGGCCATCAAAAATGTATTAATGGTATATTTGGCATTTTAAAATTATGTAATTATAATTTCTTAATAAAACCCTTTACAAATACAACCTTATTGTAAAGTGTTACCGTAAATAACATGACTGCAGTATGCCACTAAGCATAACAAGCAATAAAGCCGGGATAAATTAGTAAATAGTTTCTCTCTTGCCTCAACTGAATGCATTTCACATTGTGTCCAAGTGTTCGTGCCATATGTGCCGTGGAGGTGTCAAGACATCGTTAGATAGTTGAAGGTGTTGATGAGCCCATTCACCCTGATTAGGCCCGCCAGCGCAGAGCAATTGATTTGATAGCTGGGGGATTGTTTTTGTGAAAAATGAGAGGAAACAGACACGCAAGATATACAAGAGGTGTTAATAGGCAGTCGAAATACCAACTTGGTGTCGTTGCTACAATTTGTAAACACTGATTCACTGTATTTATTTTGACTTTGTGTTTATTTAGAGAGTATGGTACAATACAGAAATGTGTCAATCAAAATATTGTGAATGTATTTATTGTTTTTAATCCACACCATACAGTATGGACTTGCCTTGTATGCCTATTGTTTGTTGGTCAGATTGCACACTTTGAAGTTTCATGTTTCAAGCTTTAATGTCACGTGCACAAGTACAGTGAAAGGCATTTCTTTCCAGCTCTAAACCCAACAATGCAATAATCAATGTAGTTTACCCAAAAGATGAGTGAACCATTCCTTCACCTCATTATAATATCTTTGTTCTGACAGACGTTTACTTGACACCTGGAATGCATTGTATAATGTCAACAAACATGGCGCCACACTTGTGAAACAAACAAGAAACAAGACAAGAAAACTGAAAACTTGAGTGTGCACAACTATTCACCCCCCCAAAGTCAATACTTTGTAGAGTCACCTTTTGCAGCAATTACAGCTGCAAGTCTCTAGGGGTATGTTCTATAAGCTTGGCACATCTAGCCACTAGGCAAAAATCCAGGTAAAACTGCTCCAGCTGCTTCAACTTGGATGGGTTCCGCTGGTGTACAGCAACATTTAAGTCATACCACAGATTCTCAATTGGTTTGAGGTCTGTGCTTTGACTAGTCCATTCCAATACATGTTTTATTGTTTCCCCTTGCATTAGCAGTATGCTTAGGGTCATTATTTAGCGCCGTCCATCATTCCTTCAATTCTGCCCAGATTCCCAGTCCCTGCCGATGGAAAAACATCCCCACAACATGCTGCCACAACCAGGCTTCACTGTGGGGTTGGTATTCTCGGGCTGATGTGAGGTGTTGGGTTAGCGCCAGACATAGCGTTTTCCTTGATGGCCAAAAAGCTACATTTTAGTCTCATCTGACCAGAGTACCTTCTTCCACATGTTTGGGGAGTCTCCCACATGCCTTTTGGTGAACACCAAACGTGCCTGCTTATTTTTTTCTTTAAGCAATGGCTTTTTTTCTGGCAACTCTTCCGTAAAGCAAAGCTCTGTAGAGTGTAAGGCTTAAAGTGGTCCTATGGACAGATGCTCCAACCTCCACTGTGGAGCTTTGCAGCTCCTTCAGGGTTATCTTTGGTCTCTTTGTTGCCTCTCTGATTAATGCCCTCCTTGCCTGGTCCGTGAGTTTTGGTGGTTGGCCCTCTCTTGGCAGGTTTGTTGTGGTGTCATATTCTTTCCATTTTTAAATAACGGATTTAATGGTGCACCATGGGATGTTCATAGTTTTGGATATTTTTTTATAACCCAACTCTGATCTGTTATTCTCTACAATTTTGTCCCTGACCTGTTTGGGAGCTCCTTGGTTTTCGCATTGCTGCTTGCTTGGTGGTGCTCCTTGCTTAGTGGTGTTGCAGACTCTGGTGCCTTTCAGAACAGGTTTATATATACTGATATCATGTAACACTTAGATTGCACACATGTGGACTTTATGTAATTAATTATGTGACTTCTGAAGGTAATTGGTTGCACCAGGTCTTATTTAGGGGCTTCATAGCAAAGGGGGTGAATACATATGCACGCCTCACTTTTCTGCTTTATATTTTTTGAAACAAGGATTTATTTATTTTTTACTTCACCAATTTGGACTATTTTGTGTATGTCCATTACATGAAATCCAAATAAATAATCTATTTAAATTACAGGTTGTAATGCAAAAAATAGGAAAAACGCCAAGGGGGATGAATACTTTTGCAAGGCACTCTAGCTGGCAAATAGCTTAGCATTAGCTCATTTTAGTCAGTATAACCTTCAGAAGCATTTTATCATTACAATCTATGCAATAATTGGAATTCATTGCTTGTCACCAGTAATAGACAATGTGAATAAAACTGTAAATACATTATGCTTCATACATACATACTTGTACTTTGTAAGGAAAACAACAATAGAGGCGACGCGAGCGCCAGCCAGAAAATGTGCCAGTTTGTGCAAGACGGCGCAAATGTCTGCATACGTGATGTGTGGGAAAAATGGGGAAGGGCTCTCCTGGAAGAGAGAAGTTTGTCTGGCTCTGTAAAGCCTCAAACCTAAATTGTCCACTATACTGAAATGGGCTACTTCTATATGAATTAATGAGGAGGTGGAACACACCTCAATTCAAACTATTGTTAGAGAATACAACTTCTTCAAAAGTCATTAGAAATCGACAAGTTGAAACAGCCTATAGATAATTAGCAGACAGTGCATGCTACTGTAACTGCCCTGTTGCGTTATAATCACATTTTGGAACAGTGAGTGCATTCTGACATTACGTGCATAAAACAACTCACACTGGGGTGACCATTAGAGATATTTGGAACTCACATGTGAAACGGTTAAAACATACAATCTACCTAAAGTGAAGCCACTCAACATTTACATTATCAAAGCAACTCACAGGAGCAACTAGGGTCAAGCGCACCGCCCAATTGCACATCAGCAGATCACCCACCAAGTCAAATAGGGGACCCGGGCCACCGGCTTCCAGCCGCCATGTCCACCAACCATCCAAGATCCCCTCCACAGTTTCCCGAGAGGTGGCCCTCAAACAACCTCTTTTTGTTTATTTTGACTTAATTTTTCACTTTTATCTTTGACTGTCATTCTATAACCCGACCAGCAACTCCACTCTCACTTGTCTACAGTTCCACATTCCAACCCTCAGTTTCCCTCAGCTCATCCCACCTATCTCTGCTGGCCACCCTCTTTAGATTTCTACTTGCCATATATATCTTTCAACTATGCTGTGATGTTTAACGTACAATTTGAATCTGTATCTAAATCGGAGAGAATCCACAGATTGCGAGTTGAAGAGAAATACTTTTACTAAGAGTATTAGTATGTTAGTAAATCACTTTTATTTCTAGTGTCAAATTTAGATTCCTCAATGCTTTTTCAGCCATTCCTGAACCTGGCACCAGAAACGGGCTCCCTGAGGGCAGTACCAGAACAAATGGTCTGTTGATTCTGTATCCTCACAACAAATTCTGCAGAACTGCGACATTTTGTTGGTAGTAAGAATTCTGTACAATACTTTTAGCTGAAAAGCACAAAGTCTTGAATCTTGCATCATTTTATACAGTTGAAGTCAGAAGTTTACACACACCTTAGCCAAATGCATTTAAACTCAGTTTTTCACAATTACTGATATTTTATCCTAGTCTTAGGTCAAATAAGATCACCACTTTATTTTATGAATGTGACATTTCATAATAAAAGACATTTATTTATTTCAGCTTTCAATTCTTTCATCGCATTCCCAGTGGGTCAGAAGTTTACATACACTCAATTTGCATTAGGTAGCATTGCCTTTAAATTGTTTAACTGGGTCACACATTTTGGGTAGCCTTCCACATGCTTTCCACAATAAGTTGGGTGAATTTTGGCCAATTCCTCCTGACAGAGCTGGTGTAACGGAGTCAGGTTTTTAGGTCTCCTTTCACGCACACACTTTTTCAGTTCTGCCCACAAATTTTCTATAGGATTCAGGTCAGGGCTTGTGATGGCCACTCCAATACCTTGCCTTTGTTGTCCTTAAGTAATTTTGCCACAACTTTTGAAGTCCATTTGGAAGACCCATTTGCAACCAAGCTTTAACTTCCTGACTGATGTCTTGAGGTGTTGCTTCAATATATCCACATAATTTTCCATCCTAATGATTCCATCTATCTTGGGAAGTGCAACAGTCCCTCCTGCAGCAAAGCAACCCCACAACATGATAATGCCACCCCCGTGCTTTTTCCTCCAAACATAATGATAGTCATTGTGGCCAAACAGTTCTAGTTTTTGTTTCATCAGACCAGAGGACATTTCTCCAAAAAGTACGATCTTTGTCCCCGTGTGCGATTGCAAACTGTGGTCTGACATTTTTTTAATGGCGGTTTTGGAGCAGTAGCTTCTTCCTTGCTGAGCGGCCAATCGTGTTATGTCGATATAGGACTCATTTTACTGTGGATATAGATACTGTTGTACCTGTTTCCTCCAGCGTCTTCACAAGATCCTTTGCTGTTGTTCTAGGATTGATTTGCAGTTTTCACACCAAAGTACGTTCGTCTCTAGGAGACCGAGCACTTCTCCTTCCTGAGCGGTGTGATGGATGCGTGGTCCCATGGAGTTTATTTGTACAGATGAATGTGGGAACCTTCAGGCGTTTGGAAATTGTTCCCAAAGATGAACCAGACTTGTGGAGGTCTACAATTCATTTTTGAGGTCTTGGATGATTTCTTTTGATTTTCCCAAGTAAAGAGGCACTGTTTGAAGGTAGGCCTTGAAATACATCCACAGGTACACCTGCAATTGACTCAAATTATGTTAATTAGCCTATCAGAAGCTCCTAAAGTCATGACATCAATTTGGGGAATTTTCCAAGCTGTTTAAAGGCACAGTCAACTTAGTGTATGTAAACTTCTGAACCACTGGAATTGTGATACAGTGAATTATAAGTGAAATAAACAATTGTTGGAAAAATTACTTGTGTAATGCACAAAGTAGATGTCCTAACCGACTTGCCAAAACTATAGTTTGTTAACAATACATTTGTGGGGTGGTTGAAAAACGAGTTTTAAGGATTCCAACCTAAGTTTATGTAAACTTTCGACTTCCGATATCCTTTCAAACAGGTCACCAGCTGAAGTAAAATGGTCAATAGAATGGAGAAACAAAGTTACCGTTTTTCCTTTTGCCTTCATCTCGCCAGGACTCCCCCTATCTTGCCTCTGTAACGCCGGCATTTCCTCTTGGATACCCCATAAATTGGGTCGAAATAATAGAAAGAGCCCAGGGCAGATGAGTCGAAGTTGAAGCCAGAGTTGAGGTAAGTGACTGCCAATCTGATGTTCAAAAGTTCTTGTTGGTTGTAAGAAATGATAGCAGAAACATTTAGTTCAAATAAAGTAAAAATGAACTGCAAAAGAATCACAAAAAAGCTAAGTTGGTTTGGCGCATGCAAAATGCCGATCATACAGTACGGCGCCATCTCGCTGTGTGGTTGGGAGTTTTTACCTCTTTACCTTTGGCCAAAGAGGTATCTGTAAATCATAATCTGATCTTTGTACATATATTCTTCTATTTTTCTGGAGTGATGACCTTGCATTTAATATTTCTCCTTGGCCTCCACTAAGTATGAGAAACAGGAGCGGGCCAGATGGAGGCTGAATGTATTAAGTTTCATTTGTGGATGTGAACAAAGCGAGAGGGTTTTTCTTTTGGCCTTGACTAGAGGTCTCCAATGATGATCAACTTTGAGAAATTACCAGAAGAGGCATTTTCCGTATGCACTGGAAATTAATTAGATAGTTATTTATCCTGGACTTCTGCCAGAGTGTGTCCGAGAGAGTAATTTTAATTCCTCCTGACCTCCAGTTTGGAAAGGATAACAAAAACTCATTCTACCGTCAAATTTAAGGCACACAAATACACACTTTAATGAGACACAGAACAGGTTGGAACATGGACCTGAGGGGAGAAGGGAACCACACGGGAAGTACCCAGTCTGCTCAGAAATATGGCCATGATACAGAACTCCTCTATATGCACATGTATAAGTACAAAGGAGCATATCTACAAAGTGCATACTGTAGCTTTATAGCCATATACTACATCCTTAAAATTGTCCACAATACAACTCATTCACGTTTTCAAACCCATTTTCAATCAGTTTATTTTTGGTTTGGGACTGTTGTGACAGTGTGTGCACTTAAGCGAATCATGACAATGTTTTTGAATGGGGATAGGTGAACTGCACAGCATTTAGTAAATACTTTCACACTTTGTGGCTGTGCACTAAGTAGTCAACCGTACTTATCCTCAGAAAATCTCCACTGTGAATAATTCCATCACGCTGCTGTTCACTTAACACCTTTTTTTGCACTTTTAGTTAGAGTCTGCAAGTAAGCATTTCACTGTAAGGTGAAATGTTGTATTCGGCGCATGTGACAAACTTTGATTTGATTTTGATTTGCTAGCCTAAACAGCACTTACAGTCCCCCTACATTCAGGCCAGGCCACCATGCTGCTCGTACTGAATGATAGAACACATACACTTTGGAAAACACCTCAGGTGTTACCACTCTGTCGGCTCTTCTCTGGGTGATTTTAACTCATATTTTAGGACTGACTGAATAATGCAAGGCCTTTATGTAGGTGAATGCAGGAGGAAGAGGAGGGGTGAATGTGTGTGTGCATGCGAGTGACTGCGAATGTATATACACAACATGAACAAAACTATGTGGACACCTGCTCATTGAACATCTCATTCCAAAGTCATGGGCATTAATATGGAGTTGGATCCCCCTTTGCTATAACAGCCTCCACTCTTCTGGAAAGGCTTTCCACTAGATGTTGGAACATTTCTGTAGGAATTTGCTTCCATTCAGCCACAAGAGCATTAGTGAGGTCAGCTCGCTTTGTGCACAGGGGCATTGTCATACTGAAACAGGAAAGGGCCTTCCCCAAACTGTCGCTCCAAGACTTTTACAATTCACAATAACAGCACTTACAGTTGACCGGGGCAGCTCTAGCAGGGCAGAAATTTGACGAGCTGACTTGTTGGAAAGGTTGCATCCTATGACGATGCCACATTGAAAGTCACTGAGCTCGTCAGTAAGACCATTCTACTTCCAATGTTTAACTATGGAGATTGCATGGCTGTGTGCTCAATTTTATAGACCTGTCAGCAACGGGTGTGGCAGACTTAACCAAATCCACTAATTCAAAGGGCTGTCTCAACAGTTTTGTATATATATATATATATATTTATATATATATATATATATATATTACCTTTATTTTACTAGACAAGTCAGTTAAGAACAAATTCTTATTTCCAATGACGGCCTAGGAACAGTGGGTTAACTGCCTGTTCAGGGGCAGAACGACAGATTTGTACCTTGTCAGCTCAGGGATTTGAACTTGCAACCTCTAACCACTAGGCTACCCTGCCGCCCGAATATAGTGTATGTGTGTGCGTACATGCACATCTCTCTGCGTGTGTGTGTGTGTGTGTGTGTGTGTATGTGTGTGCAACTGTTGCACGGTATACTGAAACTTCAGTACTTTTTTGGTACTAGAACATGAAAGAACAGTTCTGTACTGGAAATGTTGTTACTTTCAGTACTTCTGTCAAATGTGTCTCACATGGGCCTCCCGGGTGGCGCTAGCTGTGCCACCACAGAGTCTGGGTTCGCGCCCAGGCTCTGTCACAGCCAGCCACGACCGGGAGGTCCGTGGGGCGACGCGCAATTGGCCTAGCGTCATCTGGGTTAGGGAGGGTTTGGCCGGTAGGGATATCCTTGTCTCATCGCTCACCAGCGACTCCTGTGACGGACCGGGCGCAGTGCAGCTGGCTTCCGGGTTGGATGCGCACTGTGTTAAGAAGCAGTGTGGCTTGGTTGGGTTGTGTTTCGGAGGACGCATGGCTTTCGACCATGCGATGAGACAAGATAGTACTAACAATTGGATACCACGTAATTGGGGAGAAAGGGGTTAAAGAAAAGTGTCTCACATCGTCTACTGATTGAAAGAGGATTAAGACTCTGTCTATCAGCCCAGCCGTGCACCATTCCTACTCCACTTACACGTTGCTAGCTTTAGCCTGTACTGAGAAACCACTGGGCTGCATCACCACTTACGCTGCACAGAAGTTAACACGTGAATAATACAAAATGGTATGTAGACATTATTTTTACTGTTAATTGCAAAACAATTTCCATTACAGGCTAGAACAGTTGAACTATCAATCAAATGTATTTATGAAGCCCTTTTTACATCAGCAGATGTCACAAAGTGCTTACACAAAAAGCCAGCCTAAAACCCCAAACAGCAAGCAATGCAGATGTAGAAGCACAGTGGCTAGGAAAAACTCCCTAGACAGGAAGGAACCTAGGAAGAAACCTAGAGAGGAACCAGGCTCTGAGGGGTGGCCAGTCCTCTTCTGGTTGTGCCGGGTGGAGATTATAAACGTACATGGCCATTAAGGCCAGATCGTTCTTCAAGATCAAACATTCATAGAAGACCAGCAGGTACAAATAATAATCACAGTGGTTGTAGAGTGGTTGTAGAGGGAGCAACAGGTCAGCACCTCATGCAAGAAGACCCTAATAGCTTCCAGCTTTGTAGGCTATATTTCTTTCCTAGCTGATAGCTGAAGCTATTATCGATTCACTACCCTAGTACCTTGTGTGTGATAATATGCAAACCATAATGCAAAATACAGTATTGCTGATTTCAAAGCTGACTGTCACCAAAAACGTTATTACTTCACTTTTTCACCTAGTCAAGATCATCTCTGCTGAGCCTTGAACTGACTATGTGAATGACATCATGGCTCTTAAAGAGAACGTGCATACTTTTATTAAAGAAGAAATTGCTTCCCCTATGCAAATGTTGTTTATCAATACAATAAAACAACTCCCAAATGGAAGGGAAACATGATTGTAGAATTGATTAATTGAAACTTCCTCAGGATTGGTGTCCCATCCACGGGACAGTTGATCTAACATAGGCTAATGTAATTAGCATGAGGTTGTAAGTAACAAGAACATTTCCCAGGACATATACATATCTGATATTGTCAGAAAGCTTACATTCTTGTTAATCTAACTGCACTGTCCAATTTACAGTATGTAACGACGTTCTTCGTTTGTCGCAAGAAAGTCGGACCGAAATGCAGCGTGTTGGTTACTCATGTTTATTAGTGAAACAAACAACGGAACTATACATGCAATAACTAATAAATACAAAACAACAAAAGGGAACGTGAAACCTATTACAGCCTATCTGGTGAACACTACACAGAGACAGGAACAATCACCCACGAAATACAAAGCGAAACCCAGGCTACCTAAATACGGTTCCCAATCAGAGACAACGAGAATCACCTGACTCTGATTGAGAACCGCCTCAGGCAGCCAAACCTATGTAACACACACCCCTAATCAGCTACAATCCCAATAACTAAAAATCCCCACTAAGAATACAACAAACAATAAACCCATGTCACACCCTGGCCTGACCAACTAATTAACTAAAACACAAAATACTAAGACCAAGGCGTGACACAGTAGCTATTGCTTAAGGGTAGGGCATAATTTTGAACATGAAAAATTATTAACAAACAAATTAGGAACATTTGGGCAGTCTTGATACAAATATTTTGAACATAAATGAATGGTTCATTGGATCAGTCTAAAATCTAACTTGCACCTGGGCTGGAATAATACATTATGGTCTTTTCTTGCATTTCAAAGATGATGGTACAAAACAAAATACAAAAGAACGATTGGTTTTTACTTTGTATTTTCTTTTACCAGATCAATTGTGTTATATTCTCAAATCAAATCAAATTGTATTTGTCACATACACATGGTTAGCAGATGTTAATGCGAGTGTAGCGAAATGCTTGTGCTTCTAGTTCCGACAATGCAGTAATAACCAACAAATAATCTAACTAACAATTCCTAAACTACTCTCTTATACACAGTGTAAGGGGATAAAGAATATGTACATAAGGATATATGAATGAGTGATGGTACAGAGCAGCATAGGCAAGATACAGTAGATGGTATCGAGTACAGTATATACATATGAGATGAGTATGTAAACAAAGTGGCATAGTTAAAGTGGCTAGTGATACATGTATTACATAAGGATGCAGTCGATGATATAGAGTACAGTATATACGTATGCATATGAGAAGAATAATGTAGGGTAAGTAACATTATATAAGGTAGCATTGTTTAAAGTGGCTAGTGATATATTTACGTCATTTCCCATCAATTCCCATTATTAAAGTGGCTCGAGTTGAGTCAGTGTCAGTGTGTTGGCAGCAGCCACTCAATGTTAGTGGTGGCTGTTTAACAGTCTGATGGCCTTGAGATAGAAGCTGTTTTTTAGTCTCTCGGTCCCAGCTTTGATGCACCTGTACTGACCTCGCCTTCTGGATGATAGCGGGGTGAACAGGCAGTGGCTCGGGTGGTTGATGTCCTTGATGATCTTTATGGCCTTCCTGTAACATCGGGTGGTGTAGGTGTCGTGGAGGGCAGGTAGTTTGCCCCCGGTGATGCGTTGTGCAGACCTCACTAACCCTCTGGAGAGCCTTACGGTTGAGGGCGGAGCAGTTGCCGTACCAGGCGGTGATACAGCCCGCCAGGATGCTCTCGATTGTGCATCTGTAGAAGTTTATGAGTGCTTTTGGTGACAAGCCGAATTTCTTCAGCCTCCTGAGGTTGAAGAGGCGCTGCTGCGCCTTCTTCACGATGCTGTCTGTGTGAGTGGACCAATTCAGTTTGTCTGTGATGTGTATGCCGAAGAACTTAAAACTTGCTACTCTCTCCACTACTGTTCCATCGATGTAGATAGGGGGGTGTTCCCTCTGCTGTTTCCTGAAGTCCACAATCATCTCCTTAGTTTTGTTGACGTTGAGTGTGAGGTTATTTTCCTGACACCACACTCCGAGGGCCCTCACCTCCTCCCTGTAGGCCGTCTCGTCGTTGTTGGTAATCAAGCCTACCACTGTTGTGTCGTCCGCAAACTTGATGATTGAGTTGGAGGAGTGCGTGGCCACGCAGTCGTGGGTGAACAGGGAGTACAGGAGAGGGTTCAGAACGCACCCTTGTGGGGCCCCAGTGTTGAGGATCAGCGGGGAGGAGATGTTGTTACCTACCCTCACCACCTGGGGGCGGCCCGTCAGGAAGTCCAGTACCCAGTTGCACAGGGCGGGGTCGAGACCCAGGGTCTCGAGCTTGATGACGAGCTTGGAGGGTACTATGGTGTTGAATGCCGAGCTGTAGTCGATGAACAGCATTCTCACATAGGTATTCCTCTTGTCCAGATGGGTTAGGGCAGTGTGCAGTGTGGTTGAGATTGCATCGTCTGTGGACCTATTTGGGCGGTAAGCAAATTGGAGTGGGTCTAGGGTGTCAGGTAGGGTGGAGGTGATATGGTCCTTGACTAGTCTCTCAAAGCACTTCATGATGACTGAAGTGAGTGCTACGGGGCGGTAGTCATTTAGCTCAGTTACCTTACCTTAGCTTTCTTGGGAACAGGAACAATGACAACAACAACAACATTCCTTTCACATTACCACAAACTTCCAAGTGTTTCCTTTCAAATGGTACCAAGAATATGCATATCCTTGCTTCAGGGCCTGAGCTACAGGCAGTTAGATTTCAGTATGTTATTTTAGGCGAAAATTTAAAAAAAGTGGATCCTTAAGAATTTTTTATGCATACATTCAAAAATCTAAAAATTCAAATGTAATATTGAACTCAGAAGATCTGTCTGGGTCAAATGCCATTCACAACACTAGTGTGTGCATGCCTATGCGTGTGTGTGTGTGTGTGTGTGTGTGTGTGTGTGTGTGTGTGTGTGTGTGTGTGTGTGTGTGTGTGTGTGTGTGTGTGTGTGTGTGTGTGTGTGTGTGCACTCACTCTAGTTGAGGCAGAGTGTTTGTGAATGCAGGTGCACCGATGTACCATTGATGGGCTGTTAGCACTGTGGGAGCTGTGGAGTCTCATCACAGTTTGCCTTGGGATTAACTGAGTCTGAAACAAACCTGGAAGCTGTTTGAGGAATGTGGGCAGGGTACACTTTCCCAGTCCTAATGCTTTCCCTCTGCACTGAAGTGCCAGATCCGTTTAAAGGAAAAAGAAAGGGGAGAGAAATGGAAGATAAAAGCAGGAGTGAAGGGAAGAAGACACTTTCTTATAATCTGTAACATCTGGTTGGGTCAAACTTGTGGATCTGTGGATTGAGTTAGGCTTTATAGTGCACTAACAGTCTCTTGTAGTGATATGCATTATACGTTAAGCAGTGAGATGCATTTCACATTAAGTCAGATATCAGTGTTGACATATGTCTGCAAATATTTATCATGGGCACAGACGTTCAGTTAACAAATACTTAATACACTATACAGAGACTAAAAATACACACTCGAGCACAACACGCACACACACACACAGGGTGATCTATAGGTCCAGGCAGTGCCTATGAAGGCCGAGGGCCGCCCTCCATCCTGTGTCATCCTCCATTATGGTTTCATTAGGCCAGTGAGATGCTCTGTCTGGTCTGCTCCAGGATGGATGGGTTGAGAGTCATCCCTTCGTTCCAGCCTAATGTTCAGGGCCAGGGAAAGCAATGGAAAGAGTCATTCATCCCCCTCTATTTTCTCTTTCGCTCAGTGCAGCCCTCTTTCTCGTTCTCATTTCTATTGTTCATTTCTGTTTTTATAAGAAAACAATTAATTAAAATCTATTCAGTTCCTGTATGTGGTGATTGTATATTGGTGTGTTATTCTCTATTTGAATGTTCTCCCAGTAAGCACTCAGGTACTACCTGTAATTGAAAAATATAATTTCCATTCAAGGTAACTGGATGAGTTGGAAATGTATGCACACTTGAGAAAACATTGACAGAGCATTAGTATGACCATCTCATTCCAAAATCATGGGCATTAATATGGAGTTGGTCTCCCCTTTGCTGCTATAACAAGCCTCCACTTCACTCTTCTGGGAAGGCTTTTCACTAAATGTTGGAACATGGCTGGGGGGACTTGCTTCCATTCAGCCACAAGAGCATTAGTGAGGTCGGCACTGATGTTGGGTGATTAGGCCTGGCTCGCAGTCGGCGTTCCAATTCATCCCAAAAGTGTTCAATGGGGTTAAGGTCAGGGCTCTGTGCAGGCCGGTCAAGTTCTTCTACACCAATTTCGACAAACCATTTCTGTATGGACTTCGTTTTGTGTACAGGGGCATTGTCATGCTGAAACAGGAAAGGGCCTTCCCCAAACTGTAGCCACAAAGTTGGAAGCACAGAATTGTCTAGAATCTCGTCTAGATTTCCCTTCAATGGAACTAAGGGGCCAAGCCCGAACCATTAAAAACAACCCCAGACCATTATTCCTCCTTCACCAAACTTTACAGTTGGCACAATGCATTGTTGCAGGTAGCGTTTTCCTGGCATCCACCAAAAACAGATTTGTCTGCTGGACTGCCAGATGGTGAAGCGTGATTCATCACTCCAGAGAACGTGTTTCCACTGCTCCAGAGTCCAATGGCGGCGAGCTTTACACCACTCCAGCCGATGCTTGGCATTGCGCATGGTGATCTTAGGCTTGTGTGCAGCTACTCGGCCATGGATACCCATTTCATGAAGCTCCCGAGGAACAGTTCTTGCGCTGACGTTGTTTCCAGAGGCAGTTTGGAACTCGGTAGTGAGTGTTGCAGCCGAGGACAGACGATATTTACGTGCTTCAGCACTCGACAGACCCATTCTATGAGCTTGTATGGCCTACCTCTTCACAACTGAGCTGTTGTTGATCCTAGAATTTCTGCCCAGCAATTGACAAGAAAAGTGGCATCGGAAAGGTGGCAACCTATGAAGGTGCCATGTTGAAAGTCACTGAGCACTTCAGTAATGCCATTCTACTGCCAATGTTTGTCTATGGAGATATATACACCTGTCAACAATGGGTGTGGCTGAAATAGCCGAATCCACTAATTTGAAGGGGTGTACACATACTTTTGTATATACAGTACTGAGTATCTTTTCTTGGAGGATAAATTGTGTTTGAGAGCAGGAGAGTGTGTAGACTCAACCTGCTTGACTGGTATTAATGATTCGATTATCTTATCACTGGCCAGTGAGCTAAACTGATTGAGATGTGTAGGTATGTACTTGCACATTCACGCACACATACCTGCAGTCAAAATGTAAGTGTGTGTTTGCCGTTATCCCCAGAGTATGTGTGTGTGTATCCGCGTGTATCTGTATGTGTGTATGCTGCTCTGAGATGGCCCGCACAGCGGAAGAAATAAGTTCAACAGAAAGGGCACTTTCACAAGGATGAATACGAGTCAGTCCTCTTCTCACCCGCCCGCCAACCCCAGCCAGAGAAAGAAATAATGAGAGAGTGACGTCGAGAGACTTCAGAGGGAGGGATCTTCATTCCTCGCCCAAAGCAGCCAACATTGCAAACCCACATAAAAGATTGACGAGTTTGGCCTGCACCGGCCTTGAAGATCAAATATGCCAATGCTAATCAGCCCTAGGTCACACGCTGGGAAGGGAAACCGTCTCGGCCATCCCAATGTTTAATTATTGACATTCCCATTGCTGGAAATGTATTTCGTCAACTCAGCAAGTGAAACACTTTGGTTTGACTTAACACCATCAGTTTCAGCAATGCCAGTATGCAGTATGGGTATGGTAATGATTTTCTGGAGGTGAAAGAAGCCTGCAGTCCCTGGCCAGCTCAAGTGTAATTTCCTGTAGATCACCTTCCCACACATGAGAGAGAGTGTCTAATAGCAGCTTTGTAGTGCTAAATCACACCCATAACCCAAAGGGAATACTGAAATACTGTGTAAAGCTGCAATATGCACTTTTGGGTCAACTTGCTAATGTTCTTAATGTTGTTTTGGAGGAATTATTAATTTAGCTTTCGAGATACAGTAGGGAATCTCCTCTTAATCATTGAACATCACTGAAACAAAATGATGGAGAGAGGTTTCCTGTAGGTACGGTGTGATTCTAAGACTGTTCTAATAATATGGACACTGAATTACTATAGTTGCATATGATGATCGTATTGCATTTTCTTCACAAATAAAAAACTGTAACCACCCTTTTGAATTAGGGTGGTTGTTAATTATACACATCAATAATATGATAAACACACAAATCTCCTCTCAGACACAGCAGTTGGACAAACCATTATCTCGCAGCATGATGAGAACCCTCAACAAAGAATGTCATTGGGAATATTTTGTAGAAAGACTTCAAAGTATCTCGGTGCGACGACAGCCCCCAGAGTTACTCACTGACAGGGTCTGTCTGGCAGCTGTCTTTTTTGTGGACAAATGCCCCACAAAAAGAAATAAAAAAGAACAACCTGGTCATTAAACATCATTATTAAGAGAAGCAGCTGGTCTTCACATTAGAAGATACTCTTCCTCTAAAGAAAGGCATGTTGTTTGCTTCGTGCTGATGCAAGACTTTTGTTTGGAGGACTCGTTACCCCCTGTCTGTGTTCACTTACGAAGGTTACGGCACACTTTTTCTGGAACTAGTTTTTTGTGTCTGGTTGCATTCCTTACTGTGCTCATCAAAGCACACCAAGCATCCAACATTCTTATGTTGAATGCATGTAAAAGACCACCAAGGTAGCATTTGTAAACATGTTTTTTCCGCGATGTTTCCATTGGTTGTGGCTAAGACCACAGTGATTGAAAGTCAACAGCAAAAAAATTAAGTAAACTAATGTTATTCAATGGCAAATGCAGCTTTGAGTCAATATGTAATGGAACGTCGTCAGGATGTCAGAGTTTGATAGCTTGGGAGGTGTGTCACCTATAACATGCTTTAGGGTAACTTGGGGGAACCCCCCCTCTCTTTTTGATATGTAATAAAATCAGAATCTTTAGAAAGGGGGCGTTTTAACCCACTATTGGGGCAAAATGCCCCCTCTATAATGAAAAATATCTAGGTTTACTTATTTTAATTAAAGAAATCAAATCGCAACAAAATGAAACTTCACATCTCACTATTAATAAATCTTCTTAGGGATAACCCCTTTTTTTCTTCTTCAATTTTAGCCTAAAATGACATACCCAAATCTAACTGCCTGTAGCTCAGGCCCTGAAGCAAGGATATGCATATTCTTGGTACCATTTTAAAGGAAACACTTTGACGGTTGTGTAAATGTGAATTGAATGTAGGAGAATATAACACAATAGATCTGGTAGAAGAAAATACAAAGTAAAAAACAACCAGTTTTTTGTCTACCACCATCTTTGAAATGCAACAGAAAGGTCCCACGTCTAGCCATCACTCTGGTTGTAATTCCGATGGTGTCCACAAGATGGCAGCAGTGCAAGTTTCAGATAACATAACTTGAAGTATGAGCAAACTACAGTGCCTTGCGAAAGTATTCGGCCCCCTTGAACTTTGCGACCTTTTGCCACATTTCAGGCTTCAAACATAAAGATATAAAACTGTATTTTTTTGTGAAGAATCAACAAGTGGGACACAATCATGAAGTGGAACGACATTTATTGGATATTTCAAACAAATCAAAAACTGAAAAATTGGGCGTGCAAAATTATTCAGCCCCCTTAAGTTAATACATTGTAGGGCCACCTTTTGCTGCGATTACAGCTGTAAGTCGCTTGGGGTATGTCTCTATCAGTTTTGCACATAGAGAGACTGAATTTTTTTCCCATTCCTCCTTGCAAAACAGCTCGAGCTCAGTGAGGTTGGATGGAGAGCATTTGTAAACAGCAGTTTTCAGTTCTTTCCACAGATTCTCGATTGGATTCAGGTCTGGACTTTGACTTGGCCATTCTAACACCTGGATATGTTTATTTTTGAACCATTCCATTGTAGATTTTGCTTTATGTTTTGGATCATTGTCTTGTTGGAAGACAAATCTCCGTCCCAGTCTCAGGTCTTTTGCAGACTCCATCAGGTTTTCTTCCAGAATGGTCCTGTATTTGGCTCCATCCATCTTCCCATCAATTTTAACCATCTTCCCTGTCCCTGCTGAAGAAAAGCAGGCCCAAACCATGATGCTGCCACCATCATGTTTGACGGTGGGGATGATGTGTTCAGGGTGATGAGCTGTGTTGCTTTTACGCCAAACAATGTTTTGCATTTTTGCCAAAAAGTTCAATTTTGGTTTCATCTGACCAGAGCACCTTCTTCCACATTTTTGGTGTGTCTCCCAGGTGGCTTGTGGCAAACTTTAAACAACACTTTTTATGGATATCTTTAAGAAATGGCTTTCTTCTTGCCACTCTTCCATAAAGGCCAGATTTGTGCAATATACGACTGATTGTCGTCCTATGGACAGAGTCTCCCACCTCAGCTGTAGATCTCTGCAGTTCATCCAGAGTGATCATGGGCCTCTTGGCTGCATCTCTGATCAGTCTTGTCCTTGTATGAGCTGAAAGTTTAGAGGGACGGCCAGGTCTTGGTAGATTTGCAGTGGTCTGATACTCCTTCCATTTCAATATTATCGCTTGCACAGTGCTCCTTGGGATGTTTAAAGCTTGGGAAATCTTTTTGTATCCAAATCCGGCTTTAAACTTCTTCACAACAGTATCTCGGACCTGCCTGGTGTGTTCCTTGTTCTTCATGATGCTCTCTGCGCTTTTAACGGACCTCTGAGACTATCACAGTGCAGGTGCATTTATACGGAGACTTGATTACACACAGGTGGATTGTATTTATCATCATTAGTCATTTAGGTCAACATTGGATCATTCAGAGATCCTCACTGAACTTCTGGAGAGAGTTTGCTGCACTGAAAGTAAAGGGGCTGAATAATTTTGCACGCCCAATTTTTCAGTTTTTGATTTGTTAAAAAAGTTTGAAATATCCAATAAATGTCATTCCACTTCATGATTGTGTCCCACTTGTTGTTGATTCTTCACACAAAAAATACAGTTTTATATCTTTGTTTGAAGCCTGAAATGTGGCAAAAGGTCACAAAGTTCAAGGGTGCCGAATACTTTCACAAGGCACTGTACATGACAATTAGTGTGATGTCACCCATGTATATTTGGGAAAATCGTGACATTTGCATTCACATTACATTTTCTGCAAGAATATCGTCAAACCTGTATACTTGGACTTTGATTTAGCTTTTCCAGTATTAGTTGCCATATAATTATAATATAAGTTAATTTGCATTTGCAAAACAACCAGTTTTCATAACTCTCCATATTCTTATAATTTTTTATCCAAAAGGAAAAGTCTTGCTGTCGCATAAGGTTAGCAGATACATTTTGCAACGGATACAGGGTTTCCGGATACTCCCGTAAAGCACAGCTCATTGGCTATCTAGCTAGCTTTGTTTGACCCCCTGATTGTTGCTTATTTGACAAAGTTACAGTCGATCAAGTGAAGACCGCCCGCGTCATTGGCGTGCCATGACGGTGTCGCTCTCTGACCAAATTTGGTGTCATATAGGTTAAACTACACCTCTAGTGATATAGTGAAGTCTGGTTACGTTCTAGGATCTCTGATGAGTAACTGGTTGAAACAACATTTAGGGTAAGATTTTCACAGATTCCTTTTTTTGCAAATTGAACGAGTGGAAATATAAACTTGATTGTGCATGCTATATGGACCTTTTTACGATATGAAAAATGATTTAATCTAACAAACGTCACTTCATTTTATCTCTGGGACACTTTGGATGATAAATCGGAGCAAGATTTCAGAATGTAAGTACACATTTCACCTTCAGAGGTGAATTTATCAAACCTATTGCGGTGAAAAAAGAGTTTTGTTGTTAGGAGCTCTGCTCAAACAATAGCATGACATTTTCTCGCAGTAATAACTACTGTAAATTGGACAGTGCAGCTACATTAACCTCTCTGGCCCACCCGGGACGCAACCGCACCCCCTGCCAACAATAAATGCAAATGCTAATAGCACTCGTTAAAACTCAAACGTTCATTAAAATTCACATGCAGGGTACTCAATTCAAGCTACACTCGTTGTGAATCTAGCCAACGAGTCAGATTTGTAAAATGCTTTTCGGCGAAATCATGAGAAACTATTATCTGATAGCAGGCAACACCCCGAAATACCAGAAGGGGGCGTAAACAAAGGAATTAGCGTAGCCGGCGCTACACAAAACGCAGAAATAAAATATAAAACATTCATTACCTTTGACGAGATTCTTTGTTGGCACTCCTATATGTCCCATAAACATCAAAATTGGGTCTTTTTTTCGATTAAATCGGTCCTTGTGTACCCAAAATGTCCATTTATGAAGACCGTCAGATCCAGGAAAAACACATTTTTAAACGCAACGTTATTTTTTTAAATTAAAAAAGTTGCCTATAAACTTTGACAAAACACTTCAAACTACTTCTGTAATCCAACTTTAGGTATTACTAAACGTTAATAAACGATCAAATTGATCACGGAGCGATCTGTATTCAATAAGCACAAGTTAGGGAAACGTAGCCAACTTTTCCGGTTCCATTGTTCACAGCTGTGGACTTGACAACCGGATGTGGCTATTACTCAGATGACCAACGATTTAGTTGAATCGAAATCACAACACTGGCGACATCGTGTGGAAGCTATAGGAACTGTATTCTCAGCCTTAAGTATTTTTCCTTCCAATAGACAATACATAGACTGGCGGATTGATTTTTTCTCTGTCGATTTAGTGACCAGGTTTTCTGGCAATTTTGACCACGGAACTCGTTCTGTTATAGTCACAGACACCATTGAACCAGTTCTAGAAACTTCAGAGTGTTTTCTATGCCCACATACTAATCATATGCATATACTGTATTCGTGGCATGAGTAGCAGGACGTTGAAATGTTGCGCGATTTTTAACAGAATGTTGAAAAAAGTAGCCCGATCTCTAAGAGGTTTAACAAGAATTTTAGCTTTCAGGCCGATATAAGACACTTATATGTACCGACATCTGTTGTTTCTCTAAATTCTGTGATCGTGTCATAAGGCGCTGCATGATTTACAACTGTCCCATTGAAGGGACACCTATCCTTATTAATATCCACTCTATGATGAGGTTTTGATCATTTTATTTTCAAACTTCCTATCCAAATCATCCTAAGGTATCTCAAAATCGATTGTGTAACTCAATGAAGTTTCTTATAGAAGATTTGGACATGATGTGGAAAATGATAATATAGGTACCATTGAATTGCATTGGATTGCCCTGGTGTCATTTTGCCCCACCGGAGGAAAAGGGGTGCGTTTTGCCCCAAACATACTCAATTTAAATGTTTTAAATAAAGAACTGGTTACATTTTTTTTATTCTAACCAAGTGGATCACTTATCTTCAGGCTATCCTATGGTATACAGTTGAAGTTGGAAGTTTTTCACAATTCCTGACATTAACTCCTAGTAAAACCCTGTCTTAGGTCAGTTAGGATCACAAATTTATTTTAAGAATGTGAAATGTCAGAATAATACAGTAGTAGAGAGAATGATTTATTTCAGCTTTTATTTCTTTCAACACATTCCCAGTGGGTCAGAAATATACAAAATCGATTGTGCATGCTATATATTTATCTAACATATCGGCTTGAAAACCTCACCCTTTTTTCCTTCAAACATAACGATAGTCATTATGGCCAAACAGTTCTATTTTTGTTTCACCAGACCAGAAGACATTTCTCCAAAAAGTACAATCTTTGTCCCCATGTGCAGTTGCAAACCGTAGGCTGGCTTTTTTATGGCGGTTTTGGAGCAGTGGCTTCTTCCTTGCTGAGCGGCCTTTCAGGTTATGTCGATATAGGACTTGTTTTACTGTGGATGTAGATACTTTAGTACCTGTTTCCTCCAGCATCTTCACAAGGTCCTTTGCTGTTGTTCTAAGATTGATTTGCACTTTTCGCACCAAAGTACATCAATCTCTAGGAGACAGAACGCGTCTCCTTCATGAGCGATATGACGGCTGCGTGGTCCCATATTTGGTCCCATGTTTATACTTGCGTACTTTTGTTTGTACAGATGAATGTGGTACCTTCAGGCGTATGGAAATTGTTGCCAAGGATGATTCAGACTTGTGGAGGTCTACAATTCTTTTCTAAGGTCTTGGCTGATTTCTTTAGATTTTCCCATGAGGTCAAGCAAAGAGCCACTGCATTTGAAGATAGGCCTTGAAATACATTCACAGGTCCTAACCGACTTGCCAAAACTATAGTTTGTTAACCTCTAGCGTCGAGCAATCCCGTATCCGGGAGCGTAATCATAGCCTCAAGCTCATTACCATAACGCAACGTTTCCTATTCATGAAAATCGCAAATGTAATGAAATAAATATATTCAAACACAAGCTTAGCCTTTTGTTAACAACACTGTCATCTCAGATTTTCAATATATGCTATTCAACCAAAGCTACACATTTGTGTAAGACTATTGACTATTGACTATCGATAGCCTAGCATAGCATTAAGCCTAGCATTCAGCAGGCAACATTTTCACAAAAACAAAAAAGCATTCAAATAAAATCATTTACCTTTGAAGAACTTCGGATGTTTTCAATGAGGAGACTCTAAATTAGATAGCAAAAGATTATTTGTGTAGACGAAATGGCTCCGTTTTGTTCATCACGTTTGGCTAAGAAAAATCCCGGAAAATGCAGTCACTTACAACGGCAAACTTTTTTCCAAACGAGCTCCATAATATCGACAGAATCATGGCAAACGTTTAGAATCAATCCTCAAGGTGTTTTTCACATATCTATTCGATAATCTATCAGTGGTGGCAGTTGGCTTCTCATCAGAAGCAAACGGAAAAATACTGCAGCTGGAGATTACGCAATAATTGCAACGGAGGACACTAAGCGACCACATGGTAGTCTCTTATGGTCAATCTTCCAATGATATGCCTACAAATACGTCACAATGCTGCAGACACCTTGGGGGAAACGTGGAAAACGTAAGCTGACTCCGAGCTCCTTCACAGCCATATAAGGAGTCATTGGCATGAGGCGGTTTCAAAAAATGCGACATTTCCTGATTGGATTTGTATCTGTTTTTTTTCCCGTAACATCAGTTCTGTGGCACTCACAGACAATATCTTTGCAGTTTTGGAAACGTCCGAGTGTTTTCTTTCCAAAGCTGTCAATTATATGCATAGTCGAGCATCTTTTCGTGACAGAATATCATGTTTAAAACGGGAACGTTTTTCATCCAAAAATTTAAATAGCGCCCCCTATATCCAAGAAGTTAACGACTCCAACCTAACTGTTTGTAAATGTCCAGCTTCAACTGTATATAAAAACATTTATAGATCGAACGTCATTAGATTATATATAAATAATATTTTCTAAATTACAAATTATTCGAGGGGAGAGTTTGATACAATACAACCTAAACATCCTAAGGAAAATTGCATAGCAGAACAATGGACATTATTACATCGAATGTTTTAGAAGTGTTACTTTTTTCAACTAATACTACAGTTTAAACTTCACTCATCTTTTATTCGACTAAAACTACTTAATTTCCCCTCAATGGGTCCTCAAGCCGTCAGTGTGACCTCCATCCAATCCAACTGTTAGTCCTGCCCCAGTGTAACCTTGTCAGGAGAGTAGATCAAATTCCATACATTACATTACCTCTGCTTTATCTTTGCATACAGATAGAGAGCCTCTCTTCAAAACCCACTCAGGCATAACTAATCGCTGTCAGAGATCGGTCCCCGATTCTGACACGTAACTCTGAAAGTGACTTGTGTGTATGATTATGTGCATAAATATAAATACTTTGTGTGCATGATGCAATTATATCACTGTGCCTCTCTGAAATGAACTCTGTGCAATGTCATGATATGACCTCTCTTTACCCCCACTTACCAAACACTTATGGAAACAGTATTAATAACGGTGCAGTGCTTTTCCTCAAATGTTCCTCTACTTTATGAGATACAAGTTGACAATTAAGTCAAGTCTCTGTTGTGTAATCTACAGCACAAGTTATCAGCCTGCTTACTAAACACCAACTCCTAGCTGTAATGGCAGACCTGATCAGCCTGACAATTCTATCCAGTCCTGTCTAAATGTACTGAACGAAGCCGGCATTGACTTTCAATGAGACCCAGGCGTTAGCGTCTGCAAAGAGCGAAGAGTGGGTGGAAAAACGCCCCATCTCTTCATTGTTCTCGGCATACTGGGACTGCAGCTCATAAGAAATCTATAAAAGGCATACTCTGGAGAAACTGGATGAGGTTTGGGCACTGGAATCAAAATTAATTTGTGTCGATGTTCAGGCTTGCCGCCATTACCTGAGGCAGAACTCATTAAGTTAGGGAATGGCTGCTCTCCACTCATCTTGTGTATGTGGTGGGGGATGCACCTTTGTATTTATCATGTGTCACACTAACACCAGAGGCAGTGAAGGGTTTAGAAAGAATTAGCCAGTGTGTGGCCTGAAAATGAGGTCCAGTTGGACTTGTTGTTGCTTTACTTTGTCTCTCTTTATCTCTGTATATTTTGAGAAAAGGTAACAGACTTTCCTCCCACTGAAGTAGATCTTCTGATCATAGTTTAAATACTCTTTATTTAAATCATCAATGACTCTATTTATTTGATTTTCAATTCTGATTGAGCAAAAATAGGTTTGTTTTTCAAGAGACCTGATTAAGTCAGTTGAACTAACCCATACTGACAATTAAACCTGACAACGCAACAGTCCCCAAGGCATAACTTTGGTGAGGATCAGCTTGACTTTGCAAGGGGTTCCTCTCTACAAAATAACAGCTTGTGTTTTATACGTTTAAATAAGCCCACAGTCAAATATTTCCTCTTTGCAACAGTCCCTGAAACGTTATCTCTTTATAGTTCAATGTATTGACAATACAGTGATCTCCAATGATATTTCAATGCTTGACCTTATCTTGCTGGCTCACGTTGTCGGGTTAGATAGCTGCCGTGCATCACATAGTTTTCATTTCTGCTAGATATCATCAGTTCTGATATGAGAGGTGGGTAGGTGTACAGATAGATTCCCAGCCTTGAAATTAAGCCTGGTAAGCCAGCCTTTATAGTGAAGATTCATGATTTTCAAAAATCAATCTGCTTGAGTCTTCTCGCCGGACTAAAATCTAGTTATCGATGGATGATAGATATCCAAGGTTGTAATGTAAGGGCTATTCGGCCACCTTGGCAATTCTCTCTACAATTTTTCATAAATACATTTTAGAGCAGTTCCGAATGCCTTCAGATTTGTGAACAAAAAGTGTTGAGCACTACAGTCCTATAATCACAGGTTTGACTGTTGCTATCTACAGTGCCTTCAGAAAGTATTCACACCCCTTGACTTGTCCAACATTTTGTTGTGTTAAAGCTGGAATTTAAAATGGATTAAATTGACATTTTGTGTCACTGGCATACACACAATACCCCACAATGTCAAAGTGGAATTGTATGTTTTTTACATTTTTACAAATTAATTAAAAAGGAAAGTTGTCTTAAGTCAATAAGCCTCAATAAGTTCAGGAGTAAAATGTGCTTAACAAGTCACATTGTAAGTTGCATGGACTGCAAAAATAGTGTTAAACATGATTTTTGAATGACTGTCTCATCTCTGTACCCCACACATTATCTGAAAGGTCAAAGACAAGGGAGGTTTTCCAAAGCATTGGAAAGAAGCTTATTACCTAAAATGGATCAATTGAAAGTGTGTGTTCACAGCTCCAATCCAGATGTGTTGGTCATTACTGAGACGTGGTTAAGAAAGAGTGTTTTGAATACGAATGTTAATCTTTCTGACTATAACCTTTTTCGGCAAGACAGATCTTCCAAAGGTGGGAGAGTGGCACTCTTTACCAATGTATCACCTTCAGTGCTCTGTTGTCTCCACCAAGTCTGTCCCAAACAATTTTATTTGTTGGTATTAAGCATTAAACCTTCAAATAGCTATTCGTTGACTGTTGCAGGGTGTTGTTGTCCTCCATCAGCACCGGCCTATACCCTACCTGCCCTAAGCTCTAGGTGACCTAAACTGGGACATACATAAACCACCTGACCAACTCCTAAAGCAATGGGACTCCCTAAATCTGTAATAATGTGCGCTGAGAGTCGGGAAGCAAGTTCAGGGAGTGAGTGTTTTAATGGAACATAGTACAAAACAAGAAATACTAACAGCACACAGACATGAAACTGAAACAGAAACAATAACGCCTGGGTAAGGAACCAAAGAGAGTTACATATATAGGGAATATAATCAGAGAAGTGATGGAGTCCAGGTGAGTCTGACGACCCGCAGGTGCTCTTAACGACGATGACAGGTGTGCTCCATAATGAGCAGCCTGGTGACCTGTAGGCCGGAGAGGGAGCACAAGTAACTTAATCTTTCTCAGATTATTACCAATCCCGCAAGGTATGACTCCAAACACCCAGAAAAGGCTACTCTACTCAATGTTATCCTCACAAAAAATCCTGATAGGTACCAGTCTGGTGTTTTCTGTAATGACCTTAGTGATCACTGTTTTACAGCCTGTGTTTGTAATGGCTGCTCAGTGAAACGACCTGTCCTGATTTGTCATAGACGCTTGCTAAAAAAACTTTAATGAGCAAGCCTTCTTTCATCACCTGGACTCCGTAAATTGATATAGAATCAGCTTGATCCCCTCTATTGAAGAAGCTTTAAACTTGTTGATATCTTCAGTGATATTGTTAACAAACACGCCCCCGTAAAGAAAAATATAATATAAAACAGGTTCAGCCCCTGGTTCGACCGTGATCTTGCAGAGTTACTCCATCACAAGAACTGCATTTGGCGAAAGGCTCGGCACACACGTACTCAGGCTGACTGGCTCTCGTTCAGGCAAATGAGAAATAAGTGCACTCAGGCTATCCGGAAGGCCAAAGATAGTTTCTTTAAGGAGCAGTTCTCTCTCTCTGGGTCTAACCCCAAGAAGTTCTGGAAAATGGTTAAAGACCTGGAGAATAAACCCTCCTTATCACAGCTGCCAATGTCCCTTAAAGGTGATGATGTGGTTGTTATTGACAAGAAGCACATGACTGAGCTCTTTATTAACCTCTCTGGCCAAAAGCCAGGGAAAATGCAGAGGACCAAATTAAAATAAATTACTATAAAAAATCTAACTTTCATTAAATCACACAAGATAGCACATTAAAGCTACAATCCAGTCAACATGTCAGATTTCAAAAAGGCTTTTCAGCGAAAGCAAACAATGCTATTATCTGAGGATAGCACCCCTGCAGGCGCGACACATAACGCAGAAATAAACATATAATTCATGCCTTACCTTCGACAAGTTTCTTTTGTTGACACTCCAATATGTCCCATAAACATCACAAATGGTCCTTTTGTTCAATTAATTCCGTCGATATATATCCAAAATGTCAATTTATTTGGCGCGTTTCCAACTTGCGCAACATGACTACAAAATATCAAAAAAGTTACCTGTAAACTTTGCCAAAAAATTTCAAACTACTTTTGGATAGAACTTTAGGTATTTCTTAACCTGTTGCGTCGCGCAATCCCAGATCCGGGATTCTATTTATAGCCTCAAGCTCATTAGCATAACGCAACATTAACTATTCATGAAAATCGCAAATGAAATGAAATAAATATATTTGCTCTCAAGCTTAGACTTTTGTTAACAACACTGTCATCTCAGATTTTCAAAATATGCTTTTCAACCATAGCTAAACAAGAATTTGTGTAAGAGTATTGATAGCTAACATAGCTATAAGCCTAGAATTCAGCCAGCAACATTTTCACAAAAACAAGAAAATCATTCAAATAAAATCATTTACCTTTGAAGAACTTCGGATGTTTTCAATGAGGAGACTCACAGATAGCAAATGTTCAGTTTTTCAAAAAAATATTATTTGTGTAGGACAAATCGCTCCGTTTTGTTCACGTTTGGCTATGAAAAAAACCTGTATCCAGTTATAGCCTCGGTCTCATTAGCATAACGTAACGTTAACGATTTCTGAAAATCGCAAATAAAATGAAAATAATGCGCCTGCTCTCAAGCTTAGCCTTTTCTTAACAACACTGTCATCTCAGATTTTCAAAATATGCTTTTGAACCATAGCAAATCACTAATTTGTGTAAGAGTATGCTAAGCTAGCTTAGCATTTTGAGTAGCATTTAGCACGCAACATTTTCACAAAAACCAGATAACCAAATAAATAAAATCATTTACCTTTGAAGAGCTTCGGATGTTTTCAATGAGGAGACTCTCAGTTACATAGCAAATGTTCAGTTTTTCCTGAAAGAATCTTTGTGTAGGAGAAATCGCTCCGTTTTGTACATCACATTTGGCTACCGAAACGAACCGAAAATTCAGTCACCAACAACGTCAAACTTTTTCTGAATTAACTCCATAATATTGACCGAAACATGGCAAACGTGTTTGGAATCAATCCTCAAGGTGTTTTTTCACATATCTCTTCATTGATATATCGTTCGTGGAAGCCTGCTTTCTTCTCTGAATTCCATGGAAAAATACTTGCAGCTGAGGTTTGCGCACCAATTTCGGCGCAGGACATCGGGCGGACACCTGGTAAATGTGGTCTCTTATGGTCAATCTTCCAATGATATGCCTACAAATACGTCACAATGCTGCAGACACCTTGGGGAAAGGACAGAAAGGGCAGGCTCATTCCTCTCGCATTCACAGCCATATAAGGAGACAATGGAAAACGGAGCCTCAAAAATCCTGCTGATTTCCTGGATGCCGTTTCATCTTGGTTTTGCCTGTAGCTCACGTTCTAGGGCACGCACAGAGAATATCTTTGCAGTTCTGGAAACGTCAGAGTGGTTTCTTTCCAAAGCTATCAATTATATGCATAGTCGAGCATCTTTTTGTGACAAAATATTGCGCTTAAAACGGGCACGTCTTTTTATCCAAAAATGATATAGCGCCCCCAGAGTTTCAAGAGGTTAACGTAAATAATCGATACAATTGAAGACGGGATGATCTGTGTTCAATACAGGAGGAAAACAAACTGTAGCTAGATTTCTGGTCACGCGCCTCTATCTAACAGTACACTCCAAGTGACCCTCATTCAAGATGGCTGTAATTCTTCATTGCACAAAGGAAAAACCTCAACCATTTTCTAAATACCGTTGACATCCAGTGGAAGCGGTAGGAACTGAAACAAGGTCACTTTGAAATCTGGATTCCCAATTAAATCACATTGAAAAGAGAGAAATCTGAATGGTTTGTCCTTGGGGTTTCGCCTGCTAAATAAGTTCTGTTATACTCACAGACATTATTCAAACAGTTTTAGAAACTTCAGAGTGTTTTATATCCAAATCTACTAATAATATATCTTATCTTCTGGGGATTAGTAGCAGGCTGTTGAATTTGGGCACGCATTTATTCTGGATGTGAAAATACTGCCCCGTCACCAAGAAGTTAATCACCACTACATTAAGTTAAGATTCCTATTGACTCAGCCATGCCTCCTTGCCCGTCCAACGTTTCCTCATATCCCACCACTTCTAATGCGACTAGCCCCGATGCTAATCCCTCTTTTTCCCCTGCCCCGCTACAAAGTTTCTCACTGCAGGTGGTCACTGAGTCCGAGGTGCTAAAGGAGCTCCTTAAACTTGACCCCGAAAAACCATCTGGGTCAGATGGTTTTGACCCTTTCTTCTTTAACTTCTTGGAACTCCCCATCCCGGATCCGGGTTTGTGACTAAAGCCTCGGGCTCATTAGCATAACGCAACGTTAACGATTTCTGAAAATCGCAAATAAAATTAAAATAATGCGTCTGCTCTCAAGCTTAGCCTTTTCTTAACAACACTGTCATCTCAGATTTTCAAAATATGCTTTTGAACCATAGAAATTGACTAATTTGTGTAAGAGTATGCAAAGCTAGCATAGCATTTTGAGTAGCATTTAGCACGCAACATTTTCACAAAAACCAGATAACCAAATAAATAAAATCATTTACCTTTGAAGAGCTTCTGATGTTTTCAATGAGGAGACTCTCAGTTACATACCAAATGCGCAGTTTTTCCTGAAAGCGTCTGTGTGTAGGAGAAATCGTTCCGTTTTCTACATTGCGTCTGGCTACCGAAACGAACCGAAAATTCAGTCACCTACAACGTAAAACTTTTTCCGGATTAACTACATAATATCGACCGAAACATGGCAAACGTTGTTTGGAATCAATCCTCAAGGTGTTTTTTCACATATCTCTTCATTGATATGCAGTTCGTGGAAGCTTGCTTTCCTCTCTGTATCCCATGGAAAAATACTGGCAGGTGACTTTTGCGCACCAATTTCGGCGCAGGACACCGGGCGGACACCTGGTAAATGTGGTCTCTTATGGTCAATCTTCCAATGATCTGCCTACAAATACGTCACAATGCTGCAGACACCTTGGGGAAACGACAGAAAGGGCAGGCTCATTCCTCTCGCATTCACAGCCATATAAGGAGACAATGGAAAACAGAGCCTCAAAAATCCTGTTCATTTCCTGGATGCCGTCTCATCTTGGTTTTGCCTGAAGCTCACGTTCTAGGGCACGCACAGAAAATATCTCGGTAGTTCTGGACACGTCAGAGTGTGTTCTTTCGAATGCTATCAATTATATGCATAGTCGAGCATCTTTTTGTGACAAAATATCTTGTTTAAAACGGGAACGTTTTTCATCCAAAAATGAAATAGCGCCCCCAGAGCATCAACAGGTTAAGGTTGCTGCCCCTATAATCGCCAAGCCTATCTCTGGCCTTTTAAACCCGTCTCTCCTCTCTAGGGAGGGTCCCATTGCTTGGAAGGCAGCCACAGTTAGTCCTTTATTTAAAGGCGGAGATCAAGGTGAGCCTAACTGTTATAGGCCTATTTCTATTTTGCCCTGTTTATCAAAATTGTCAATAATCAACTGACTGGCTTTCTTGATGTTATTAGTATTCCCTCCGGTATGCAATCTGGTTTCCGCTCAGGTTATGGATGTGTCACTGCAACCTTAAAGGTCCTCAATGATGTCACCATTGCCCTTGATTCTAAGCAATGTTGTGGTGCTATTTTTATTGACTTGGCCAAAGCATTTGATACAGTAGACTATTCCATTCTTGTGGGCCGGTTAAGGAGTTTTCGTGTCTCTGAGGGGTCTTTGGCTTCGTTTGCTAACTACCTCTCTCAAAGTTTATAAAGTCAGAACATCTGCTGTCTCAGCCACTGCCTGTCACCAAGGGTGTACCCAAAGTCTCGATCCTAGGTCCCACACTCTTCTCAAATCCATCAATATAGCTCATGCAGTAGGAAGCTCTATCATCCATTTATATGTAGAGGATTCAGTCTTATGCTCAACTGGCCCCTCCCTCTTTTTTTGGTCACTCTATTCAATGATTTTTCTATGGGGATCTAGATTTCTAAGGCACTTGCTTGCAGTTCCTATCGCTTCTACTAGATGTCAACAGTCTTTAGAAATTGTTTGATATTTTTCCTTTGAAGAAGTAGGGCTGTTAAGAACGAGGGTCGAGTGTAGTGTATTGTTGTGTTTGGGGCGCGCGACATGAAAGCTCGCGCCACTTTGTTTTTATTCGCTATTGAATGCAGTTTATCCTGTCTTAAATTTTATCACTAATTTACGTTAAAAAAACAACCTAAAGTTGTATTGGGAAAGTTGTTTGAAATGCTTCTCGCACCAAATAAATTGACATTTTGGAGATATAACGACGGAATTAATCTAACAAAGGGACCATTTGTGATGTTTATGGGACATATTGGAGTGCCAACAAAAGAAAATCTTCAAAGGTAAGGCATGAATTATATCGTTATTTCTGAGTTTTGTGTCGCGCCTGGCGGGATGAAATATGATTGTCTGTGTTTGTTTGATGGGGTGCTGTCCTCAGCTAATAGCATGGTTTGCTTTCGCCGCAAAGCCTTTTTGGAATCTGACATGGTGGCTGGACTAACAAGAAGTTAAGCTTTAATTTGGTGTATTGCATGAAAGTTAAATATTTCAAGTAATTTAATTTGAATTTGGCGCTCTGCCATTTCAACAAATGTTGTCAAATCGATCGAGTTAACGGGATTTGATCCATAAGATGTTTTAAAGGCTCTATAACAAAACTTTATTAGTGTCCGACAAGCTTTCTCTGCCCTTAACCTGTTGAAACTCTAGGGGCGCAATTTCATTTTTGGATGAAAAACGTTCTGCTTTAAACAAGATATTTTGTCACAAAAAAGATGCTCGACTATGCATATAATTGGTAGCTTTGGAAAGAAAACACTCTGACGTTTCCAGAACTGCAAAGATATTTTCTGTGCGTGCCCTAGAACGTGAGCTTCAGGCAAAACCAAGATGAGACGGCATCCAGGAAATGAGCAGGATTTTTGAGGCTCTGTTTTCCATTGTCTCCTTATATGGCTGTGAATGCGAGAGGAGTAAGTCTGCCCTTTCTGTCGTTTCCCCAAGGTGTCTGCAGCATTGTGACGTATTTGTAGGCATATCATTGGAAGATTGACCATAAGAGACCACATTTACCAGGTGTCCGCCCGGTGTCCTGCGCCGAAATTGGTGCGCAAAAGTCAGCTGCAAGAATTTTTCCATGGAATTTAGAGAAGAATGCAGGCTTCCACGCACGATATATCAATGAAGAGATATGTGAAAAAACACCTTGAGGATTGATTCCAAACAACGTTTGCCATGTTTCGGTCGATATTATGGAGTTAATTCGGAAAAAGTTTGACGTTGTAGGTGACTGAATTTTCGGTTCGTTTCGGTAGCCAAATGTGATGTACAAAACGGAGCGATTTCTCCTACACACAGACGCTTTCAGGAAAAACTGCGCATTTGGTATGTAACTGAGAGTCTCCTCATTGAAAACATCCGAAGCTCTTCAAAGGTAAATGATTTTATTTATTTGGTTATATGGTTTTTGTGAAAATGTTGCGTGCTAAATGCTACTCAAAATGCTAAGCTAGCTTAGCATACTCTTACACAAATTAGTCAATTGCTATGGTTCAAAAAGCATATTTTGAAAATCTGAGATGACAGTGTTGTTAAGAAAAGGCTAAGCTTGAGAGCAGGCGCATTATTTTCATTTTATTTGCGATTTTCAGAAATCGTTAACGTTGCGTTATGCTAATGAGCCTGAGGCTTTAGTCACGATCCCGGATCCGGGATGGGGAGTATCAAGAGGTTTAAGCTTGTTCTGAACACCTCAAAAACAAAGGTCATGTGGTTTGGTAAAAGAATGCCCTCTCCCCACAGGTGTGATTACTACTTCTGAGGATTTAGAGCTTGAGTTAAGTCACCTCATACAAGTACTTGGGAGTATGGCTAGACGGCACACTGTCCTTCTCTCAGAACATATCAAAGCTGCAGGCTAAAGTTAAATCTAGACTTGGTTTCCTCTATTGTATTCGCTCCTCTTTCACCGCAGCTGCCAAACTAACCCTGATTTCAGATGACCATCCTACCCACGCTAGATTATGGAGACATAATTTATAGATTGGCAGGTAAGGGTGCTCTCGAGTGGCTAGATGTTCTTCACCATTCGGCCATCAGATTTTCCACCAATGCTCCTTATAGGACACATCACTGCACTCGATACTCTTCTGTCCTGGTCATCTCTATATATGCTTATTTATAAAGCCCTCTTAGGCCTTACTCCACCCTATCTGAGATATCTTACTGTAGCCCTATCCTCCACATACAACACCCACTCTTCAGTCACATTCTGTTAAAGGTCCCCAAAGCACACACATCCCTATGTCACTCTTCTTGTCAGTTCAGTGCAGTGCAGCTAGCGACTGGAATGAGCTGCAACAAATACTCAAACTTGACGGTTTTATCTCAATCTCTTCATTCAAAGACTCAATCATGAACACTCTTACTGACAGTTGTGGCTGATGTATTGTCTCTACCTGCTTCCCCTTTGTGCTGTTGTCCGTGCCCAACAATGCTTGTGTCCTGTTTTGTGCTGCTACCATGTTGTGTTGCTGCCATGCTATGTTGTCATCTTAGGTCTCTCTTTGTTGTGTTGGGTTGTCTCTCTTGTTGTGATGTGTGTTTTGTCCTATATTTTTTATTTATTTTTAATCTCAGCCCCCATCCCCACAGCAGGCCTTTTGCCTTTTAGCAGGCTGTCATTGTAAAAAATATTTTTAAAAGAAGGGCACCAATTTGTAGATTGGTAAAACATTTACAAAGTAGACATTGGATATACCTTTGAGCATGGTGAAGATATTAATTACATGTTGGATGGTGTATCAAATCACCCAGTCACTACAAATATACAAGTGTCCTTCCTAAGTTAGTTTCCAGAGAGGAAGGAAACTCAGGGATTTCACCATGAGGCCAATTGTGACTTTAAAACAGTTAGTGTTTAATGGCTATGATAGGAGAAGACTGAGGATGGATCAACCACATTGTACTTACTCCACAATAATAGCCTAATTGACAGAGTGAAAAGAAAACAGAATACAAATATTTCAAAACATCCATCCTGTTTCCTATAAGGCTCGAAAGTAAAAAAGCCATCATTTAGGTATTGACTCAGAAGTGTGAATACTTATGTAATTCTGTAACGGCTTTCTTCTGTGGACGAAGGATCAGACCAAAGCACAGCGTGGTTAGAGTTCAACATGTTTAATAAAGACCATAAACGTGAACACTACAAAAAATATATATATTTTATTTTATTTCACCTTTATTTAACCTCTTGATACTCCCCACCCCGGATCCGGGATCGAGAATAAAGCCTCAGGCTCATTAGCATAACGCAACGTTAACGATTTCTGAAAATCGCAAATAAAATGAAAATAATGCACCTGCTCTCAAGCTTAGCCTTTTCTTAACAACACTGTCATCTCAGATTTTCAAAATATGCTTTTGAACCATAGCAAATCACAAATTTGTGTAAGAGTATGCTAAGCTAGCTTAGCATTTTGAGTAGCATTTAGCACGCAACATTTTCACAAAAACCAGATAACCAAATAAATAAAATAATTTACCTTTGAAGAGCTTCGGATGTTTTCAATGTGGAGACTCTCAGTTACATACCAAATGTTCAGTTTTTCCTGAAAGAATCTTTGTGTAGGAGAAATCGCTCCGTTTTGTACATCACATTTGGCTACCGAAACTAACCGAAAATTCAGTCACCAAAACGCCAAACTTTTTCCGAATTAACTCCATAATATCGACCGAAACATGGCAAACGTGTTTGGAATCAATCCTCAAGGTGTTTTTTCACATATCTCTTCATTGATATGCAGTTCGTGGAAGCCTGCTTTCCCCTCAGAATCGCATGGAAAAATACCAGCAGCTGAAAAAGACGCACCAATTTCGACGGAGGACGCCGGGCAAATGTAGTCTCTTATGGTCAATCTTCCAATGATATGCCTACAAATACGTCACAATGCTGCAGACACCTTGGGGAAACGACAGAAAGGGCAGGCTCATTCCTCTCGCATTCACAGCCATATAAGGAGACAATGGAAAACGGAGCCTCAAAAATCCTGCTGGTTTCCTGGATGCCGTTTCATCTTGGTTTTGCCTGTAGCTCCCGTTCTAGGGCACCCACAGAGAATATCTTTGCAGTTCTGGAAACGTCAGAGTGTTTTCTTTCCAAAGCTATCAATTATATGCATAGTCGAGCATCTTTTTGTGACAAAATATTGCGCTTAAAACGGGCACGTCTTTTTATCCAAAAATGAAATAGCGCCCCCATAGCATCAAGAGGTTTAACCAGATAGGCAAGTTGAGAACAAGTTCTCATTTACAATTGCGACCTGGCCAGGATAAAGCTAAGCAGTTCGACACATACAACGACACAGAGTTACACATGGAGTAAAACAAACATACAGTCAATAATACAGTATAAACAAGTCTATATACAATGTGAGCAAATGAGGTGAGATAAGAGAGGTAAAGGCAAAAAAAGGCCATGGTGGCAAAGTAAATACAATATAGCAAGTAAAACACTGGAATGGTAGATTTGCCATGGAAGAATGTGCAAAGTAGAAATACAAATAATGGGGTGCAAAGGAGCAAAATAAATAAATTAATTAAATACAGTAGGGAAAGAGGTAGTTGTTTGGGCTAAAATATAGGTGGGATATGTACAGGTGCAGTAATCTGTGAGTTGCTCTGACAGTTGGTGCTTAAAGCTAGTGAGGGAGATAAGTGTTTCCAGTTTCAGAGATTTTTGTAGTTCGTTCCAGTCATTGGCAGCAGAGAACTGGAAGGAGAGGCGGCCAAAGAAAGAATTGGTTTTGGGGGTGACTAGAGAGATATACCTGCTGGAGCGTGTGCTACAGGTGGGAGATGCTATGGTGACCAGCGATCTGAGATAAGGGGGGACTTTACCTAGCATGGTCTTGTAGATGACATGGAGCCAGTGGGTTTGGCGACGAGTATGAAGCGAGGGCCAGCCAACGAGAGCGTACAGGTCGCAATGGTGGGTAGTATATGGGGCTTTGGTGACAAAATGGATTGCACTGTGATAGACTGCATCCAATTTGTTGAGTAGGGTATTGGAGGCTATTTTGTAAATGACGTCGCCAAAGTCGAGGATTGGTAGGATGGTCAGTTTTACAAGGGTATGTTTGGCAGCATGAGTGAAGGATGCTTTGTTGCGAAATAGGAATCCAATTCTAGATTTAACTTTGGATTGGAGATGTTTGGTATGGGTCTGGAAGGAGAGTTTACAGTCTAACCAGACACCTAAGTATTTGCAGTTGTCCACGTATTCTAAGTCAGAGCCGTCCAGAGTAGTGATGTTGGAAAGTCGGGCAGGTGCGGGTAGCGATCGGTTGAAGAGCATGCATTTAGTTTTACTTGTATTTAAGAGCAATTGGAGGCCACGGAACGAGAGTTGTATGGCATTCAAGCTTGCCTGGAGGGTTGTAAACACAGTGTTAACACAAAAATACCAAAACAACAAATGTGAAAAACCGAAACAGTCCTATCTGGTGCATAGACACAAAGACAGACAACCACCCACAAAACAGGCTACCGAAATATGGTTCCCAATCAGAGACAATGACTAACACCTGCCTCTGATTGAGAATCATATCAGGCCAGACATAGAAACAGGAAAATTTGACACACAACATAGAATGCCAACTCAGCTCACGTCCTGACCAACACTAAAACAAAGAAAACACAAAAGAACTATGGTCAGAACGTGACAGTACCCCCCCTCCCCCACCCCACCCCCAAGGTGCGGACTCCGACCGCAAAACAGAAGACTGAGAGATAGGCAGAAGAGAGAGCCTGGTGCGGGGGCTGCAACCGGAGGGCTGGTACGTGGAGGTGGCACTGGATAGACCGGACCATGCAGGCGCACTGGAGCTCTTGAGCACCGAGCCTGCCCAACCTTACCTGGTTGAATGCTCCCCGTAGCCTGACCAGTGCGGCGAGGTGGAATAGGCCGCACTGGGCTGTGCTGGCGAACCGGATACACCATGCGTAAGGCTGGTGCCATGTACGCCGGCACTGGAGACCAGATGCGTAGAGCCGGCTTTATGGCACCACTGGACTAAACAAACTCCTCCGGACTGAGGGGCAGCTCAGGACCGAGGGGCAGCTCAGGACCGAGGGGCAGCTCAGGACCGAGGGGCAGCTCAGGACCGAGGGGCAGCTCAGGCTAACTGACGGCTCTGGCGGATCCTGGCTGACTGACGGCTCTGGCGGATCCTGGCTGACTGACGGCTCTGGCGATCCTGGCTGACTGACGGCTCTGGCGGATCCTGGCTGAATGGCGGCTCTGGGGGATCATGGCTGAATGGCGGCTCTGGGGGATCATGGCTGAATGGCGGCTCTGGGGGATCATGGCTGACAGGCGGGAGACTCTGGCGGCTCGGGACAGGCGGGAGACCCTGGCGGCTCGGGACAGGCGGGAGACCCTGGCGGCTCGGGACAGGCGGGAGACCCTGGCGGCTCGGGACAGGCGGGAGACCCTGGCGGCTCGGGACAGGCGGGAGACCCTGGCGGCTCGGGACAGGCGGGAGACCCTGGCGGCTCGGGACAGGCGGGAGATGCCGGCACTGGAGACCAGATGCGTAGAGCCAGCTTCATGGCACCTGGCTCGATGCCCACTCTAGCCCTGCCGACACGAGGAGCTGGAATGTACCGCACCGGGCTATGCACCCGCACCGGGGACACCGTGTACTCCACAGCATAACACGGTGCCTGAATGGTCTCTCTCGCCCTCCGGTAAGCACAGGAAGTTGGCGCACACTCCCTGTGGGACATTTTTGGGGCTGCATCTCGGGCTTCCTACCGCGCCGCTGTGCTGATTACATTCGCCGGTATCCCTCCTCACACTGCTCCAGAGAATCCCAGGCGGGCTCCTGCACTCTCCCTGGGTCGACCACCTACCTGTCTATCTCCTCCCAAGTAGTGACAGTCCAGATCTTGCTCTCATGTCCAGAAATCCTGACATCGCTGCTGCTGCCCATTACCACGCTGCTTGGTCCTTTTGTGGTGGGTGGTTCTGTAACGGCTTTCTTCTGTGGACGAAGGATCGGGCCAAAGCGCAGAGTGGTTAGAGTTCAACATGTTTAATAAAGACCATAAATGTGAACACTGCAAAATACCAAAACAACAAATGTGAAAAACCAAAACAGTCCTATCTGGTGCATAGACAGAAGACAACCACCTACAAAACCCAACACAAAACAGGCTACCTAAATATGGTTCCCAATCAGAGACAATGACTAACACCTACCTCTGATTGAGAACCATATCAGGCCAAACATAGAAACAGGAAAACTAGACACACAACATAGAATGCCCACTCAGCTCACGTCCTGACCAACACTAAAACAAAGAAAACACAAAAGAACTATGGTCAGAACGTGACAAATTAATTTTCAATTAATTAAAAAAATTGTCTAAAAACATGTTTTCACTCATCATTATGGGATATTGTGTGTAGATGCGTGATAAAAAAATATATTTTATCAATTTTGAATTCAGGCTGTAACATTTGTTTTTTAATTAGTCAATGGGTATGAATACATTCTGAAGAAAATATATTTATTACTATATGTTTCTAATTTTGATGAACTGTGGCAACTGACCACAGAATCAGTAGTCACTTTGTTTCTAATAAATACCATCATCTTAAATCTGGAGGAATTGTAGAGGTAAACTTGTCCATAATTGCTACCTCAACTGACCAGTGAGATTTATTTTTAACTGGCGGGACAAACATGACGTTGGCCAAATGTACTATATAACTTTAAGTTGCTCGAATTCGTTTACACTTCAAGGATAGTACAAGTTAAGTCTTTGACTACCTCCGGAAGTGGTCAGAAAGATCTAATCACAATCAGATCGCAATGCGTCTTTTGATTGTCATCACATGTGGGCACAATCTGAATGTGGACAAGATCAGGGCAACAGACGCATGTTAGAACCAGGTATAAACGGGGCTGCTGACAACGACTTAATGCGGCATCCATATTAGGAATTTGTGTTGTCTGACCACTGACAACTTCCTAATATGGATGCCATAACGAAAAAATAAAGAATACATTGAATTAAACAGAAGGCTACACACCAAAACAAAGACTACGGTTTTAATGTTTGTTTTTTCCAGAGACCTGAAGCTGTGTTTTCCACGTCTCTAAGAGTGATACAGCACATCAAAGGGAGTACACAGAAACACTTTAAAATCCTCATTACGATGATCAGTCATTGTGTAGGGAGAGTCTCTGTTTGAATGAGTGAGGGGGAAAGCAATTGAGTCATATGGGACACACAAAGGCGTAGATAAGTGGGTTGGAGTGGAGTGGGCCCTATTTAGATGTGCTGCATAACCATGTCCTTTCAATGTTACTTCAAAGCAATGTGCTCTTTTTTGAGCTGTTGTTTCTGAGATATCTACCTTCATTCAGTTTAGAGAGAGCGAGAATGGAAGGGAAAGAGGTAGGGATAGAACTGGAGACGAAGAGGGAGAGAGAATGAAAGTGGAATCTGGGAGAGATTGAAGGAGAGAGGCAGCAAGAGAGCGAGATGGAAAGTGAGAGAAAAAGAAGGGAGGGGGAAATGGGGAGGCGTTAAACAGGAGAGAGCGAGTTAGAGACAGAAAAGGTGAGGGAGAGAGAGTAGGAAAAGTTGTCGGAGAAAGGGAGGAATCGCAGAAAGCTAATGAGCATACCAAGGGGCACATTAGTTATTTATTTCCCAAGCTTGTTTCGTTAAGAGAAGGGCACAGCAATTAGCTTTGAGGGGTTGACATCCCTGGGTGCCCTTGTGCTTTGGCTGCAAGGCAACACTAGAGCACCCTGTCTGAAATGCTAAACAACCTGTAGAAGGGTCCTCGCACGGGGCAGACATAAAAGAGCGCACGTGGGGGAAGAGAACAGGGTAGGCACATGGCCTAGAGAGACATCCCTAAAGCAGAGGGGCCAGCTGAACTTCTATTATGCAGAATAGAGGAGAGGTGAATGGCTGGCTTCTATTCAGATGTGACAGAGAGAAAAGGCCATGTGGACTAGGAGGCTTTAGGAGAGATGCATCTGCAACTGGAACTAACGTAGTTTCTCACTTATTGGTTTGCTCCCTTTCCTCCCAGGACAAGACAACCTGTAGGTAAGGGTTGCGATCGGAGGGGGGTGGTCTGTTTTTCAACGAGAGTGGTTTTGGATTGGATTTACGGGTAGGTGAATAGGAAAATGCTATATCTCTAGAAGGAGAATGAGTCCATTCGCACGCATGCACACACACATCTCCATCCATCCACACACACACACACCCACTGACTCACATATCTATGAAACCGATCAAAGCAAACACCCCTAATAGCTTGATATCCAAACAAGCGGTTCCTATTTCCCTATTCTCACACTTAGTGAAATGATCCCCTCTGCTCCAACCAAACAGGAGAGTACAGCCGGTCTCTGTTGAAATGTCAACCCGCCACCATGCAAATTGGTCCCGAGTCCTTCCAATCAGGGGAACAAAAAAAAAATGCCCGTGGAGGTGGGCGGGAATGAGATGGGCTTTTGTATGTGGTGAAGAGAGGCTGATTGAAATTATACACCAGCGACAGGCCATGCAATAAACACGCTGATGCAAACTTTAATATGCACATTGCCATCTAAGAACCTTCCCGTTGACTCTGATACAGAAAATGTGTTGTGTATGCACTGTATATGAATTGGAAAATCATAGTGGAAATATGGCTGTAACTTCCAACGACAAACAATGTCATACCGTGTGTGCTTGAAGTGTGCTTGCGTGGGTGTGTCAACATCTGTCTGTGTCAGTGTCTTGATATGTGTATGCATTCATGCACAGTACACAGGTGCACCAGACAGATAAACAGATCAGAAAGTTCCACACATCTGTCCACGCCCTGTTTGTCAACCATATAATCCTGCCTATTATAGACTGCAGACAACAGAGATGCATTCTTATTGGCTTCACTGGTGACTGGAATGGCTGTATCGGGCTGCCACAGACGGTTCTACACATGACCTCAATCTGCTTTCTACCGTGCGTCTCTGTGTGTGCCTACATGGTTGTGTGTGTGTTGTGTGTGTGTGCGCATGTCTATCTACGCTATCACAGCCATCACACACAGTACCATTTCCATTCCTCAGGTGAAACCAAGTTGATTTATCTCATCCAAAGGAATGCTGCCCTGATCCCTGTATGCCAGCGATTATCTACACTCCTCGACTGTATACATTTGCTACCAGGTAACAACAGAGAATGCTCTGAATGCAGTGGCGAACCGTGACTATTGGAGCTAGGCCCTCATTTAAGGAATAAGATCTGACGTCATACATATAGAAAGAGAACTCGGACGCCTGTGTTTACAGAGCATGACTTGAGACCTTTCTTTTGCAGACCTACAGTTGAAGTTGGAAGTCTACATACACCTTGGCAAAATACATTTAAACTCAGTTTTTCACAATTCCCCGTCAATTCCCTGTTAAAAATTCCCCGTCTTAGGTCAGTTAGGAATACCTCTTTATTTGAAGTGAAATGTCAGAATAATAGAGAGAATTTATTTATTTATTTTATTTCTTTCATCACATTCCCAGTGGGTCAGAAGTTTACATACACTCAATTAGTATTTGGTAACATTGGGTCAAACGTTTCAGGTAGCCTTCCACAAGCTTCCCACAATAAGTTGGGTGAATTGTGGCCCATTCCTCCTGACAGAGCTGGTGTAACTGAGTCAGGTTTGTAGGCCTCCTTGCTCGCACACACTGTTTCAGTTCTGCCCACAAATGTTCTACAGGATTGAGGTCAGGGCTTGTGATGGCCACTCCAATACCTTGACTTTGTTGTCCTTATTAAGTCCATTTTGCCACAACTTTGGAAGTATGCTTGGGTTCATTGTCCATTTGGAAGACCCATTTGAGACCAAGCTTTAACATCCTGACTGATGTCTTGAGGTGTTGCTCAATATATCCACATAATTTTCCGCCTCGTGATGCCATCTATTTTGGGAAGTGCACCAGTCTCTCCTGCAGCAAAGCACACCCACAACATGATGTTGCCACCCCCGTGCTTCACGTTTGTGATGGTATTCTTTGGCTTGCAAGCCTCCCACGTTTTCCTCCATAACGATAGTCATTATGGCCAAACAGTTCTATTTTTGTTTCATCAGACAAGAGGACATTTCTCCAGAAAGTACGATCTTTGTCCCCATGTGCAGTTGCAAACCGTAGTCTGTTTTTTACGGTGGTTTTGGAGCAGTGGCTTCTTATATACTTTTTACCTGTTTCCTCCAGCATCTTCACAAGGTCCTTTGCACTTGTTCTAGGATTGATTTGCACTTTTCGCACCAAAGTACCTCCATCTCTAGAAGACAGAACGCATCTATTTCCTGAGCGGTATGACGGCTGCATGGTCCCATGGTGTTTAAACTGGCGTACTATTGTAAAGATGAACGTGGTACCTTCAGGCGTTTGGAAATTGCTCCCAAGGATGAACCAGACTTGTGGAGGTCTACAATTTTTTTTCTGAGGTCTTGGCTGATTTCTTCTGATTTTCCCATGATGTCAAGCAAAGAGGCACTGAGTTTGAAGGTCGGCCTTGAAATACATCCACAGATACACCTCCAATTGACTCAAATAATGTCAATTAGCCTATCAAAATCTTCTAAAGTTTGACATAATTTTCTGGAATTTTCCAAGCTGTTTAAAGGCACAGTCAACTTAGTGTATGTAAACGTCTGACCCACTGGAATTGTGATTTAGTGAAATAATCTGTCTGTAAACATCTGTTGGAAAAATTACTTGTGTCATGCACAAAGTACATGTCCTAGCCGACTTGCCAAAACTATAAGTTTGTTAAGAAGACTTCAACTGTATGTAGGATAAGCAATTATTTGATGAGAGTCAAATGGTCTTAAGCCACGCCACGCTATTACTTTTGTTTTTACCAAACAACCAGTGATCTAAAGTTTAAATAATATTTTACACATTGTGTTCAAAATGATGTGAATGAGATAGCAACAAAAAACAAGCTGAAGATGAAAACAAAAAGGCCACTCACCATAATGATTATCATTTAAAAACTATGCCCATTCTCCTTTCCTTCTTTATGAAATAGGCAATGGGAGGTTCATATAGCTTGTCGTTTGATTTAAAATCCAAAATAAGTTATTTTTCGATTGAGATCAAAGCCAGGGCTGACAGTCGGGCCTTCCAGTGGTGTTCCCGGAATATGTCATGATCGTTTTTAGTGCAGAAAATGTTCTTTCTCCTAATTCAGTGGACACTGGAATGGTCAAAACTAGACAGGGAAGCAGATACAATTGGTGCATACTATCAATTTGTCTCTTCTGCTGGAGAAAGCTCTTACCCTCAAAGTCAGACATTGAATACATAACGGTGAGTTCTGTTTTAAGCTGCGGCAAATCATAATTAGGGCCATAGCTTTCGTCGAGGCTTGAGAATGCAGCATTTGGAAAGTTTGGCATTTCCCTATATATTGGGAACTATTGTGGGTAAAGGAGGACAAGGAACATGAGCCTTTCATGGACATTGAACCTCTTTCTTAGCTGAGTGACAATGTTGTCGATGATCGCACTGTGTAGCTGTTGGTACTGCCCGTAAACGTCTCCTTGCATGTGTGTCCTGCGCCCCCTTGGATATCCGGTGTCCTCAGTGTCCTCATAGATGGAATAGAATTTTCATTTTTCCCTCTCTGTGCTGTTGCAGAAGTCGTCCACCTTGGACAAGAGGAACTGCATGTCAAACTCCCTGTTCTGAAATATTCCAAGCAGCATGTCGGAGTATGCAAATATGGAGTAGAACGCGGATAGCAGGAAGCAGAATTCGAAGCTTGTCAGGTGCACCATGTATCCATCTGCGCTGTGAACGGTCTTCATCAGAGTCATCGTGATGGTCCACTATGTACTGAAAGAGTTCAATGAGTTCTGCCTTTTTTCCCCCTGCAAACTAAGCGTGAGGAGAAGTTCCATCGTGTTGGCGTCACTCTGTGCAGTCTTCGCTGGCATATCTCATCCAGTAGTTTTGTTCACTTGACAGATCTTGAGAAAAACGCTGCTTGGCCACCAGTTTACCAGCACCTTGTGACCACCAGATGAAGAGAGTGCATGAATGAACAGCAATGAATGAACAAAGCTTGCGGGATAGTTTCTTTCACCTTGGCTTGTTCTCCGTTTATACCAGAGGCCATGACTGTGGCCCCAACGTCAAACTGTGCCACAACTTTGGCCATTCACACACTACAAAGCTGATAATTCGGGCAGCAACCACTTCTGCACGTTTATCCTCAGTTAAACCCTCAAATTTGAAAAACCTTTCCTTCACACCAGCATCAGTAGTGTAACGCAACACATAGGACATTTGGGCTACATTGCTGATGTCTGTCATCTCGTCAACCATGATGGTTACAAAGGGGGTCTTCTTCAATTCGTCCTTCATGACATCTGTCAGTACATTCGCGACCGCGTGTATCAGGTCATTTAGGATTTTGCTGGAAGTGCCTGAGAACACTGTAGCCATAGCCAAATGGCAGAAATCCAGTATTTCCAAGTAGTTTCCTTATTAACTGATTCTTTACCCTCATCATTGTCCTCTGAATGCTAATTCTTGCTTGTCTAAAAACACAACTGTATGAATAAGACACTTTAGAATCTCCCTGTTGTGCCTGACTTTATCATTGTGAGCAAGTGTCTCATTGCGCCGCTGCTCGTTAAGAAGAAAGGCTACTCTTGTTTCCCCAAATGTTTTTAAACTCACTGTAGCTCGCAGGTGTGAAGTTGAGTTCTGTACAAGATTGAACTTTTCATTAAAAGTTTGTCTTGAAAATTGCGATGCTAACAATTTAGCCACCACATCATCCTCGATTACTCTCTCTGCAGTTGCCATTGCCATCGTTACATACACTCATTGCAAAAAGCTAGCCAGCTAGCTTGGCTCAAGTGTGAGAAAACAAGATAAGGCTCACTATTGACTCTGAATTAGTGGCGTATACTTAGGCCCTCTAGAGGGCCTTGAGGCATCATACAATATTCCCACCTATTACAAGACAACTTGTGACTGGTTGATTCTACTGTCATTCCAAAATACTGCTATTCTTGAAGTCAATATCAATGATGTTGGCTGGTGCTTTCTATTCAAATCCTGAGGGCCTAGCCAATGAGCGTTGTGCCCAGCTTGATTATTTCTACCAAGAGACTGACTACCAAAGAAAAAATCTGAATGGATATTTTTTTCTCTTGGATATTAACCCTTCTTTTCCCAACATAAAGATCATTACAATTAAGACAAAAAAGATTAACTCAATGAAAACACAATTCCAAATGATAATATATAAAAAATATATACAGATGTATTTTTATATACAGATACGGTTCCCCACTGTCTGAATGTCTAAATATGAGTGAGCTGTACACAGATAGGATTATGAGGCATTAACGATTATTGATAACCTGTAGTGTAATTGCATTGTATTATGCATTGTTGACAGTGTGCTAATATGTCCGTGTACGTGTACGCCATTAATTTCCTATGCATCATCCCGAGTTGTCTATAGGGCGAGGGCTGTAATTTGTCATTTACTATAGCATAAAACAATGTGAAGGTCAGGGAGGTGGCGAGAGAGACAGGATTAAACCACCGTATTGGTCCCTCTTGTCATAATTACCTCAGCAGGTTAAGGGGAGAGGGAGAGGGGGAGAGAGAAGGAATAGCAGAGGATGGAGAGTGAGGAGAGGGAGGACACCCAGCAGAGGAGTGACAACCCTCACCTGCTCCCCCCTCCTCCTCCTGTTGAGCTCATGTCTAATGGCTGGCGGTTACAGGTCCTGGTCCTCCCGGGTGTCTGTTTCTCTGCCTGATTGTTTTCCCCTTTTGTTCAGCGATGCCTGGGACGACAGATTTACCGCTCACCTCAGTTCAACACACACCCCAAGGGGTAAGGAGGGAACAAGAGAGGGAGGAGGGGAGGAGGAGGCGTGAAAGAGGTCGAGTTGGATAACGCCAGACAGGAGGCCTCATATTATCAGAAACCAAATTAAAGAAGAGCAGGATTTTCCCCTCAGCAACCCACTTTAAATGCAAATGCCATAGGCCTGACTCAGGGAGAGGGAGTGAAAGAAATAGAGGGAGGGATGGAGAGGGGGGGGCTGATGTGTAAAGCGGGCGTTTTATCGCCATGGGCCTCCTGTAGCTGCTGGGAACAAATTAAAATGACTGGAAAGAATATCCTCGCTCCTACGGTTATTGTTTGCTTGAATGGCGCCCGGGACGTGTGTTCTGAGTGTGTGTGTATGGAGACTGACAACGAAAGAGGCTCCCATGATGTCTCTCAATTGCCTCAGTGTCCGCCTGGATGGGCTTTTGTATTTCATTCTCCATCTAAATGTGCTTTCAGAATAATCATTGGCAGGGAGGAATAATTACAAAGTTACTCCCAAAACAGAGGGATAGAGAGAGGAGGGTGTTGACAATACCCCATTCTCTCCAAGAACCTCTGTTGACGTATCTTTTTCTACAGGACGCAAACATGTGTCCTAACAGCGTAATGTTTGTCATAGGAAGTTGCATACTGGTTACATGTTACGTTTTCCAGGAATTGCACAGTATTAGCTGGAGTTGTTTTTGCCTGGCTACCCAAACTCCTTGCTGCAGCCAAACGCTACACCACGCCCACGGACGTTAGTTTCTACTCCGTATTGAGTCTGGATCTGAGTGTCTCCCGACCCTTCACCAAATGCGAACACATTCGGGGCCATCTGATTGGTCCAGAAACTGATGGGTTGGGCCAGAGCCAGAACACATGTGGGTAAATCGGAGGTCTGGAAATTTGTCATTGGCTTTGATATGGGCCAATCGATGACGACTTTGTTTTGTACAACGCCCCCTCATGCCCATCGTCACCACAAAGGACTTCAGTGATGGCAGTCTCAGACTAAATTATATACAGTAACGAATGACAGAGCATCAGAATAATTTAGTGTGAGTCATCAGGCTAGGAGGGGGGGGGGGGGGAGTTGGGCTGTATGGGAACTTAGTCATCAAGCATACAGTACCCACTGCTCTCCTATCATCTAACTTCTTTACATATTAAAAACACAACATATTCTTACTCTGTCAGTATTTTAAAATGACTCTATAATGTGACTAGTGTAAGGGCTCCAGTCGTAATTGAATGCAGTTACAGTTGAAAAACAACATTAGTCTATTGAAATTGGGGTTGCAAAGGGAGGGTATATTAGTGAAAACTTTCTACGTTTAATAGCAAACTACCAGAATGTTGGTAAGGATTTGATGTAATTTATCACAAGATATCTAGTGGCCTTTTTGGGTACTTCAGATTATCACAGGTGTTTGTAATTGGTGTTTAATATGAGTGTTTTTCAACATGAAATATATATATTTTTACACACTTTCACTATGTCAACATGTCTTTTTGTAAATGTTTTGGCGCCAAACTGTTGGCAGTTGTGAAAAAAGTCAGTAGTTGGACGAGTTGCAGAGTGAATGAAAAATGAAATGCTTTTTTCATTAATTAGGCTATTTTCTCTTGATCCCTATGGTCTATCCACTGGAAACTCAGTGACAATATGGACACAGACACTATATATCTATATATATAATAATAATTTGTTAAAACATAATTCAAGTATAAATGACCAAATATATCATAGATTGCCATATATCACCTGTTTATTACCAACATTTCAGAAAATTTCACCTCAAACTAAATTGTCTTCAAACCATCCTCTTATCGCAATGTTTTTTCTTCCATTATCCTCTATGTGAATCAATTACACACAAATACACACAGTGGCCAATTAGCTGATATGAGCTAGGCCACATTGCAGCACTATTTACCACTGTAAATGTTTACCCTTTTCTGTTTACCCTCCAAAATACCTCTCTCTCTCTCTCTCTCTCTCTCTCTCTCTCTCTCTCTCTCTCTAGCCCTCCTTCCTCCCTCTCTCTCTCTCTCTCGCCGCCCTCCCTCTCTCTCTCTAGCCCTCCTTCCTCTCTCTCTAGCCCTCCTTCCTCTCTCTCTAGCCCTCTCTCTAGCCCTCCTTCCTCTCTCTCTCTCTCTCTCTCTCTCTCTCTCGCCGCCCTCCCTCTCTCTCTCTAGCCCTCCTTCCTCTCTCTCTAGCCTTCCTTCCTCTCTCTCTCTCTCTCTCTCTCTCTCCCTCTCTCTCTCTCTCTCTATTTCACTCTCACTCTCTCTCACTCACCAGAGCATTACAAAGCCATTTGCCACAGTGTGTACATTTTCATTAAGCTGGTCGGTTTTCCCTCGTCAGAATGCATGAATGGCTCTAATTTAAGTGAAGAGGCACTGAACTGCTACAAATCTTTAATTTCAGTTTTTTAATGATCCCGCCCCTAACCCCCTCCCTCTGTTTCCCCCCCAAAACATGCTAAACCCCCCAGGGATAGAGTGAGGATGGAGAGAGAAAAAGTGAAAGAGAGCAAGAGGGAGAGATAAAATAGACGATAATTCAAAGCAAGACCCCACCAACCCCTGTTACAGAGCATGAGGGTAAAAATGCTTACATTTGTATAAATTATCCCCCCAAAAAGGGAAGGTCAAAAAGTGCTCACAGTTCGTGTTGAGTGAATTAAAACTCAAGGTAAGGTTTAGCTCAGTATGGAAATGTAGATCTGATCTTTCTTTTTTCTAAAGTGGAGAATATATTATATTGTTTAGGCACATTGTCAAAAAATCAACCCTCCCTATCCCTCGCTCTCTCATCCTTTAAAAAAGCTATACCTGTCAGAAATGTGTCAAATTACCTTGCTTCTGTCATTGTTAATTTCATATCCAGCACTGATATCACTCTTCTGCATTGTAGATGTAAAATAGTGTTTCAGGCATTTTGAGATGGTTTTTGTAACGGCTGTCTGCTGGTCTGCAGTGAGATGGTCCCCAAACTAACCAATTATTATAGTGGTCTGTGATGCTCTTATCCCTGCTTCCCCCAGCTATCTGCTCAGTCAAAAGGAACCTAGACCATTCCTATGGGTTTCCCTCAACCAGCCAGAATTTAGATGGTTTTTCAAATGAAATGTTCCTCAAATTCATACACATACAAATTCATAGACTTGCCTGGACCTATGACTCATTTCCTAGACATGTATTGAGTATTTCTCAGACATATTGCAAGGTAACATGGTAGTTTGCCATTTATCATAGTGTGCTGTAGCAATGCGTCGCAACAGCCAAAACATCTCTCCATTGTCAACAATCCAGAGGGGAGTTGGACCACTGGTATATATATGGTAGGACACCAGACTCCTGTTGGAACAGAACAGACCAGATGGTTGTTCGGCAGTTTGGGAATGGCCGATCGGCAGAACATGTTCCAGCTATGGAACAGGACACCAGGTTTTTCCAGGTTTTCTAAAGATTGCGCCAATGTTATAAAATGACTCCTTGATCAAGATTAGGAAAGTTTAACCTCTGGCATCACCCATATCAATTTTATCAGCACTCATGGGGACTGTTTCAAAAAGTATTTTTTCAGCATAGAAAGCACAAGCTGACACATTTCAACCTCATGTCTCAGTCAAAGCACACGCACTCTCTCTCTCATGCCCATGCTGTTTCTGTCCCCCACTTGACCCGGATCAGTGTTTTGGAATGAGCAGCCATAACACGTTATGTCCCAATCATAACGCCAGTGGACAGAAGCATATGGGAAAACTCACATTATAAGCACTGATGACAAGCCTGACAACCCAAAGCCTTGGACTCGAGACACAAGAGCCTCAATAGACCCATAATCTACAGCTCGTGATTTTTATTTCCCTCATCTCGGCCTGGTCAGCTGGCGCTGGCGTTTTAGGGGTTTGGGGTTTTGATTTCGCCCTCGTAAAGTGCTCGTCGGTCGTAGCGGCCGGCAGCTGTTCCGCGGTCGCCTTTGTATTTGGACAAGGTCGTGAGGGAACTAAATAATGGGGGTGGAAACCCGACTCTCACTTTAACGCCATCTTGGCTCTTAAAAGGCGGTGAGGAGGACACACAATAGAGAGGGGTGGCGAGTTTGTCATCTCGGTCTCAATGGAGGAGGAAGCTTTTATCGTCCATTCAGCCAACCTTGGCCTCCATTATTTCATCTCACACAAATACTGGAGATGTATAGAAAGAGTCTATGCTTATAGGCCTATACAATAACATGACTTAGCATTGGCGTTTTAGTCTGTCTTTTGCTACAACAGCAGTAGCTGTCACATTGATTTTATCGTACTGTTCACATAGGCAAAAATGTTTCTTCCAGTCTCTCCCACAGTCTGACACCAATTAAGTGCTACACTCCCCAATACTCCCACTTTGTTTGGTCTCATTCCACTAGAGCTCCGATTAATCAACATGTTTTGCTGCTAGATCCTCGATGGCCACGGTCCAGTGAAAACGGGGTGGTCCTACCCGTCTGGAGATGGTAATGTTACATTTAAACACAGATTAATCATACATAACATCCTAATTCATCATCACCATGTCATCTGCAAAAACATGCCACTTACGTCCCAGTCCTCCTCCATCCCGGCCAATCCCCTCGAGCTTTTGCCTTTACTAGAAAAGCAGAAAAGCCTGAATTCTTTAAAAATCCCCATGCATGGATATAGAATATGTTATGGAGAAGTGGACATTCATATGCTAATAACATTTGCGGCTATGAGTGGGGAGTTAACCAAGCTTGACGGGGGCCCATGTGACCGCCCTGAGGTGTCAGAGGGCCAGGAAAAACATCTATCATGTGACATGGCCCAGTTGAAGCCGGCGCAGGCCCTGACTTAAGATGGATGCCCCATCACGCCGCACTTATAAATCTCTCGGACTGTTTCAAAATATGTACATTATAGCTGAATTATACCTAATAACTTCTCCACTCCATGTCTGGGAGGGTGAGCTAGCTGTCCCCTGCCTCTGCCACCAGACCTGGGCTGGGTGTTGGTGTGGATTCTATTTGCTATGCGTTTACACATTCCTTTCTCTCTCGCTCTCTTTCTCTTTGTTTCTCTCACCCTCCACTCTAAGCGTGTGTATGCACACAATCTAGGTGCCACATTCTCCTTCAGCTTTACACCTTGACGTTCAGACAGTCCTGGAGTGCAGGTTACGTGACATTTACTGTTCTTCGACCTCACGTAAATCCCTGGGGTGTGAGTGTGTGTGCAGGCGCACATGCGTCTGGCCCCTGACCTTAGGCTACCTGTGGCCTTACCTTGCACTTCTCGAAACAAGTCCAGCAGTCACATAGGTTTGGTCAGGTGTTGGCACTTTACTGGTGTTAAGGAGTGAGGTGCAGATGCAAACCGAATTCAGACTGACATTTGGAGACACTTTCAAATTCTCCTTTTTCAGAGTTCAATAATCTTAGTCATTGTGCTTGACTCATTGTGCTTGACCTCTACTAAAGTACCTAACAGACACAGTATATCACAGTTCCACCTATAAGCTTTGACTTTACCTATTCCCTTCTTCCACAAGTTTCTTTTGCAATGTAAAAATGTCAAGCCAAACCACGGTACTGCCAAGGACTAATGTAATAGTGGGAAAGATCACCTCTAGTGGTAGAACTTGTTACCACAGCACTGCATCAGAGCTCATTCTCTTCTTCTTCTTAAGGCTATACTTTTTGATGGTACTAAACACATATCCTTTTCAGTAGAACAGTGGACATTGAGCCCTTTATTATGTACATCTACTGCGTACAATTGTAAGGAAAGCACCAGAGGTGGAAGAAGGATCAGACCAAAGCGCAGCGTGGTAAGTGTTCATGATGTAATATTTAATAAAATGAACTGAACACTGAATTACAAAACAATAAAGTGAATTGAACGAAAACCGAAACAGTACCGTGTGGACCAAACACTCACACTGAAAACAAACACCCACAAACCAAAAGTTATTAGCATATTTCCGAGTGTAAAAATGTAACTCTTTATAACAATGAATTACATAGAGTACCAGTTAAAAGTTTGGACATGCCTACTCATTTCAGAGTTTCTTTATTTGTACTATTTTCTACATTGCAGAATAATAGTGAAGACATCAAAAATATGAAATAACACATGGAATCATGTAGTGTCCAAAAAAGTGTTAAACAAAGCATTTTAGATTCTTCAAAGTAGCCACCCTTTGCCGTGATGACAGCTTTGCACACTCTTGTCCTTCTCTAAACCATCTTCATGAGGTAGTCACCTGGCAAGAGTTTCTTTCCTTCTTAATGTGTTTGAGCCAATCAGATGTGTTGTGACAAGGTAGGGGTGGTATACAGAAGATAGCCCTATTTGGTAAAAGACCAAGTCCATATTATGGCAAGAACAGCTCCAATAAGCAAAGAGAAACGACAGTCCATCATTACTTTAAGACATGAAGATCAGTCAATGCGGAAATTGTCAAGAATTGCAGTCGCAAAAAGTGCAGTCGCAAAAACCATCAAGCGCTATGATGAAACTGGCTCTCATGAGAACCACCACAGGAAAGGAAGACCCAGAGTTACCTCTGCTGAAGAGGATAAGTTCATTATAGTCACCAGCCTCAAATTGCAGCCCAAATAAACGCTTCACAGAGTTCAAGTAACAGACACATCTCAACATCAACTGTTCAGAGCAGACTTAGGCCTTCATGGTCGAATTGCTGCAAAGAAACCTGTCTTTTGGTCCGATGAGTTCAAATATTCGATTTTTGGTTCCAATTGCCGTGTTTTTGTGAAACGCAGAGTAGGTGAACGGATGATCTCCGTATGTGTGGTTCCCACCGTGAAGCATGTAGTAGCAGGTGTGATTATGTGGGAGTGTTTTGCTGGTGACACTGTCAATGATTTATTTAGAATTCAAGACACACTTAACCAGCATGGCTACCACAGCATTCTACAGCTATACGCCATCCCATCTGGTTTGCGGTTAGTGGGACTGTCATTTGTTTTTCAACAGGAAAATGACCCAACACACCTCCAGGCTGTTTAAAGGCTATTTCACCAAGGAGAGTGATGGAGTGCTGCAGTCGATGAACCTGGCCTCCACAATCACCCAAACTAAACCCAATTGAGATGGTTTGGGATGAGTTGGACTGCAGCGCAAAGAAAAGCAGCCAATAAGTGCTCAGCATGTTTGTTTTTTTTTTAAATTTTATTTCACCTTATTTAACCAGGTAGGCTAGTTGAGAACAAGTTCTCATTTGCAACTGCGACCTGGCCAAGATAAAGCGCAACAATTCGACACATACAACAACACAGAGTTACACATGGAATAAACAAATCATACAGTCAATAATACAGTAGAACAAAAGAAAACAAAAAGTATATATACAGTGAGTGTGTAACCAAATCAAATCAAATTTATTTATATAGCCCTTCGTACATCAGCTGATATCTCAAAGTGCTGTACAGAAACCCAGCCTAAAACCCCAAACAGCAAGCAATGCAGGTGTAGAAGCACGGTGGCTAGGAAAAACTCCCTAGAAAAGCCAAAACCTAGGAAGAAACCTAGAGAGGAACCAGGCTATGTGGGGTGGCCAGTCCTCTTCTGGCTGTGCCGGGTAGAGATTATAACAGAACATGGCCAAGATGTTCAAATGTTCATAAATGACCAGCATGGTCGAATAATAATAAGGCAGAACAGTTGAAACTGGAGCAGCAGCACGGCCAGGTGGACTGGGGACAGCAAGGAGTCATCATGTCAAGTAGTCCTGGGGCATGGTCCTAGGGCTCAGGTCAGTTGAAACTGGAGCAGCAGCACGGCCAGGTGGACTGGGGACAGCAAGGAGTCATCATGTCAGGTAGTCCTGGGGCATGGTCCTAGGGCTCAGGTCCTCCGAGAGAGAGAAGGAGAGAATTAGAGAACGCACACTTAGATTCACACAGGACACCGAATTGGACAGGAGAAGTACTCCAGATATAACAAACTGACCCCAGCCCCCGACACAAACTACTGCAGCATAAATACTGGAGGCTGAGACAGGAGGGGTCAGGAGACACTGTGGCCCCACCCGAGGACACCCCCGGACAGGGCCAAACAGGAAGGATATAACCCCACCCACTTTGCCAAAGCACAGCCCCCACACCACTGGAGGGATATCTTCAACCACCAACTTACCATCCTGAGACAAAGCTGAGTATAGCCCGCAAAGATCTCCGCCACGGCACAACCCAAGGGGGCGCCAACCCAGACAGGATGACCACATCAGTGAATCAACCCACTCAGGTGACGCACCCCCTCCAGGGACGGCATGAGAGAGCCCCAGCAAGCCAGTGACTCAGCCCCTGTAACAGGGTTAGAGGCAGAGAATCCCAGTGGAAAGAGGGGAACCGGCCAGGCAGAGACAGCAAGGGTGGTTCGTTGCTCCAGAGCCTTTCCGTTCACCTTCCCACTCCTGGGCCAGACTACACTCAATCATATGACCCACTGAAGAGATGAGTCTTCAGTAAAGACTTAAAGGTTGAGACCGAGTTTGCGTCTCTGACATGGGTAGGCAGACCGTTCCATAAAAATGGAGCTCTATAGGAGAAAGCCCTGCCTCCAGCTGTTTGCTTAGAAATTCTAGGGACAATTAGGAGGCCTGCGTCTTGTGACCGTAGCGTACGTGTAGGTATGTACGGCAGGACCAAATCAGAGAGATAGGTAGGAGCAAGCCCATGCAATGCTTTGTAGGTTAGCAGTAAAACCTTGAAATCAGCCCTTGCTTTGACAGGAAGCCAGTGTAGGGAGGCTAGCACTGGAGTAATATGATCACATTTTTTGGTTCTAGTCAGGATTCTAGCAGCCGTATTTAGCACTAACTGAAGTTTATTTAGTGCTTTATCCGGGTAGCCGGAAAGTAGAGCATTGCAGTAGTCCAACCTAGAAGCGACAAAAGCATGGATTAATTTTTCTGCATCATTTTTGGACAGAAAGTTTCTGATTTTTGCAATGTTACGTAGATGGAAAAAAGCTGTCCTTGAAATGGTCTTGATATGTTCTTCAAAAGAGAGATCAGGGTCCAGAGTAACGCCGAGGTCCTTCACAGTTTTATTTGAGATGACTGTACAACCATTAAGATTAATTGTCAGATTCAACAGAAGATCTCTTTGTTTCTTGGGACCTAGAACAAGCATCTCTGTTTTATCCGAGTTTAAAAGTAGAAAGTTTCCTGCCATCCACTTCCTTATGTCTGAAACACATGCTTCTAGCGAGGGCAATTTTGGGGCTTCACCATGTTTCATTGAAATGTACAGCTGTGTATCATCCGCATAGCAGTGAAAGTTAACATTATGTTTTCGAATAACATCCCCAAGAGGTAAAATATATAGTGAAAACAACAGCGGTCCTAAAACGGAACCTTGAGGAACACCGAAATTTACAGTTGATTTGTCAGAGGACAAACCATCCACAGAGACAAACTGATATCTTTCCGACAGATAAGATCTAAACCAGGCCAGAACTTGTCCGTGTAGACCAATTTGGGTTTCCAATCTCTCCAAAAGAATGTGGTGATCGATGGTATCAAAAGCAGCACTAAGGTCTAGGAGCACGAGGACAGATGCAGAGCCTCGGTCCGATGCCATTAAAATGTCATTTACCACCTTCACAAGTGCCGTCTCAGTGCTATGATGGGGTCTAAAACCAGACTGAAGCATTTCATATACATTGTTTGTCTTCAGGAAGGCAGTGAGTTGCTGAGCAACAGCCTTTTCTAAGATTTTTGAGAGGAATGGAAGATTCGATATAGGCCGATAGTTTTTTATATTTTCTGGGTCAAGGTTTGGCTTTTTCAAGAGAGGCTTTATTACTGCCACTTTTAGTGAGTTTGGTACACATCCGGTGGATAGAGAGCCGTTTATTATGTTCAACATAGGAGGGCCAAGCACAGGAAGCAGCTCTTTCAGTAGTTTAGTTGGAATAGGGTCCAGTAAGCAGCTTGAAGGTTTAGAGGCCATGATTATTTTCATCATTGTGTCAAGAGATATAGTACTAAAACACTTGAGCGTCTCTCTTGATCCTAGGTCCACGCAGAGTTGTGCAGACTCAGGACAACTGAGCTTTGAAGGAATACGCAGATTTAAAGAGGAGTCTGTAATTTGCTTTCTAATAATCATAATTTTTCCTCAAAGAAGTTCATGAATTTATCACTGCTAAAGTGAAAGTCATCCTCTCTTGGGGAATGCTGCTTTTTAGTTAGCTTTGCGACCGTATCAAAAAGGAATTTTGGATTGTTCTTATTGTCCTCAATTAAGTTAGAAAAATAGGATGATCGAGCAGCAGTAAGGGCTCTTCGGTACTGCACGGTACTGTCTTTCCAAGCTAGACGGAAGACTTCCAGTTTGGTGTGGCGCCATTTCCGTTCCAATTTTCTGGAAGCTTGCTTCAGAGCTCGGGTATTTTCTGTGTACCAGGGAGCTAGTTTCTTATGAGAAATGTTTTTAGTTTTTAGGGGTGCAACTGCATCTAGGGTATTGCGCAAGGTTAAATTGAGTTCCTCAGTTAGGTGGTTAACTGATTTTTGTCCTCTGGTGTCATTGGGTAGACAGAGGGAATCTGGAAGGACATCAAGGAATCTTTGTGTTGTCTGTGAATTTATAGCACGACTTTTGATGTTCCTTGGTTGGGGTCTGAGCAGATTATTTGTTGCAATTGCAAACGTAATAAAATGGTGGTCCGATAGTCCTGGATTATGAGGAAAAACATTAAGATCCACAACATTTATTCCATGGGACAAAACTAGGTCCAGCGTATGACTGTGACAGTGAGTGGGTCCAGAGACATGTTGGACAAAACCCACTGAGTCGATGATGGCTCCGAAAGCCTTTTGGAGTGGGTCTGTGGACTTTTCCATGTGAATATTAAAGTCACCAAAGATTAGAATATTATCTGCTATGACTACAAGGTCCGATAGGAATTCAGGGAACTCAGTGAGGAACGCTGTATATGACCCAGGAGGCCTGTAAACAGTAGCTATAAAAAGTGATTGAGTAGGCTGCATAGATTTCATGACTAGAAGCTCAAAAGACAAAAACGTCATTTTTTTTTTGTAAATTGAAATTTGCTATCGTAAATGTTAGCAACACCTCCGCCTTTGCGGGATGCACGGGGATATGGTCACTAGTGTAGCCAGGAGGTGAGGCCTCATTTAACACAGTAAATTCATCAGGCTTAAGCCATGTTTCAGTCAGGCCAATCACATCAAGATTATGATCAGTGATTAGTTCATTGACTATAATTGCCTTTGAAGTAAGGGATCTAACATTAAGTAGCCCTATTTTGAGATGTGAGGTATCATGATCTCTTTCAATAATGACAGGAATGGAGGTGGTCTTTATCCTAGTGAGATTGCTAAGGCGAACACCGCCATGTTTAGTTTTGCGCAACCTAGGTCGAGGCACAGACACGGTCTCAATGGTGATAGCTGAGCTGACTACACTGACTGTGCTAGTGGCAGACTCCACTATGCTGGCAGGCTGGCTAACAGCCTGCTGCCTGGCCTGCACCCTATTTCATTGTGGAGCTAGAGGAGTTAGAGCCCTGTCTATGTTGGTAGATAAGATGAGAGCACCCCTCCAGCTTGGATGGAGTCCGTCACTCCTCAGCAGGTCAGGCTTGGTCCTGTTTGTGGGTGAGTCCCAAAAAGAGGGCCAATTATCTACAAATTCTAACTTTTCGGAGGGGCAGAAAACAGTTTTCAACCAGCGATTGAGTTGTGAGACTCTGCTGTAGAGCTCATCACTCCCCCTAACTGGGAGGGGGCCAGAGACAATTACTCGATGCCGACATATCTTTCTAGCTGATTTACACGCAGAAGCTATGTTGCGCTTGGTGATCTCTGACTGTTTCATCCTAACATCGTTGGTGCCGACGTGGATAACAATATCTCTATACTCTCTACACTCGCCAGTTTTAGCTTTAGCCAGCACCATCTTCAGATTAGCCTTAACGTCGGTAGCCCTGCCCCCGGTAAACAGTGTATGATCGCTGGATGATTCGTTTTAAGTCTAATACTGCGGGTAATGGAGTCGCCAATGACTAGAGTTTTCAATTTGTCAGAGCTAATGGTGGGAAGCTTCGGCGTCTCAGACCCCGTAACGGGAGGAGTATAGACCAGAGAAGGCTCGGCCTCTGACTCCGACTCGCTACTTAATGGGGAAAACCGGTTGAAAGTTTCTGTCGGCTGAATGAGCGACACCGGTTGAGCGTTCCTACAGCATTTCCTTCCAGAAACCGTGAGAAAGTTGTCCGGCTGCGGGGACTGTGCCAGGGGATTTATACTACTATCTGTACTTGCTGGTGGCACAGACGCTGTTTCATCCTTTCCTACACTGAAATTACCCTTGCCTAACGATTGCGTCTGAAGCCGGGCTTGTAGCACAGCTATCCTCGCCGTAAGGCGAGTACAGCGACTGCAATTAGAAGGCATCATGTTAATGTTACTACTTAGCTTCGGGTGTTGGAGGTCCTGACGAATCGTGTCCAGATAAAGCGTCCGGAGTGAAAAAGTTGTGGGTGGAAAACGGCTTTCTTCATGTGAAGGAGAGTCGGACCAAAATGCGGCGTGGCTATTGAGGTTCATGTTTAATAAAACAAAGGAAACACGAATCAATACAAAAACAATAAACGTGAAAACCGAAACAGCCTAAACTGGTGCAAACTAACACAAGAACAGGAACAATCACCCACAAAAACCCAACACCAAACAGACTACCTAAATATGGTTCCCAATCAGAGACAATGACTCACACCTGCCTCTGATTGAGAACCATATCAGGCCAAACATAGAACTAGACAAACTAGACATGTAACATAGGATGCCCACTCAGCTCGCACCCTGACCAACCAAAACATAGAAACATACAAAGCAAACTATGGTCAGGGTGTGACAGAGTGCAAATGAGGTGAGTTAAGGAAATAAATAGGCCATGGTGGCACAGTAATTACAATATAGCAATTAAACACTGGAATGGTAGATCGGCAGAATATGAATGAGCAGGTAGAGATACTGGGGTGCAAAGGAGCAAAATAAATAAATAAATAAATACCAGTATGGAGATGAGGTAGGTAGATAGATATGTGGGAACTACTTCAATACTTTTGTAAAAGCATTCCTCATGAAGCTGGTGCAAAGCTGTCATCAAGGTAAAGGGTCGTTACTTTAAGGAATCTCAAATATAAAATAGATTTAGATATTTTTAAATACTTGTTTTTTTTTGGGGGGGGGGGGGCTTGCAAACTGATGTTTAATTCCTGTAGGAATCCAGCGAGAGTGAGGATATCTAACAAGTGGAACGTTAAATCACCTTCAGGGAAGATAGGGATGATTTTTAAGACAACCTAAATCATACACCGCTCAAAAAATAAAGGGAACACTAAAACAACACATCCTAGATCTGAATGAATGAAATATTCTTAAATACTTTTTTCTTTACATAGTTGAATGTGTGGACAACAAAATCACACAAAAATTATCAATGGAAATCAAATTTATCAACCCATGGAGTTCTGAATTTGGAGTCACACTCAAAATTAAAGTGGAAAACCACACTACAGTCTGATCCAACTTTGATGTAATGTCCTTAAAACAAGTAAAAATAAGGATCAGTAGTGTGTGTGGCCTCCGCATGCCTGTATGACCTCCCTACAACGCCTGGGCATGCTCCTGATGAGGTGGCGGATTGTCTCCTGAGGGATCTCCTCCCAGACCTGGACTAAAGCATCCGCCAACTCCTGGACAGTCTGTGGTGCAACGTGGCGTTGGTGGATGGAGCGAGACATGATGTCCCAGATGTGCTCAATTGGATTCAGGTCTGGGGAACGGGCAGGCCAGTCCATAGCATCAATGCCTTCCTCTTGCAGGAACTGCTGGCACACTCCAACCACATGAGGTTAGCATTGTCTTGCATTAGGAGGAACCCAAGGCCAACCGCACCAGCATATGGTCTCACAAGGGGTCTGAGGATCTCCTCTCGGTACCTAATGTCAGTCAGGCTACCTCTGGCGAGCACATGGAGGGCTGTGCGGCCCCCAAAGAAATGCCACCCCACACCATGACTGACCCACCGCCACACCGGTCATGCTGGAGGATGTTGCAGGCAGCAGAACGTTCTCCACGGCGTCTCCAGACTCTGTCACGTCTGTCACCTGCTCAGTGTGAACCTGCTTTCATCTGTGAAGAACACAGGGCACCAGTGACGAATTTGCCAATCTTGGTGTTCTCTGGCAAATGCCAAACGTCCTGCATGGTGTTGGGCTGTAAGCACAACCCCCACCTGTGGACGTCGGGCTCTCATACCACCCTCATGGAGTCTGTTTCTGACCGTTTGAGTAGACATATGCACATTTGTGGCCTGCTGGAGGTCATTTTGCAGGGCTCTGGCAGTGCTCCTCCTGCTGCTCCTTGCACAAAGGTGGAGGTAGCGGTCCTGCTGCTGGGTTGTTGCCCTCCCACGGCCTCCTCCACGTCTCCTGATGTACTGTCCTGTCTCCTGGTAGCGCCTCCATGCTCTGGACACTACGCTAACATACACAGCAAAGCTTCTTGCCACAGCTCGCATTGATGTGCCATCCTGGATTAGCTGCACTACCTGAGCCACTTGTGTGGGTTGTAGACTTCCGCCTCATGCTACCACTAGAGTGAAAGCACCGCCAGCATTCAAAAGTGACCAAAACATCAGCGAGGAAGCATAGGAACTGAGAAGAGGTCTGTGGTCCCCACCTGCAGAACCACTCCTTTAATGGGGGTGTCTTGCTAATTGCATATAATTTCCACCTGTTGTCTATACCATTTGCACAACATCATGTGAAATGTATTGTCAATCAGTGTTGCTTCCTAAGTGGACAGTTTGATTTCACAGAAGTGTGATTGACTTGAAGTTACATTGTGTTGTTTAAGTGTTCCCTGTATTTATTTGAGCAGTGTATAAACTGGAAAAGTAATATCATTATTAACAGGTGCAAAAAGTCCAACCACTAACGGATTGAATTAGTTTTGAAAACATTGTTATTTATGTTTGTGTAGCATAAGTTTAAACAACCAATCAGTGTACTTTTAGAACGACAGGTATGGAAACAAACAATTCTGAAAATCAACCATGACATTGATGGGTGTAGTTTTAAATGGTTTTGAGCAAAAATACATTTGTAATTTTACTCAACAAGCCTGTTCAAATTCACCTCACTTCGAGCAGAGTTTTTTTGATTCAAAGTACCATTGTTATACAACCAGCTGCAATATAACTGAGTTTGCTCAACAGTTGTGTATATACTGCTGAACCAACATACATTGTTCTGTTGAATTGTATGTTCACTCAACCTTTAATTTTAGGTTGCGCAAACATATAATACAGTGTTGCCAGCCAAAGGCAATCACGAAGTTGTCTTTTTACTCAAAAAGCATTTAATAAGCTTTTTCATATCAGTGTTATTCAAACTTTAACACATTAGCTAATGTTCTTTTTTAAATTTGAAGTTCGACTCAGAATAACACTGATAAAGCAATTGGTTAACTTAAATCTTTTTTCTTTTTTTTACAGTGCGGTATTAGTGGTTCTCTGGTCTCGCTTACCCATATAGACATTTATTCTTTGGTTTGAGTCCCAGCACTTATGCAGAAATGTGGTGTAGCCCCTCTATTGCACGTTTGAGAGATCATTAGGGCTTTTCACATAGTTTTGCTGTAACCACAGCTATTATACTGTTATAATGCTGTGTGTGTTTGTACATGTGTGTGTGTGTGTGTGTGTGTGTGTGTGTGTGTGTGTGTGTGTGTGTGTGTGTGTGTGTGTGTGTGTGTGTGTGTGTGTGTGTGTGTGTGTGTGTGTGTGTGTGTGTGTGTGTGTGTGTGTGTGTGTGTGTGTGTGTGTGTGCGCAGTGTACAAAACATTCCATGGCATACAGTTTGCACCCTTCACTTTTCCACATTTTGTTACATTACAGCCTTATTCTAAAATGGATTAAATAGTTTTTCCCACCCTTAATCTACACACAATACCCCATAATGACCAAACAAAGTATCCTGACTAGTCGGCCGGTCCCTGCTGCTGAAAAACATCCCCACAGCATGTTGCTGCCACCACCATGCTTCACCATGGGGAAGGTATTGGCCAGGTGATGAGCAGTGCCTGGTTTCCTCCAGATGTGACGCTTGGCATTCAGACCGAAGAGTTCAATCTTGGTGTCTGAATCTTGTTTTCATGGTCTGAGAGTCCTTTAGGTGCCTTTTGGAAAACTCAAGCGAGCTGTTGTGTGCCTTTTACTGAGGAGTGGCTTCCGTCTGGCTACTCTACGACCAAGGCCTGATTGGTGGAGTGCTGCAAAGGTGGTTGTCCTTCTGGAAGGTTCTCCCATCTCCACAGAGGAACTCTGGATCTCTGTCAGAGTGACTATCGGGTTTTTGGTCACCTCCCTGACCAAGGCCCTCCTCCTCTAACTGTGGGACCTTATATAGACAGGTGTGTGCCTTTCCAAATCATGTCCAATCAATTGAATTTACTACAAGTGGACTCCAATTAAGTTGTAGAAACATCTCAAGGATGATCAAAGGAAACAGGATGCACCTGAGCTCAACACTCAATCAAAGTGTCTGAATACTTAAAAAGGTATTTCTAAAAACCTGTTTTCGCTCTGTCATTATGGGGTAGTGTGTAGATTGATATAAAAAAAATCTAATCCATTTTAGTATGAGGCTGTAACATAAAAAAATGTGTAACAAGTAAAGGGGTGGTCTGTAGACTCATCTGTAGACTCGTCTGTAGACTGACCAGGTGAATCCAGGTGAAAGTGAAGATCCCGTATTTATGTCACTTGTTAAATACACGTCAATTGGTGTAGATGAAGGGAAAGAGACAAGGTAATGAAGCATTTTCAAACCTTGAGACAATTGAGACATGGATTGTGTGTGTGCCATTGAGAGGGTGAATGGCCAAGACAAAATATTTAACTGCCTTTGAACGTGGTATGGTAGTAGGCGCCAGGCGCACTGGTTTGAGTGTGTCAAGAACTGTGACACTGCTGGGTTTTTCACGCTCAACAGTTTCCCATGTGTTTCAACAATGTTCCACCACCCAAAGGACATCCAGCCAGGCATTGTAGTCAAGATGGGACAGCATCTCTGTGGAAGGTTTCGACAGCTTGTAGAGTCCATACCCTGTTCCGAGTGCAAAAGGGGGTGTAACTCTATATTTGGAATGTGTTCCTATTGTTTTATACAGTAAATTCACGTGCAACATCAGCAGAATACAGATCCCATAGCTCACCCATAATGACAGTCATATGTGGTGGAGATGCATGAGTTTCCCAGCAGTGATACTCTTCTTTAACACCACACACAGCTCACTGTACTGTATGCATATGATGCGTGTGTGTGTGTGTGCCTGTGCTTGTGTCGCTTCAGATAATAGAAAGAACTGCCTATTTGCGGAAAATGTAATTATGCCCCGAACCAAATCGGTATTGCTGTTCCCTATGTCTGTTTGCAGCAGCAGCTGTGGGGACATCCGGGTATAGCTGCCTAACTCCAAACTCCATACATTGATATTGATATGAAATTATATTTTATTTTCCTGTATGCATGCTTTTTCTACTGAGTCACCTAAAGTCCCATGCTATTTCAACTTTAGAACAGGACAGCGGCATAGATACTTTGATACTTTGTTTTTTTGTGGTCTGTTTATGTTTGTCTATGTGCCTCTCTGCCTCTCTCTATCTCGTTCTCTCTCGCTCCCTCTCTGCCTTGTGGTCATCACATACACTGTAAAATAAATCCTGTTGTTACAGAAGTTACTGTAAAAAAAAGTTAAAATAAAGGATTATTGGTCCCTTCTACAAACTTGCAGATATCGCAGGTGCAGTGAAATGTTTGTTTCTAGCTCAAAATGTGCAGTAATGTCTAGTATTACAATGTCAGAGTACAGAATATGAATATTTATATATACACATTTATTAAAAGGTATATATTTATATATATATTCACAGTTGAAGTCAGAAGTTTACGTACACCTCAGCCAGATACATTTAAACTCAGTTTTTCACAATTCCTCACATTTAAACCTAGTAATCATTCACTGCCCTAAGTCAGATAGGATCACCACTTTATTTTAAGAATGTGAAATGTCAGAATTATAGTAGAGAGAATGATTTATTTCAGATGTTATTTATTTCATCACATTCCCAGTAGGTCAGAAGTTTACATTCACTCAATTAGTATTTGCTAGCATTGACTACAAATTGTTTAACTTGGCTCAAACATTTCTGGTAGCCTTCCAAAAGCTTCTGACAATAAATTGGGTGAATTTTGGCCCATTCCTCCTGACAGATTAACTGAGTTAGGTTTGCAGGCCTCGTTGCTCACACATGCATTTTCAGTTCTGCACACAAATGTTCTATAGGATTGAGGTCAGGGCTTTGTGATGGCCACTCCAATATCTTGACTTTGTTGTCCTTGTCCATTTTGCCACAACTTTGAAAGTATGCATTGTCAATTTGGAAGACCCATTTGCGACCAAGCTTTAACTTTAACTGATGTCTTGAGACGTTGCTTCAATATATCCACATAATTTTCCTGTCAGGACCCGGTTTCGAACCTGGGTCTCCGGAGTGAGAAACAGTCACTTAACCAACTGAGCCACGAATAGACAGCAGAACCCAGAAGATGAGGCAGACACAGCAGTACTTAAGACGGTGTATTTAATAAAGAAAAAATCCTAAAATACAAAAATGGCAAATCCAAAAGGTGGTAGGTAAAACACAAAAGAACTCAAAAGAAACTCACCAAAAATAAACAAAAACAAAAAACAGAATACCACAAGAACGTCACCCGGAATCGACAAGAGCACACAGAACACTAGGGCAGGGTGCTAACATACAAACACAGAGCACAGAACTGAGGGAAACAAAGGGTTTAAATACAACATGGGGAAACGAGACACAGGTGCAAACAATAATGGGGATCAAGGGAAAAACACAGGGACAAAAAGCACAATGGGGACATCTACTGACAAAAACCCGGAACAACCCTGGCCAAATCCTGACAGAATCCCCCCCCTAGGAACGGCTCCTGACGTTCCCACCAGCTCTCTCAGGGTGGAGGACCCTGAACTGACGAATGAGGTCAGGGTCCAGGATGTCTTTGGCAGGAACCCAGGAGCGCTCCTCAGGACCGTAGCCTTCCCAATCCACCAGATACTGCCAGGACCGCTGCACCCGGCGGGAATCCAGTATCCGGTGGACGGTATAAGCCGGCTGGCCTCCAATGACACGAGGCGGAGGGGGAGGTCTGTCTGCCGGGACAAGGGGAGAAAAAACAACAGGTTTTAACAAAGACACATGAAATGTGGGATTAATCTTAAGGGATCTGGGTAAGTGTAGGCGATAAGAAACTGGGTTAACTCTCCTGGCAACCTTGAAGGGACCGATGTATTTTTGGGACAGCTTGCGAGACTCCACCCGTAGAGGTAAGTCTCTTGTGGAGAGCCAGACTCTCTGGCCGGGGCGCAGGGTAGGCCCGGGACGGCGACGTCTGTTGGCTTGTTGTTGATACCTCTGTGAGGAACGCATCAGATTAAGACGGGTCTTCCTCCACATAAGCCGACAGCGTCTGACGAACCTCAAGGCTGAAGGCACTCTGACTTCTGCCTCCTGGTCCGGGAACAATGGAGGAGCATAGCCAAACTGACACTCGTGCGGGGACATACCAGTGGAGGAGGAGCGCAAGGTGTTGTGCGCGTATTCGGCCCAAACAATAAAGGATGACCATGTGGACGGGTTGTCACGAGTCATACATCGGAGGGTGGTTTCCAGCTCTTGATTCATCCTCTCTGTTTGGCCGTTGGACTCCGGATGGTACCCTGAAGATAGACTGGCAGAAGCCCCCATGAGTTGGCAGAAGGCCTTCCAAAACCTTGAGGCGAACTGGGGACCTCTGTCAGAAACCACATCTTGAGGAATGCCGAAGACTCGGAACACATGATTAATTACCAACTCAGCCGTTTCCTTGGCAGAAGGTAACTTAGTCAGAGGGACGAACCTGGCCGCCTTTGAAAACCTGTCGATTATGACTAGGATAGTAGTATTGCCATGGGATGGAGGAAGTCCAGTAATAAAGTCCAATGAGATATGGGACCAGGGTCTGTGGGGAACAGGTAAAGGATGAAGGAGTCCTTGAGGGCGGAGGTGAGAAGATTTGCCCTGGCAGCACACGGGGCAGGCATTGACGAAAGTGGCAACGTCTTCTCTTATGGTAGGCCACCAGAACTTACGCTGGATGAACTCCAAGGTGCGACCTACGCCCGGATGACAGGTGAGGCGAGAGGAGTGCCCCCACAGAAGGACCTGAGTCCTCACTGCCTTAGGGACAAACAACCGATTGGCAGGGCCTCCTTTAGGGTCCGGTTCGCTAGCTTGAGCACGTCTCACGGTATCCTCCACTTGCCACGAGATCGGAGCCACAATCTTAGCAGCAGGAAGGACAGGCATGTCCGTGTCATCTCGAATGGCAGGAGCGTAGACTCGGGACAGGGCATCCGGTTTGAGATTCTTCGACCCGGGCCGATAGGTGAGGATAAACTGGAATCGATTGAAGAAAAGAGACCATCTAGCTTGTCTAGAGTTCAATCGCTTCGCCTGCTGGATATACTCCAGATTTTTGTGGTCCGTAAGCACTTGAAACGGGTGAGAAGCCCCCTCGAGCCAGTGTCTCCATTCCTTCAATGCCATCTTAACCGCTAGGAGTTCACGATCCCCACATCGTAGTTCCTCTCAGTAGGGGTAAGCCGGTGTGAGAAGAAAGCGCACGGATGAAGCTTCTTGTCTTCACCCCTCTGAGACAGGACAGCTCCAACACCAACCTCTGATGCGTCTACCTCCACCACAAATGGTTCATCCGTAGTCGGTAGTATCAGGATGGGAGCAGAGAGGATGCGCTGCTTGAGTCCTTGGAAGGCCGTCTCAGCTTCTCTTCCCCAAAAAACCTTGCATTGCCACCTTTGGTTAAAGCTGAGAGAGGAGCTGCCACCAAACTGAAGTTCTTGATGAACTTGCGGTAAAAGTTTGTGAAGCCCAGGAAACGCTGAACTTCCTTAACGGATTTGGGGGTGGGCCAATCCGCTACCGCCCCTACCTTCCTAGGGTCCATTTGGATTCGACCGGGTTCCACTACAAATCCCAGGAATTGTACTCGGGATGAATGGAATTCACATTTTTCCGGCTTAACGTACAGATGGCTGTCCAGGAGGCGTTTGAGTACTTGTCTGACATGCTTAGTGTGTTCTTGAAGGGAGCTCGAAAAGATGAGGATGTCATCCAAGTAAACGAACACAAATATGTTAAGCATATCCCTAAGCACATCGTTTATGAGCGCTTGGAACACCGCTGGGGCGTTGGTCAGGCCGAAGGGCATTACCAAGTATTCATAGTGACCAGTAGGCGTGTTGAAAGCGGTCTTCCACTCGTCACCAGGTCTGATCCGCACAAGATGGTATGCGTTCCGCAGGTCAAGCTTAGTGAAAACAACTGCTTCCTGGAGCAGCTCGAAGGCTGTGGCCATAAGGGGTAGTGGGTAACGGTTACGGACGGTTATGTCATTGAGTCCCCGGTAGTCGATGCAAGGACGTAACCCACCATCTTTCTTGGCCACAAAGAAAAACCCTGCTCCCGCCGGAGAGGTTGATGGACGCATGAGGCCTGCTTCCAGAGAGTCCTTGATGTAGGTATCCATAGCAGCTCGTTCGGGTGGAGATAGGGAAAAGATCCGACCCCTGGGGGGCAAGTGCCCGGAAACAGGTCGATGGGGCAATCGTAAGATCTATGGGGTGGTAGCATGGTGGCCCTCTGTTTGCTAAACACCAGTTTGAGGTCATGGTAACACTCGGGAACTCGGGTCAGGTCGATGGATTCTAAAGACTCGGGAGTAGAACTCGGGGAATTCTGGAAAATACAAGTAGCTTGGCACGTAGGACCCCACTGCTTGATAGTGCCCACAGACCAGTCGATGTGAGGGTTATGGCTGTGAAGCCAGGGGTATCCAAGGACGAGAGGGAACTCGGAACAGGAGATCAAATGAAAGTTCATCAATTCCTGGTGTTGTGAAACTGAAAGTCTCAAGGAGGTAGTGACATGAGTGACAAGTCCAGATCCCAAAGGGCTTCCATCCAATGTAGTAACCCTCATGGGGTCACTTAGAAGTTCAGAGGGAACGCCATTCTCCTTCGCCCAGACACCATCCATGAAGTTACCTGCGGCTCCAGAGTCTACCAAGGCTTGAAGGTGAAGCTTGTGGTTGTCCCAGGAGAGGGTGACTGGAATGAGCAGACGGGAGTTGGACGGATGGGAGGAGGTTATGTTTCCCGTTACAGTTCCCCCCGGTCTGTACGGGACAGAGCGTTTCCCTGGAGCCCGGGGCACGTGGAACGGAAATGGCCCGGTTTGCCGCAATATAGACAGCGTCGCTCCCTCATCCGGCGGTCTCTCTCAGCCTGGGAGATGCGTCCAATCTGCATGGGTTCCGGTGGAGCCAGTGATGATAAAGGTGGGGACTCGGAGCTGGGACTGATAGGAGCTAGAGGTCTACGGTTGAGTTCTCTCTCTCTCAGACGCTGGTCAATGCGTGAGGCCAACTTGATCAGGGACTCGAGATTGTCCGGTGGTTCCCGAGTGGCCAGTTCATCTTGGATAGTGTCGGAAAGGCCTTTCAGAAAGCACACCGTGAGCGCCTCGTTGTTCCAGCCACTCGCTGCTGCCACCGTGCGGAACTGGATGGCATAGTCCGTCACGCTGCGCCAACCTTGATGGAGAGTCAGGAGCTGTTTGGCTGAGTCAGAACCACTGCTTGGGCCTTGAAACACTCGTTTGAATTCCTCAGCAAAGGCAGAGTAGCTGGCACAGCAGGAACTATGGGCATCCCACACAGCAGTAGCCCAGGCCAGGGCTTTTTCCGACAGCAGGGTGATGATATATGCGATCTTAGACCGGTCGGTGGGAAACGACGAGGGTTGCAGCTCAAAGGAGAGAGAACATTGAGTGAGAAAGCCTTTACAAGCACTTGGATCACCTGAGAACCGTTGGGGAGGTGGAAGACGAGGTTCAGCCAGGGGGTTAACTGCCATGGGTACGTGAACTTGAGGTACTGGGACGGGAACTGTTGCCGGGGTAAGTCGATCAGATATTTGCTTAATGGAAGTCAGCATCTCCGACAGAAGATGAGAATGTCTAGCCATTAAGGCCTCTTGCTGAACCAGGGCGGCTTCGTGGCGTTGGACAGTCTCCTGGTGGTGGGACAGCGTGGCAAAAAGGTCCTGGGAACTGGCTGCCTCTGGGTTCATTTTTGGCTCTGTGTTTCTGTCAGGACCCGGTTTCGAACCTGGGTCTCCGGAGTGAGAAACAGTCACTTAACCAACTGAGCCACGAATAGACAGCAGAACCCAGAAGATGAGGCAGACACAGCAGTACTTAAGACGGTGTATTTAATAAAGAAAAAATCCTAAAATACAAAAATGGCAAATCCAAAAGGTGGTAGGTAAAACACAAAAGAACTCAAAAGAAACTCACCAAAAATAAACAAAAACAAAAAACAGAATACCACAAGAACGTCACCCGGAATCGACAAGAGCACACAGAACACTAGGGCAGGGTGCTAACATACAAACACAGAGCACAGAACTGAGGGAAACAAAGGGTTTAAATACAATCAGGGGAAACGAGACACAGGTGCAAACAATAATGGGGATCAAGGGAAAAACACAGGGACAAAAAGCACAATGGGGACATCTACTGACAAAAACCCGGAACAACCCTGGCCAAATCCTGACATTTCCTCCTCATGATGCAATCTATTTTGGTAAGTGCACCAGTCTCTCCAGCAGCAAAGCCCGCACACAACATGATGCTGCCACCCCCGTGCTTCACGGTTGGGATGGTGTTCTTCAGCTTGCAAGACTCCCTCTTTTTCCTCCAAACATAATGGTGGTCATTATGACAAAACAGTTCTATTTTTGTTTCATCAGACCAGAGAACATTTCTCCAAAAAGTAAGATCTTTGTCCCCATCTGCAGTTGCAAACCGTAGTCTGGCTTTTTTATGGCAGTTTGGAGCAATGGCTTCTTCCTTGGCTTCTTCCTTTTAGGTTATATTAATGTAGAACTCATTTTACTGTGGATATAGATACTTTTGTACCTTTTTCCTCCAGCATCTTCACAAGGTACTTTGCTGTTTTTCTGGGATTGATTTACACTTTTCGCAACAAAGTAAATTATTCTCTAGGAGATCGAATGTGTCTCCCTCCAGAGCGATATGACGGCTGCTGGTCCCATGGTGTTTAGACTTGCATACTATTGTTTGTAGAGATTAAGGTGGTACCTTCAGGCGTTTGGAAATTGCTTCCAAGGATGAACCAGACTTGTGAAGGTCTACATTTTTTCTGAGGTCTTGGCTGAGTTATTTTAATTTTGTGTCAAGGAAAGAGGCACTGAGTTTGAAGATAGGCTTTGAAATACATCCACAGGTATACCTCCAATTGACTCAAATTATTTCAATTAGCCTATCAGAAGCTTCTAAAACCATGAAATAATTTTCTGGAATTTTCCAAGCTGTTTAAAGGCACAGTCAACTTAGTGTATGTAAACTTCTGAGACCCACTGGAATTGTGATACAGTGATTTTTAAGTGAAATAATCTGTCTGTAAACAATTGAAGGAATAATTACTTACATTACAAAGTAGATATCCCAACCGACTTGCCAAAACTGACTCCAACCTAAGTGTCACCTAACCTAACTTCCGACTTCAACTATATATATATATATATATATATATATATATATATATATATATTGTTGCAGACCAGGGGTTTGGTCAAGACGTTTACCCAGATCAGACACGGACAGAGAAGGATTAGCTCAGTTTCAAGGATGTTTATTTAAATAATAGATCAAAAGGAAAATGATAGGTCTCCCCAAAGAGACCCTCTCAAGGATATCGTGTTCCGGGTCTGACTGTATCCTGTCGGGCACAAAACTGTTACCTCTGCAACCGTTAACAATAACACGGGAGTCCTTTCTTCCCCACCCTCCCTGTGTGCTGCCCTTCTGGCAGCTTTATGGGCCTCACACAGCTGGTGAGCAATCCGCCCTTGATTACTCATCAGCTCCAATTAGTCCTGGCTGAAGAGCCTGTCGAGACATGGCACGTCCAGCAGATGGAGCCATCGCCTTGTGATGTATACTCCATCTGTTACCAGGCCTCTGAGTCTCCCCCTGGTGGCTGACCTGCTGTACTCCAGTCATTCAGACTGTTGAATGCTGCTTCTGTCTCGTCCGTCCATTTCACTGTTTTCGAGAGGAGGGCCCCGGTTCAATCAGTGAGGGGTGAAGCTATAGCCACAAAGTTGGGGATAAACTGGCTATAGTATCCTGCCAGTCCCAGGAAGGACTTGTCCTGTGTCTTGGTGCGTAGAATGAGCCAGTCACGCACCACCAGAACCTTCTTGTCCTGGGGTTTGACGTTCCCCCGTCCGATCAAATACCCCAGGTACTCCACCTCCTTGAACCCTAGCTTGCATTTCTTGGGGTATTTCTTGGGGTATGCGGTCAACCCGGCTTGTCTGAGCGCGTCCAGCACCGCCTGGAGGCGTCAGGTGCTCTTCCCAACCTTGGCTGTGGATGATGTTATCATCCAGACATGCCGCTGCGTACTGCTGGTGGGTTCGAAGCACTCTGTTCATCAGCCGTTGGAATGTAGGCGGGGCTCCGTGGAGACCGAACGGGAGCACCCAGTACTGATACAACCCATCTGGTGTCGAAAATTCCGTCTTCTCCTGGGAAGAGCCTGCCAACAAACAACCTTTAGTCAGGTCAAGGGTGCTGATGTAACGGGCCTTTCCCAATCGGTCAATGAGCTCGTCCACCCTCGGCATGGGATATGCGTCGAACAAGCTGATGTCGTTCACCCCCCGGAAATGGCTACCGTTGTGGGACTCTTCCACGACCCCCATCCTCAGCATAGCCTCCACTTTCACGGCCTCCCTTCGGGCCTCTGGAATCTGACATGGCCTCTTTCATACCGTTTCCCCGGGGAAGACCGCCCTGCTTGCTTCTGGGCCGGGTCGAGGTCCTCATTGCTTGGGACATCCACTGGTACCTTTGGCATCCTGGGTCCCGAACGATAACATGGCCAAGGCTGTCCTCTCGTGCCCCTTCTTCAACAGGATTATGTGGTAAATCTGTTGGGGTTTCCGTCTCCCCGGTTGCCGTGCGCGGTAATTGACAGGTCCCAGCTTCTCGATCACCTCGTATGGTCCATGCCATGTTGCCAGGAACTTACTTTCGGCCGTGGGGATCAATACCAACACCCTGTCTTCCACCTGAAATTCTCGGGGGTGGGCTTCCCGATTGTAGACCTGGGCTTGGGCGCGTTGGGCCTTCTCCATATGTTCCCTCACGACTGGCCATATGGCTGTCATCCGCTCCCGCATCTTCTCCACGTGCTCTACCGTGCTGCATAAGGGGGTCGCTTGGGCTTCCCACACCTCCTTGGTGAGGTCCAGTAGGCCACGTGGCCTCCTCCCGTAGAGGAGTTTGAACGTGGAAAACCCAGTGGAGGATTTGGGTACTTCTCAAATTGAGAACAGTAGATGGGGTAGTAGCAGGTCCCAGTTCTTCCCACCCTGCTCGATTACCTTCCGCAGCATCTGTTTGAGCATTTTGTTAAAATGCTCGACGAGCCCATCCGTCTGCAGGTGTAAAACGGAGGTCCGGATCTGCTTGATCTGCAGGAGGGCACACAACTCTTTCATGAGGCAGGACATAAACTCTGTACCTTGGTCTGTCAGGATCTCATTCGGGATGCCCACCCGGCTATAGAGGTGGAACAGCTCCCAGGCGATTCCCTTGGATACCGTCGCCCGTAAGGGAATGGCCTCGGGATTCCGGGTGACATAGTCTATATTACCAAGATGTACCTGTGTCCTCATGCAGTCTTTACCAGAGGTCCAACTATGTCCATGGCGATGCGTTCAAAGGGCACCCCAATGATTGGCAGGGGGACTAGAGGGTTTCGGAAGTGTGTTTCGGGGCAGTGGGTTGACACTCCAGACAGCTGCGACAGTAGTCTTCCACGGCCCTCCTCATCCCGGGCCAGTGGAACCAGGCTGCGATCTGTTTCTGGATCTTCTCCACTCCCAGGTGCGCCCCCAACAGGTGGGTGTGGGCCAGCTGAAGAACAGTTCCTACGTACCGCCGGGGCAGCAACGATAACTCTCGAAGTTCCCCCTGTTGGTGCGACCCCTGATACAAAAGGTTATTCTTAATTTGGAAATGGGGGTATCAACAGTCACTCACCCCCGGAAGTAGCTGTCCATCCACCGCTATCACTTAGGCGGGGGCAGCTTTCAAATTCGAATCCTCCCACTGGGCTGTCCGAATTGTCCCCTTAGTTGGCCCCCAGCGGGGGTCTCGACTGGCCCCTCGAAATTGAGGAGGGGGAGGCTGGACTCCTCCTCCAGGGGTTCAGGTTCCTGCGCCCCCTCTGACTCTGGGTCGTTGGGGACGGGTCGGTCCTACCCCAGCCGTTTCTCCACGGGTTTGCGGTCTTTTGGCCCAGCCGACTGTCGGTTCGGGGTACACCCCGGGCAGGGCTGTCCTTCAGTCCCTCCGGACGGGTCGCCGATTCATCTCGGCTCCCACTCAACAGGGCCTGCGTGTTATGATGCGTCTCCACTGCTTCTAGGAGGCCCTCCAAGGTCTGGGGCACGCATAGACTCGCTGCCCTCTTCATGTCGTAGGGTAGCGCCCATAAGAAGCAATCCAGGACCACTTTGTCAAGGATGGAGAGGGTGGATACGTCGGATTAGAAGCCATGCCTTGGTGACACGCAGTAGGTTGCTCATCTGTGGGGGATGCGTCGGCTACGAACCTCCAGTCGTGGAACTGTTGAGCCCGATGGGCCAGGCTGTAGCCGTAGCGGCTGAGTATCTCCCGTTTGAGCCCATTGTAATTAGCCGCCTGTTCATCGCCCAGGTTCCAATACCCTTTTTGGGCATTCCCCGAGGAGAACAGGGCCAACAGACTGGCCCACTTCGTCCTTGGCCATCCTTCCCATAGAGCTGTCCGTTCAAACATACAGAGGTATGTTTCGAGGTCATCGTCTTCCATTAGTTTGAGTAAAAACTGGTTGGAATGTGATTCAGGAGACGCTCCTCCTTGCAGCTTCCTGATTTCCTCAATGAGGTGGATGTTTTGTAATCGCTGTTCTCCAGGGTTAGTTCCTGAACTGCCTGTTGTGCTAGGACGAACTGAGCATCCATGCTGATGCTGCGTAAACATCAACCCTGATCTGACCACGTTATCAGAATGCCTAAATTCTCCGTTTACCCAGGTCAGACACCGAAAGAGAAGGATTAGCTCAGTTTCAAGGGTGTTTATTTAAATAATAGATCAAAACGAAATGGATAGGTCTACCCCATGAGACCCTCTCCTGGATATCGTCTTCAGGGTTCTGGGTCTGGCTGTTTCCTGTCGGGGACAAAACTGAATTCCCTCGTTAGCTCTGCAACCGCAACAATAACACGGGAGTCCATTCTTCCCCCACCCACCCTGTGTGCTGCCCTTCTGGCAGCTTTATGAGCCTCGCACAGCTGGTGAGCAATCCACCCTTGATTAGTAACCAGCTCCCAATCAGCCCCGATTAGTCCTGGCTGGAGAGCCCGTCGAGACCTGGCACTTCCAGGAGATGGAGCCATCAACTCGGGATGTATACTCCATCTGTTACCAGGCCTCGACGAGTCTCCCCCTGGTGGCTGACCTGCTGTATGCCACAATATGTATACAGTAGTATATAAAAAGTCAAAAGTTAGTGAAGACATAACTCTGAAATAACTCTGAAATAACACATAAGGAAATAATTTAGTAACCAAAAACGTTTAAAACAAATCAAAATATGTTTTGTTTGACATGCTTCAAAGTAGCCACCCTTTGATTTCATGACAGCTTTGCACACTTTGGCTAGTTGACCTGGAGATACAGTGCCTTGCGAAAGTATTCGGCCCCCTTGAACTTTGCGACCTTTTGGCACATTTCAGGCTTCAAACATAAAGATATAAAACTGTATTTGTTTGTGAAGAATCAACAACAAGTGGGACACAATCATGAAGTGGAGCGACATTTATTGGATATTTCAAACTTTTTTAACAAATCAAAAACTGAAAAATTGGGCGTGCAAAATTATTCAGCCCCTTTACTTTCAGTGCAGCAAACTCTCTTCAGAAGTTCAGTGAGGATCTCTGAATGATCCAATGTTGACCTAAATGACTGATGATGATAAATACAATCCACCTGTGTGTAATCAAGTCTCCGTATAAATGCACCTGCACTGTGATAGTCCCAGAGGTCCGTTAAAAGCGCAGAGCGCATCATGAAGAACAAGGAACACACCAGGCAGGTCAGAGATACTGGTGTGAAGAGGTTTAAACCCGGATTTGGATACAAAAAGATTTCCCAAGCTTTAAACATCCCAAGGAGCACTGTGCAAGCGATAATATTGAAATGGAAGGAGTATCAGACCACTGCAAATCTACCAAGACCTGGCCGTCCCTCTAAACTTTCAGCTCATACAAGGAGAAGACTGATCAGAGATGCAGCCAAGAGGCCCATGATCACTCTGGATGAACTGTAGAGATCTACAGCTGAGGTGGGAGACTCTGTCCATAGGACAACAATCAGTCGTATATTGCACAAATCTGGCCTTTATGGAAGAGTGGCAAGAAGGAAGCCATTTCTTAAAGATATCCATAAAAAGTGTCGTTTAAAGTTTGCCACAAGCCACCTGGGAGACACACCAAACATGTGGAAGAAGGTGCTCTGGTCAGATGAAACCAAAATTGAACTTTTTGGCAACAATGCAAAACGTTATGTTTGGCGTAAAAGCAACACAGCTCATCACCCTGAACACACCATACCCACTGTCAAACATGGTGGTGGCAGCATCATGGTTTGGGCCTGCTTTTCTTCAGCAGGGACAGGGAAGATGGTTAAAATTGATGGGAAGATGGATGGAGCCAAATACAGGACCATTCTGGAAGAAAACCTGATGGAGTCTGCAAAAGACCTGAGACTGGGACGGAGATTTGTCTTCCAACAAGATCAAAACATAAAGCAAAATCTACAATGGAATGGTTCAAAAATAAACATATCCAGGTGTTAGAATGGCCAAGTCAAAGTCCAGACCTGAATCCAATCGAGAATCTGTGGAAAGAACTGAAAACTGCTGTTCACAAATGCTCTCCATCCAACCTCACTGAGCTCGAGCTGTTTTGCAAGGTGGAATGGGAAAAAATTTCAGTCTCTCGATGTGCAAAACTGATAGAGACATACCCCAAGTGACTTACAGCTGTAATCGCAGCAAAAGGTGGCGCTACAAAGTATTAACTTAAGGGGGCTGAATAATTTTGCACGCCCAATTCTTCAGTTTTTGATTTGTTAAAAAAAGTTTGATATATCCAATAAATGTCATTCCACTTCATGATTGTGTCCCACTTGTTGTTGATTCTTCACAAAATAATACAGTTTTATATCTTTATGTTTGAAGCCTGAAATGTGGCAAAAGGTCGCAAAGTTCAAGGGGGCCGAATACTTTCGCAAGGCACTGTATAAGCTTTTTTTCAGTCTCTTGGTCCCAGCTTTGATGCAGCTTTACTGTCTCCGCCTTTGATTGGAACTAGGTGAACAGGCTTGATCTTCTTGGCCTTCCTTTGCTATAGATGTCCTGGAGGGCAAGCAGTGTGCACGTGGTGGTGCATTGGGGCTGACCTCATCACTCTCTGGAGAGCCTGGCGGTTGTGAGCGTTGTTGTTGCCGTACGGTGCAGTTGGAGTCCATGCCACAAATGCGTCTCGTGTCTGAGCCGTTGAATTGCTACTCCACTCTGTCCCAATTCTGTCGTTTTGCCTCTTTGAATGCCTAATGGATATCATAGCTGGTTTGTTTGTATACGTCCATGTTCCCATTCACATTTCCGTTGTTCAATGCGGTGATTCTCACTTTCAGTTTTACACGAATGCTGCCACCTCTCCACAGTTTTTGCTTTAGGTACAGTATGTTATCATACATTCCAAAGTAACTTTAGTTTAACAGTACATTGCTGTAAACATTACTGTAAACTTTATAGTAATGTACTGGTAAACCAACGTTTATTTGGAATTTACGGTAACATACTGTACTTTTTTTTACAGTAACTTACAGGTACCTTGCTGTCGGGTAGGTTACCATATTTTTTATACAGTGTAGGCATACGATACCTCCTTAGCCTCTTCACATAGTACAGTGGGAACTCAGTCAGGCTTTCAACTTACTCATGGGATTTGCGATCGTAGAAAGCACAAGGTGCAATTTCAAAATTAGGCAGTGCATCATCAGTTTTCCTCTTACCAAGTCAGTCATTGCATACCTTAGAGAGCTACTTATAACTTGTCAGAAATGTTCAGATCAAGCAGCCAATGTCAGCTAAAAAACGTTAAATAGTTTTTGTGGTAACGTTTGAGTCACTCAAATATCACATGAATTCACATTAGACATGGCTAAATGTATAGAATTTTAAGACAGTGAGCTTTAAACTGGCAAAATTGTCTCTGCCTCTGTCTCTGTGTAGAACTGCAGGAAATAATCTTTAACCTGCAAAATGTTTTCTCCGCCAACAAGAGGGGTGTGAACAGTTTGTGTCATGCCCACAGAAATAGACATGGTACATGCAGGGGAAGTGTGGGATGTTCCCCAATGCTGGAAAAAGTTTGGAAACCTCTGGCATAGCACAGAAATTCTGATGACTCGTCACCTACACGTATACTAATGACTCGTTACCTGAACACATTTTGATGGCTCAGCATTTATGCGGTATTTTAATAAACTTCTGCGACTTTGCTGGAAATGAGCATTGACTCAAACTCCTGTGTGTTATCAAATAAAGAGAGAGCGAGAGAAAGAGAAAGAGGGAGAGCGAGATGTATTTCAGCACCTCAGCACTTTCCTCTTCCTTGAACCAAGAGGCAGCTTCTTTAAAAATCAATGATCTCACCTTGGGCAAATTTTACACTTTACATTTACATTTTACTATTGACACACTTTTTCCTGAAAGCAAATATGACCAAGCCGACAGCTTGAGTTTACTCTGCTCTGAACCCCAGTACACGGTCACCTCTGAAAAAGCTTCACATCAAAAGGTCCACTACTATTACATTTCCTACAGGTTTGTTTACCATTGATACCTTTTCCACTTAATAGAAAAATGTTAGGCGGGTTAGATAAATAAACAGTGAAGGACACCCTAAAGCCTTTTTTTATCTCTTTATCATGACATTCTTACATATTCTTACAAGGCCGTTATTGAATCATGGCAGTTTGACTATAGAGCTGGAGTCGACACCGTATGACATCTACTGACCATTCACAGCAACCTATGACACGTAAACACGCGTACACAGCATTTAGCCATGCAATAAAGACCCGGCCTCCAAAACAGTCCAATGAGAGTTGTTCACAGGCTATCTATCATCACAGGTGTGCGCCTGTGGTAATTGATGGGAAGGAAGCATGTTAAGCCCCTGTTTTAGCACCCTGTGTCTCTCTGCCACTGCCTGCTCAGTATTTATTGAGACAACCCCAAAGCAATCTGGGATGGCAGGCACAGGTGGCTTCCTTAATCCAGGCAAATTGTCTTTGAAACGCTCCGAGTAAACAGACAAGCCATTCTCCAAGTCTGGCCCATCAGAAACATTCTATCTATCTATATATATATATATATACAGTTGAAGTCGGACGTTTACATACACCTTAGCCAAATACATTTAAACTCAGTTTTTCACAATTCCTGACATTTAATCCGAGTAAAAATGCCATGTCTTAGGTCAGTTAGGATCACCACTTTATTTTATGCAAATGTCAGAATAACAGTAGAGAGATTGATTTATTTCAGCTTTTATTTATTTCATCACATTCCGAGGGGGGTCAGATGCTTGGTGTTAATGCTTGCGTACTATTGTTTGTACAGATGAACGTGGTACCTTCAGGCGTTTGGAAATTGCTCCCAAGGATGAACCAGACTTGTAGAGGTCTAAAATCTTTTTTTGAGGTCTTGGCGGATTTCTTTTGATGTTCCCATGATGCCAAGCAAAGAGGCACTGAGTTTGAAGGTGGGCTTTGAAATACATCCACAGGTATACCTCCAATTGACTCAAATGATGGCAGTTAGCCTATCAGAAGCTTCTAAAGCCATGACATGATTTTCTGGAATTTTCCAAGCTGTTTAAAGGCACAGTCAACTTAGTGTATGTAAACTTCTGACCCACTGGAATTGTGATACAGTTAATTACAAGTGAAATAATCTGTCTGTAAACAATTGTTTGAAAAAATACTTGTGTCATGTACAAAGTAGATGTCCTAAGAGACTTGCCAAAGCTATAGTTTGTCAACAAGAAATTTGTGGAGTGGTTGATATCGAGTTTTAATGACTCCAACCTAAATGTATGTAAACTTCTGACTTCAACTATCTCTCTCTCTCATATATATATATATATATACAGTTTAATTTCACAGAAGTGTGATTGATTTCTGTGAAATCAAACTGTCCACTTAGGAAGCAACACTGACTGACAATACATTTCACATTCTGTTGTGCAAATGGAATAGACAACAGGTGGAAATTATAGGCAATTAGCAAGACACCCCCAATAAAGGAGTGGTTCTGCAGGTGGGGACCACAGACCACTTCTCAGTTCCTATGCTTCCTGGCTGATGTTTTGGTCACTTTTGAATGCTGGCGGTGCTTTCACTCTAGTGGTAGCATGAGACGGAGTCTACAACCCACACAAGTGGCTGAGGTAGTGTAGCTCATCCAGGATGGCACATCAATGCGAGCTGTGGCAAGAAGGTTTGCTGTGTCTGTCAGCCTAGTGTCCAGAGCATGGAGGCACTACCAGGAGACAGGCCAGTACATCAGGAGACGTGGAGGAGGCCGTAGGAGGGCAACAACTCAGCAGAAGGACCGCTACCTCCGCCTTTGTGCAAGGAGGAGCACTGCCAGAGCGCTGAAAAATGACCTCCAGCAGGCCACAAATGTGCATGTGTCTGCTCAAACGGTCAGAAACAGACTCCATGAGGGTGGTATGAGGGCCCGACATCCACAGGTGGGAGTTGTGCTTACAGCCCAACACCGTGCAGAACGTTTGGCATTTGTCAGAGAACACCAAGATTGTTAAATTCGCCACTGGCGCATTGTGATCTTCACAGATGAAAGCAGATTCACACTGAGCACGTGGCAGACGTGACAGAGTCTGGAGACGCTGTGGAGAACGTTCTGCTGCCTGCAACATCCTCCAGCATGACCGGTGTGGCGGTGGGTCAGTCATGGTGTGGGGTGGCATTTTTTGGGGGGCCTCCATGTGCTCGCCAGAGGTAGCCTGACTGCCATTAGGTACCGAGACGAGATCCTCAGACCCATTGTGAGAACATATGCTGGTGTGGTTGGCCCTGGGTTCCTCCTAATGCAAGACAATGCTAGACTTCATGTGGCTGGAGTGTGTAAGCAATTCCTGCAAGAGGAAGGCATTGATGCTATGGACTGGCCCGCCCGTTCCCCAGACCTGAATCCAATTGAGCACATCTGGGACATCATGTCTCGCTCCATCCACCAACGCCACGTTGCACCACAGACTGTCCAGGAGTTGGGGGATGCTTTAGTCCAGGTCTGGGAGGAGATCCCTAAGGAGACCGCCACCTCATCAGGAGCATGCCCAGGCGTTGTAGGGAGGTCAAACAGGCACATGGAGGCCACACACACTACTGAGCCTCATTTTGACTTGTTTTAAGGACATTACATCAAAGTTGGATCAGCCTGTAGTGTGGTTTTCCACTTTAATTTTGAGTGTGACTCCAAATCCAAACCTCCATGTGTTGATACATTTGATTTCCATTGATAATTTTTGTGTGATTTTGTTGTCAGCACATTCAACTATGTAAAGAAAAAAGTATTTAATAAGAATATTTCATTCATTCAGATCTAGGATGTGTTATTTTAGGATTAGGAGTAAAGAGAGGGAGAGAGAGAGAGATTAGGGGTAAAGAGAGGGAGAGAGAGAGAGAGAGAGAGGGAGAGAGATTAGGGGTAGAGAGAGGGAGAGAGCGAGAGATTAGGGGTAAAGAGAGGGAGAGAGAGAGATTAGGGGTAGAGCGAGGGAGAGAGAGAGAGAGAGATTAGGGGTAGAGAGAGGGAGAGAGATTAGGGGTAAAGAGAGGGAGAGAGAAAGAGATTAGGGGTAAAGAGAGGAAGAGACAGAGATTATGGGTAAAGAGAGGGAGAGAGAGAGATTAGAAGGTAGAGAGAGGGTGAGAGAGATTAGAGGGAGATAGATTAGGGGTAAAGAGAGGGAGAGAGAGAGATTAGGGGGAGAGAGAGAGATTAGGGGTAGAGAGAGGGAGAGAGAGAGATTATGGGTAGAGAGAGGGAGAGAGCGAGATTGGGGGTAGAGATAGGGAGAGAGCGAGAGCTCAGGGGTAGAGAGAGAGAGAGAGAGGTCAGGGGTAGAGAGAGAGAGCTCAGGGGTAGAGAGAGGGAGAGAGAGATTAGGGGTAGAGAGAGGGAGAAAGAGATAGATATTAGGGGTAGAGAGAGAGAGCTCAGGGGTAGAGAGAGGGAGAGAGAGAGCTCAGGGGTAGCAGGAGAGAGAGATAGATTAGGGGTAGAGAGAGGGAGAGAGAGAGATATTAGGGGTAGAGAGAGAGAGAGAGCTCAGGGGTAGAGAGAGGGAGAGAGAGAGCTCAGGGGTAGAGGGAGAGAGAGAGAGATTAGGGGTAGAGAGAGGGAGAGAGAGTGTTCAGGGGTAGAGAGAGAGAGAGAGAGAGAGAGAGAGAGAGCGCTCAGGGGTAGAGAGAGCTCAGGGGTAGAGGGAGAGAGAGAGAGAGATTAGGGGTAGAGAGAGGGAGAGAGAGAGATTAGGGGTAGAGAGAGGGAGAGAGCGAGAATTCAGGGGTAGAGAGAGGGAGAGAGAGAGGTCAGGGTTAGAGAGAGAGAGAGAGAGAGAGGTCATGGGTAGAGAGAGAGAGAGAGCTCAGGGGTAGAGAGAGGGGGAGAGAGAGAGCTCAGTGGTAGAGGGAGAGAGAGAGAGCTCAGGGGTAGAGAGAGGGGGAGAGAGAGAGCTCAGGGGTAGAGGGAGAGAGAGAGAGAGCTCAGGGGTAGAGGGAGAGAGAGAGAGATTAGGGGTAGAGAGAGGGAGAGAGCGAGATATTAGGGGTAAAGAGAGGGAGATTAGGGGTAGAGAGAGGGAGAGAGAGAGATTAGAAGGTAGGGAGAGGGAGAGAGAGAGATTAGGGGTAGAGAGAGGGAGAGAGATTAGGGGTAAAGAGAGGAAGAGACAGAGATTAGGGGTAAAGAGAGGGAGAGAGAGAGAGATTAGAAGGTAGAGAGAGGGAGAGAGAGATTAGAGGGAGATAGATTAGGGGTAAAGAGATGGAGAGAGAGAGATTAGGGGTAGAGAGAGGGAGAGAGAGAGATTAGGGGTAGAGAGAGGGAGAGAGCGAGATTAGGGGTAGAGAGAGGGAGAGAGCGAGATTGGGGGTAGAGGGAGAGAGAGAGCTCAGGGGTAGAGGGAGAGAGAGAGATTAGGGGTAGAGAGAGGGAGAGAGAGAGAGATTAGGGGTAGAGGGAGAGAGAGAGAGAGAGAGAGAGATTGGGGTAGAGAGAGGGAGAGAGAGAGAGATTGGGGTAGAGAGAGGGAGAGAGAGGGAGAGATTAGGGGTAGAGAGAGGGAGAGAGATTAGGGGTAAAGAGAGGGAGAGAGAGAGATTAGGGGTAAAGAGAGGAAGAGACAGAGATTATGTGTAAAGAGAGGGAGAGAGAGAGATTAGAAGGTAGAGAGAGGGAGAGAGAGATTAGAGGGAGATAGATTAGGGGTAAAGAGAGGGAGAGAGAGAGATTAGGGGGAGAGAGAGAGATTAGGGGTAGAGAGAGGGAGAGAGAGAGAGTATGGGTAGAGAGAGGGAGAGAGCGAGATTGGGGTAGAGATAGGGAGAGAGCGAGAGCTCAGGGGTAGAGAGAGAGAGAGGTCAGGGGTAGAGAGAGAGAGCTCAGGGGTAGAGAGAGGGAGAGAGAGATTAGGGGTAGAGAGAGGGAGAAAGAGATAGATATTAGGGGTAGAGAGAGAGAGAGCTCAGGGGTAGAGAGAGGGAGAGAGAGCTCAGGGGTAGCAGGAGAGAGAGAGAGAGAGAGATTAGGGGTAGAGAGAGGGAGAGAGAGAGATATTAGGGGTAGAGAGAGAGAGAGAGCTCAGGGGTAGAGAAAGGGAGAGAGAGAGCTCAGGGGTAGAGGGAGAGAGAGAGAGATTAGGGGTAGAGAGAGAGAGAGAGAGACACCTCAGGGGTAGAGAGAGCTCAGGGGTTGAGGGAGAGAGAGAGATTAGGGGTAGAGAGAGGGAGAGAGCGAGAATTCAGGGGTAGAGAGAGGGAGAAAGAGAGGTCAGGGTTAGAGAGAGAGAGAGAGGTCAGGGGTAGAGAGAGAGAGAGCTCAGGGGTAGAGAGAGGGGGAGAGAGAGAGCTCAGTGGTAGAGGGAGAGAGAGAGAGCTCAGGGGTAGAGAGAGGGGGAGAGAGAGAGCTCAGGGGTAGAGGGAGAGAGAGAGCTCAGGGGTAGAGGGCGAGAGAGAGAGAGAGCTCAGGGGTAGAGGGAGAGAGAGAGAGAGATTAGGGGTAGAGAGAGGGAGAGAGATTAGGGGTAGAGAGAGGGAGAGAGCGAGAGATTAGGGGTAAAGAGAGGGAGAGAGAGATTAGGGGTAGACAGACGGAGAGAGAGAGAGATTAGAAGGTAGGGAGAGGGAGAGAGAGAGAGAGAGAGATTAGGGGTAGAGAGAGGGAGAGAGATGAGGGGTAAAGAGAGGGAGAGAGAGAGATTAGGGGTAAAGAGAGGAAGAGACAGAGAGATTAGAAGGTAGAGAGAGGGAGAGAGAGATTAGAGGGAGATAGATTAGGGGTAAAGAGAGGGAGAGAGAGAGATTAGGGGTAGAGAGAGGGAGAGAGAGAGATTAGGGGTAGAGAGAGGGAGAGAGCGAGATTAGGGGTAGAGAGAGTGAGAGAGCGAGATTGGGGGTAGAGGAAGAGAGAGAGCTCAGGGGTAGAGGGAGAGAGAGAGAGATTAGGGGTAGAGAGAGGGAGAGAGAGAGAGAGCTCAGGGGTAGAGGGAGAGAGAGAGAGAGATTAGGGGTAGAGAGAGAGAGGTCAAGGGTAGAGAGAGAGAGATAGAGAGAGGTCAGGGGTAGAGGGAGAGAGAGAGGTCAGGGGTAGAGAGTGAGAGAGAGCGCGATTAGAGGGTAAAGAGAGGGAGATTGAGATTAGGGGTAGAGAGAGGGGGAGAGAGAGATTAGGGGTAGAGAGAGGGAGATAGATTAGGGGTAGAGAGAGGGAGAGAGAGAGATTAGGGGTAGAGAGAGGGAGAGAGCGAGATTAGGGATAGAGAGAGGGAGAGAGAGGTCAGGGTTAGAGAGAGAGAGAGAGAGGTCAGGGGTAGAGAGAGAGAGAGAGAGAGAGCTCAGGGGTAGAGAGAGGGGGAGAGAGAGAGAGCTCAGGGGTAGAGGGAGAGAGAGATTAGGGGTAGAGAGGGAGAGATTAGGGGTAGAGAGAGGGAGAGAGAGAGATATTAGGGGTAGAGAGAGAGAGAGAGCTCAGGGGTAGAGAGAGGGAGAGAGAGAGCTCAGGGGTAGAGGGAGAGAGAGAGCTCAGGGGTAGAGAGAGAGGTCAGGGGTAGAGAGAGAGAGAGAGAGAGAGAGAGAGAGGTCAGGGGTAGAGAGAGAGAGAGAGGAGAGAGAGGGAGAGAGAGAGATTAGGGGTAGAGAGAGGGAGAGAGAGAGATTAGGGGTAGAGAGAGAGAGGGGTCAGGGGTAGAGAGAGAGAGATAGAGAGAGAGGGAGAGAGAGAGAGAGAGAGATTAGGGGTAGAGAGAGGGAGAGAGAGAGATTAGGGGTAGAGAGAGAGAGAGGTCAGGGGTAGAGAGAGAGAGAGAGATAGAGAGAGGTCAGGGGTAGAGAGAGAGAGAGATAGAGAGAGGTCAGGGGTAGAGAGAGAGAGAGGGGTCAGGGGTAGAGAGAGAGAGAGAGCGTTCAGGGGTGGAGGGAGGGAGGGAGAGAGAGAGAGAGCGTTCAGGGGTGGAGGGAGGGAGGGAGAGAGAGAGAGGGAGAGAGGGTAGAGAGGGGGGAGGGGGGTAGGGCTCAGGGGTAGAGAGAGAGAGAGAGAGAGAGAGAGAGAGAGAGAGAGAGAGAGAGATCAGGGGTAGAGAGGGAGGGAGGGAGGGAGGGAGAGCTCAAGGGTAGAGAGGGGGAGGGGGGCTCAGGGGTAGAGAGAGAGAGGGAGAGAGAGAGAGAGAGAGAGAGAGAGAGAGAGATCAGGGGTAGAGAGAGGGAGAGAGAGACAGAGAGAGAGAGAGATCAGGGTAGAGAGAGGGAGAGAGAGAGCTCAGTGATGGAGGGAGGGAGCGCTCGCTCAGGGGTAGAGAGAGAGAGGGAGAGAGAGAGAGAGAGAGAGAGATCAGGGGTAGAGAGAGAGAGAGAGAGAGAGAGAGAGAGAGAGAGAGCTCAGGGGTAGAGGGAGGGAGAGAGAGAGAGAGAGAGAGAGAGCTCAGGGGTAGAGAGAGAGAGAGAGAGAGCTCAGGGGTAGAGGGAGGGAGAGAGAGAGAGAGTCAGGGGTAGAGGGAGAGAGAGAGAGAGAGCTCAGGGGTAGAGGGAGGGAGAGAGAGAGAGAGAGAGAGCTCAGGGGTAGAGGGAGAGAGAGAGAGAGAGAGAGAGCTCAGGGGTAGAGGGAGGGAGAGAGAGAGAGAGAGAGAGAGCTCAGGGGTAGAGGGAGAGAGAGAGAGAGAGAGAGCTCAGGGGTAGAGGGAGGGAGAGTGGGGGGTTGAGGGGTAGAGGGAGGGAGAGTGGGGGGTTGAGGGGTAGAGGGAGGGAGAGTGGGGGTTGAGGGGTAGAGGGAGGGAGAGTGGGGGGTTGAGGGGTAGAGGGAGGGAGAGTGGGGGTTGAGGGGTAGAGGGAGGGAGAGTGGGGGGTTGAGGGGGTAGAGGGAGGGAGAGTGGGGGGTTGAGGGGTAGAGGGAGGGAGAGTGGGGGTTGAGGGGTAGAGGGAGGGAGAGTGGGGGGTTGAGGGGTAGAGGGAGGGAGAGTGGGGGGTTGAGGGGTAGAGGGAGGGAGAGTGGGGGTTGAGGGGTAGAGGGAGGGAGAGTGGGGGGTAGAGGGAGGGAGAGTGGGGGGTAGAGGGAGGGAGAGTGGGGGGTTGAGGGAGGGAGAGTGGGGGGTTGAGGGATGTAAAACAAACAAGCCATTTTCCTCCTGAAGTTTAGCCCCTCTGTGTCATAACAAGAGAGAGATGGAGAGAGAGAGAAAATAGGAAAAGAGGACTGTTCAGATTCAGAAAATTGCTCTACTTCACATGTCATCAATCAGAATGTTTCTGTGCATATTTCTGTGCATAGGCATTACAGAGTAGCCTGGGTACCAGTCTGTTTCAAATCACATTCCACTCGTACTCCGTGTCATATGCCAAACAAAGCTTAGACATTTTGTTGTTGGAATTGCAGTATGTGTTTAGTTTGACATAAACACCATCTATAAAGAAAAAAGTGATAGAGTGACAAATATTTGCATAACCCTTGTGATTGGAGGAGAGCTGTGAGGGTTATCGCATCGGGATCAAATTCTATGTTTTCCTCGAGGTCATTAATGATAGAATGTTCATATTTGAAGATTGCAGAAAGGCCAGTCAGCTTGGTGTATGACACGGAGTACAAGTCGTAGAATGATAGCTAAACCGATTGGTACCTAGGCTAATTACAGAGGACAACCGTGCATAATTATTTGGGAAAATAAAGAAGCTCTCCTCCCTATCCTCTTCGCAAATATGCATCATCGTGGCAAACGCTGACAAGAATCATGGGAAAACCCTGCATGGAAAAGACAAATACTGTAGATACAAACAAACATGGTTGAGCCTATTGTGAGGGATCTTCTGCTCTTAATTGAAAACATAAACTAGATCAGAGGTTTGAAGATAACAAGCGTATGTGAATCATAAAACACACAAATACATATTCATGGACACATATCATCTCTTTGGTAACTCTGTATCAGAATCCTTGACCAAGGCAGCTCACTGCTGTAATGCTGGTTTGTTATAAACTATTCGTATTTTCAAGATTATCCCTGTAAATCAACAGTGTATGTGGGCCTGAGTTCATGTGCAAAGATGTCTGCCCGGTTGGCCTGCCTGGTGTGTATGGTAACATTACCGTGCGGCTGCAGAGATGAGTGGTTCTGTGATAAATGGTTGCCGTCACCACATGGCTATAATCACGCCTACGCATGGCTTCCTGCATAATTAATTTTTAATCCTCTAATGGAAAGTAAATCACACAAGCAAAGCAAGCCGGTTTTAGCACGGCACTGCCCCGGAGAGAGAGTGGGGTGGGGGGCGAAGGCACCATGGGGGGGGGTGGAAGGCAATAAGGGCTTTCAGTGCTGTGGGATAAAAACAAATACATACAAATGAAATTATGACTGCTCAAGGAAGTCATACTAAAATAACTGAAATAAGTGCGATATCTAGAATGTGACGTCTGACGGCTGAAGAGGGAGAGAGAGAAAGGCTGGGAGCAAAAGACATTTGGTGAACAAGGAAGGGTTTGAGGGAGAAGAAAAAGTTTGCCTGAATAGTTCATCATCCCTCCACTAAAATAACTTACCCACTTAATAACCTAAAATAACTTCCCCACTTAATAACCTGTCGGGCACAAAATGGCTGCTGTGCCATGTCTTCCTGAGCTATTTCCTGGTGTTGGAGGAAGTAAAATACCTGACCATGATATGTGCATGATAATACGCAAAAGCAACTAAATGGCTAGATTCATGTATTACTGTCAATTTTCAGTTGAGGGGATATTGTTTAAGGAGATTCTCTGGTACGTTTGATCATATTTTTTTTGCCAGCAGTTCTGAAAGTAGTACTCATGAGCCAAAGGTGCTCCAGAAATATGCAGATGCAGTGCCCTTGTATTCAGACCCCCTTGTCCCTTTCCACAATTTTTGGCTTACAGCCTTATTTTAAAATGTATTAATCTAAACACAATACCCAATCATGACAAAGGAGTTCATAAAAAAATATACAAAAAATATGAATTTTAAATAAGTATTCAGACCCTTTGCTCAGTACTTTGTTGAAGCACCTTTGGCAACAATTACAGTCTCGGAGCTGGCCCATGTGGGGTAAAAAATAGCTTTCAAACTAGGGATTTGATGGATAATGAGGAAAAACAGTAATTCTGCTCATAGGGATTTGATGGATAATGAGATAAAAGAGTAATTCTGCTCATAGGTTAGTGTGAGGTTAAAAAAAAAATACTAACTAGTCGCCAAAATGAGCATGATTTTTTATATATTTTACCTTAATTTTACTAGGCAAGTCAGTTAAGAACAAATTCTTATTTTCAATGATGGCCTAGGAACAGTGGGTTAACTGCCTGTTCAGGGGCAGAACGACAGATTTGTGGGGGGGGGGGGGGGTAAACTGACATATGTAATTGTTTTAAGATGGTCATACTGTGGATAATTTAGCAAAAATAAATAAATAATTTGATAAAATATTGATTTTGGCCTTCACTACCAAAACCCATAGAAACACATTGAATAACAAATTCATAAATGGACCGTCAGAAAATGTATCATAAGAAACAAGGTTTTGAAGTGTCTGTCCTAAATCTAGAAGATATTGTATATAAAAAAATATATGCGTAGAAACCAACTTCATTCTTCCATTAGTTTTTTAAACAGGTACTGGTTAACTTTAGACGAGTCCTGTGACACTTGTGGGGGTTGTAGAGCAAAACGGAGAACACCATTGTGTTTGTGAGAATCCCTTTCCACAGTGGGGACCCATTCGTTTGTAGGTCAAACCGTTTGGAAGCTACAGATGTTTACTGTACACGAGAAGACCGATTTTCGGGATGTCTCATGGTTAAACCGCACTAGCTCTGCCACCTTTCACCGCAAATACGGAAGTGTGACACTGGTGGATGTGGTGGATTAAGACACATCCAATACAAACAGATATCTGTAGTTTAAACTGACGGATTTTGATGGGGATTTTTAGATTATCGACTCTAGGGGGTTAAATAGTGAAATTTAATATAGATTCATCCCTGTCAACAGATACAAGTGCAGATTCCTTCTGTCATTTAGGTAAACATTGACAGACCACTGCTGGACAGCTAAAGTGCCAGGGTGCCAATCACCTGTCACTCAAAGTCAGGAAGAGAAGGGCGAGACATACAGAGTAAATACAGGTCATCTGAGAGGGTATGTCATAATATTGATCTATAATATCTGGAAAAGATGGCGCAGATGAAGGGAAACATTCTATGAGTTCCAACCGACTTTGCTATTTAGTGACTTTCTTCATGTTTATCTTTATCTACACAAAGTTCATACTATTATATGACCGCCAAGCACTTCTGGAGATCAGATCGACAGTTACTAACCTCGATTTCGACTTCAAATCCTCCTTCAACTCATTTCACTTGTTCATCCCGGACCCCATTCTTTTGTATATAGGGCTACCAAAAAACAATAGGGGTGGCAGGCAATTCAGCATCCTTGTGAGACTGAGACAAAGAGAAAATCGACCTGCACTCCCCTGCCAAATGTCCAGTCAATCGAGAATAAGGTGGATGAGCTTAATTTGAGACTGCTATCAGAGAAACTTGAAAAGCTACAATATTATATGCCTTGCAGAGACGTGGCTGGATCACTTTATGTATGTAGAATTCAGTGGTTTCTCCATGCAGCGGCATGATCAGATGAAGGCTACCACAGGCAAGTCCAAAGGGGAGGTGTGTGCCTCTTCATAAACAACAACTGGTGCACTGCTTCCAGTGTGAAGGAAATCTCGAGCTTTCGCTCATGTGATATAGAATGCCTCATGTTAAGCTGGAGACCATTTCATCTACCAAGAGAGTTCTCATTCGTAAATTTCACGGCTGTCTACATTCCACCACATGTCAACACCCCTTTGGCACGCAAAAAAACTGTATGGGGCCATAAGCAAACAAGAAACCGCTCACCCAGAGGAAGCTTTTCTGGTGGGGTGGAGACATAAAGGCAGGGAGACTTAAAACCTTCTACCTCACTTTTACCAACACGTTTCCTGCACCCAGGGTTGGGTAAGTTAATGTCTAAGTGTAATCCGATACAGTTACTAGTTACCTGTCCAAAATTATAATCAGTAATGTAACTTTTGGATTACCCAAACTCAGTAATGTAATCTGATTACATTCCGTTACTGTTAGATTACTTTCCCTTTAAGAGGCATTAGAAGAAGACAAAAATGTATGTTACCAATTGAACGACATCTTTTACAGGATAAATCAATGTTAAAGTTTACATAGCTGGCCATAAATAGATGTTTAATTTTACTTTATCGGGTGGTTTTGTAGGCTTTTTCTAACCCATCACGTTCTACTATATGTAATAATATAGTTAATTTACATCTTTACATTAAAAACCAAAGTCTATCAGAATTCCAGTCATTCCAATTTATGTTACACCTCATGATCTTCCAGAATATTTGGAAATATGGAAGTATAGATCAGCCAAATTGTTTACCTGAACATTACCCCAAAACTAAGGACTTATTAGCCAGTCCTACTCTGTTGATTATGATTTTGTTGTCATGGAGGACTGATTGGGCTCATTGATTCTAGTTGGGAAATAAATACTGCGCTCATGGAATCGCATACATTGAGCACTACTGAAAAGTGCTATTTACAGTTGAAGTCGGAAGTTTACATACACCTTAGTCAAATACATTTAAACTTCATAATTCCTGACATTCAAACAGAGTAAAAATTCTGTGTCTTAGGTCAGTTAGGATCACCACTTTATTTTAAGAATGTGAAATGTCAGAATAATAGTGGAGAGAATTATTTATTATAGATTTGATTTCTTTCATCACATTCCCAGTGGGTCAGAAGTTTACATACAATCAATTAGTATTTGCTAGCATTGCCTTTAAATTGCTTAATTTGGGTAAAATGTTTCAGGTAGCGTTCCACAAGCATCCCACAATAAGTTAGGTGAATTTTGGCCCATTCCGGCCCATTCCTGCTGACAGAGCTGGTGTAACGGAGTCAGGTTTGTAGGCCTCCTTGCTTGCACACACTTTTTCAGTTCTGCCCACAAATTTTCTATGGGATTCAGGCCAGGGCTTTGTGATGGCCACTCCAATACCTTGACTTTGTTGTCCTGCTTGGGGTCATTGTCCATTTGGAAGACCCATTTGCGACCAAGCTTTAACTTCCTGACTGATGGTCTTGAGATATTACTTCAATATATCCACATAATTTTGCTCCTCATGATGCAATCTATTTTGTGAAGTGCACCAGTTCCCCATGCAGCAAAGCACCCCCACAACGTGATGCTGCCATCCCAGTGCTTCGTGGTTGGGATGGTGTTTTTTGGCTTGCAAGCCTCCTCCTTTTTTCTCCAAACATAACGATGGTCATTATGGGCAAACAGTTCTATTTTTGTTTCATCAGACCAGAGGACATTTCTCCCAAAAGTTCGATATTTGTCCCCATGTGCAGTTGCAAATCGTAGTCTGGCTTTATTATGGCAGTTTTGGAGCAGTGGCTTCGTCCTTGCTGAGAGCACTTTCAGGTTATGTCGATATAACCTTTACTGTGGATATAGATACATTTGTAGCTGTTTTCTCCATCATCTCCACAAGGTCCATTGCTGTTGTTCTAGGATTGATTTGCACTTTCCACACCAAAGTACATTCATCTCTAGGAGACAGAATGCGTCTCCTTCCTGACGGGAAAAACGTCTGCATCTACAACTTTTTTTCTGAGGTCTTGGCTGATTTCCCCATGAGATCAAGCAAAGAGGCACTGAGTTTGAAGGTAGGCCTTGAAATAAATCCACAGGTACACCTCCAATTGACTCAAATTATGTCAATTAGCCTATCAGAAGCTTCTAAAGCCATGACATCATTTTCTAGAATTTTCCAAACTGTTAACAATTTTTGGTAAAATTACCTTTGTCATGCACAATGTACATGTCCTAACTGACTTGCCAAAATTGTGGAGTGGTTGAAAAATGAGTTTTAATGACTCCAACCTAAGTGTATGTAAATGTTCGACTTCAACTGTACATGTTAAAACCTGTTATGGCTGCATCCCTTTGTTCTCAATTTCCGCCTGAAGAGAAACCCAAATCTAACTGCCTGTTGCTCAGCCCCAGAGGCAAGGATATGCATATTCTTGGTATCATTTGAATGGAAACATTCTGAGGTTTGTGGAAATGTTAATTGAATGTAGGAGAATATAACAAAGTAGATCTGGTGGAAGAAAAGAGAAAGAAAGAGCATACGTTTTCTGTTTTTTATTGTTGTAGTATCATCTTTCACATGTACTAGAATAGCCACACAGTCAGATAGGATGCTGGATATACTTTTGATGGATAACACAAGAGGGCAACTGTAGGTGTGCAAAGATTGAGACGGATAACTTCAGGAATGGGTGAGCTACATGACATTTAGCATGAAGTCACCCAGGTGTCCCACACAAGTTGCCCAAATGTACCCAAGTGGCCGAATTGGTGAAATGACCTATAACTATATACAGCAGTGCAAATAACTATATACAACATATCAAAAATCAATTCTAACACACACACAAAAAAATTGTTTAAAAAAAAATCATGCAAAAATAACTTATCCGTGCAAGCAGTATATAAGATATTTACCGGGACGGCCCCGACTGAGCTCACTTCAGACCGGTACTTTATGCATCTAAGTTAGACTGTGACCTCTCCCGCATGCTGTTAATAAACAACAATTAATTTAAGACTGTGCGTCCGCTTACAAGTAACGGGACACGGACATGGAAAGAAAGCCATCTATGACCTCATACGAGACATCAAACATGCACAAGGTCAATATAAGAGGAAGGTGACCACCATTGTCCCTGTTCCCAAGAACTCCAAGGTAACCTGACTAAATTACCATCACCCTGTAGCACTCACATCTGTAATTATGAAGTGCTTTGAAAGGTTGGTCATGAAACACATCAACACCATCATCCTAGACACCCTGTACCCACTCCAATTCGCATTCCACCCCAACAGGTCCACAGTTGATGCCATCTCAATTGTACTTCACAATGCCATCTCCCAACTGGACAAGAGGGGAGAACTATGATAATGCTGTTCATAGACCACAGCTCAGCATTCAACACCATAGTCCCCTCCAAGCTCATTACCAAACTGGGGACCCTGGGATTAAACTTCCTGACTATGTGATTATGGGGTATTGTGTGTAGATTGATGTGGGGGGGGGGGAAACAATGTCATTAATTTAATAATAAGGCTGTAACTTAACCAAATATGGAAGAAGTGAGAGAGAGAAAATGCTCACACACACTACACTGACACTTTCATGCAAAACCCACACACATTCACATACACTATATACGCACACACACATTCACATAACACACACGTGTACTAACACAGCACAACTGCACAAACACACACACACCAGTGGCTGTTAGTGCCATTTAAGAAGAGGGAGGACGATCCTTTTCTGTATGAGTTTGGCATTATTGCTATTACAGCATTTTGGATCACAGTCATTCATATTCCATTCACCCGGTTCAATGTAACATTGATAGGTTTAGGCTACTACATGATACATTTTCCCTGTACCCATCATGAGGTTGCTAAAACTTAGCCTATGAATGAAAGTAAGTTTACAATGTAGGTGCACACAAGTCGAGAGAAACATTTGAGGTGAGAGACAGTAGCTCATTCAATACCGCCTTGCACAATCTTGCCTGCATCTAGCTGATCTAGGGTGTAATCAATAGTCCAACAGTTGCAAACGAGAGTTTCTATTGGACAATTGCAGGCATGTTTATCCCCGTTCAGTTTGCGTCCTATAAAGAAATGTTTTTTAATAGAATTGGCAGAATGAATACACCCCTGATCATATGTTAACCTTTCATAGCAGCCACGTTGCATTCCTTCTCGAATCTACTGGCTCTTCTCCTCTCACCTTTTCCCTTTGCTTGTGGACTTCAATTCACAACACAACAGCTGTCTGTGACCAGGCAAAAAATCCTGTCCAAGACAAACCATATCATAACCACAAACCGCTGCACACAGTCTACATTGTTGTCACCATATTAGCTAAAGTAAAATCATAGTTAACATAGCTAATAGCACAAACATATTAGTAAACCCGCTACAATCATTCAGTACAGTGTACAATCCGTAAGCAGTTTAATAGTTACACCTGAAGGAACATGGTGGCAATAAATTAGTAAACCAAAAGCTTACCTTGACTTGGAAGAGTTCCAGTGTTGGATAGTCATAGCCAGATAACTAACATAGCATCCCTCTGTTTGAGTCAGGTTGTTTGAGTAGGCTAATCTAGCTAGCTGCATTTGCTTGCTAAGTAAGTGAAAGTGGCACCTAAATTGATTCCAGATCTTCAATGTTGTTTTGATACATATATTTTTGGTGAAGGAGGAGTTAGGGCCTGTAACGGAGGAGTGAGTGAGGGAAGACAAAGAAGCCGTAAGAGACGAGGCAGCCTCCATCTTTAGCCAAATTGGGGGTGGGAATATCTCTCTGCTCTGGAACCAGCAGTGAAAGATCCTAAGATTAGCGGCCCAATAATGGATTCTGAAATCTGGTTGTGCCGTCTGGTTTGGGCCTCTGCAAAAGCTGTTTTCGCATCTTGGGGGGCTTTTTGTCCCATGTAATAGGTAGTATTAGGCCGTTGATCTTTTGAAAAATGTATTGGAAAGAAAAATCGGAAGGCACTGATGGAGATATAAGAATTTTGGGAGAGTATTCATTTTAATAGAAATAATTATTGCGACTAAGGAGAGTTGTAGCAAAGACCAGCATTTCAAATCGTCCTTAGTACGGATTAAAAGAGCAAAGTTGGCTTGAAAAATGTTTTCAAATCTGATTGTGACATGTACCCTGAAATAAATAAAATAAAGGGATTTTTTTGAGGCCATATTCAGCGGCATCAATTTGCTTTTACTGAGATTCAGTTTATACCCTGATAAGTGACCGAAGGATGTGAAAGTGGCAAGGGCAGCAGGAAAAGAGACAGAAAGGTTGGATGTGTATAGTAATAAATCATCTGCATATATAGACAGTTTGTGTTCGTGTCCATATCTGACTATACATTTGATGAGGGGGTTGGAGCGAAGTGTTATTGCAAGTGGTTCTATGGCGAGGGCAAACAGTAATGGACTTAAAGGGCAACCCTGGCGTGTCGATCGTTGCAAAGGGAAGCAGTCTTATTGAGTGTTATTAGTCCTTACAGAGGCTTGAGGGGATGTGTACAGAAGTCTTATCCAAGCCATGAATTTGAAGCCAAAGCCAAATTTATTTAGAATGTAAAAAAGTTATTATTTCCATTCCACCCGATCAAACGCTTTCTTGGCATCCAGGGATATAATGGCTTCAGATGTATTGGCGACAGAATGATTATATATCAAATTAAATAATCGCCAAAGATTAAAGAATGAGTGTCTATTTTTAATAAATCCTGTTTGATCCGGTGAGATAATTGATGGGAGGATTGTTTCCAGACACATTGCCAGATGTTTGGCTAGAATTTTATAGTCAACATTTAGCAAGCTAATTGGACGGTATGATGCACAGTCAAGAGGGTCTTTGTTTTTTTAAAGAATAAAACAAATGGTTACCTGAGTGAGAGTCTGTGGTAGAGCACCATTTTCAAACGCTTCATTGTACATTTCAATTAGAATAGGGGCTATCTGAGCTTCTCCCAGATTGAAGGGATTTGACAGCATTAGACAATTCTTCAACAGTGATCGGCTCCTCTAATTTTTTAGCCAAAACCCGGCTGACAGAAGGCACAGCAAGTGGAATAAATCATCCAATTCCAATGTATCCGCTTTACTTTCTGAAGTATATAGAGACTGGTAAAATCTCTTGAACTCATCATTGATCCCCCTAGGATCTAATGATATCCCTGATGATGGCCGAATATTAGGAATCTGAAATGATGATGGTAGTTGACGTAATTTGTGAGCTAATCTTTTACTGGCTTAACCTCTTACATCTATGGGGGCGCTATTTCATTTTTGGATGAAAAACGTTCCCGTTTTAAACAAGATATTTTGTCACAAAAAGATGCTCGACTATGCATATAATTGCTACCGTTCGAAAGAAAACACTCTGACGTGTCCAGAAATACAAAGATCTTCTCTGTGCGTGCCCTATAACGTGAGCTTCAGGCAAAACCAAGATGAGATGGCATCCAGGAAATGACAAGGATTTTTGAGGCTCTGTTTTCCATGATCTCCTTATATGGCTGTGAACGCGAGAGGAGTAAGTCTGCCCTTTCTGTCGTTTCCCCAAGGTGTCTGCAGCATTGTGACGTATTTGTAGGCAGATCATTGGAAGATTGACCATAAGAGACCACATTTACCACGTGTCCGCCCGGTGTCCTGCGCCGAAATTGGTGCGCAAAAGTCACCTGCCAGTATTTTTCCATACGATACAGAGAGTAAAGCAAGCTTCCACGAACTGCATGTCAATGAAGAGATATGTGAAAAAACACCTTGAGGACTGATTCCAAACAACGTTTGCCATGTTTCGTCGATATTATGTAGTTAATCCGGAAAAAGTTTGACGTTGTAGGTGACTGCATTTTCGGTTCGTTTCGGTAGCCAGACGCAATGTAGAAAACGGAACGATTTCTCCTACACACAGACGCTTTCAGGAAACACTGCGCATTTGGTATGTGACTGAGAGTCTCCTCATTGAAAACATCAGAAGCTCTTCAAAGGTAAATGATTTTATTTATTTGGTTATCTGGTTTTTGTGAAAATGTTGCGTGCTACATGCTACACAAAATGCTATGCTAGCTTTGCATACTCTTACACAAATTAGTCAATTTCTATGGTTCAAAAGCATATTTTGAAAATCTGAGATGACAGTGTTGTTAAGAAAAGGCTAAGCTTGAGAGCAAACGCATTATTTTAATTTTATTTGCGATTTTCAGAAATCGTTAACGTTGCGTTATGCTAATGAGCCTGAGGCTTTAGTCACGATCCTGGATCCGGGATGGGGAGTTTCAAGAAGTTAATCTCCTTGTTCATAGTAAGTGCTCTGGGACGCACTTAAGCGTAGTGGGTGCGGAGTCAGGCACAGGAGGCAGAAAGTACTGAGTAGAGCTTTATTTAGGCACAGGGAAAAATTGTGCGCGCCAAAACTCATGGACGCAACAAACACGATACCCAAAACCAGGACCGAACAAGTTCAGAGGGAAACACGCTAACAATACACTACCACTCACAAACACAGTGGGAAAAATAAGCCCGCACAAAGAGCAGGCGGGCAGACCAGCTTAAATCGCCCAACTAAACGTAAACAAGAAACAGGTGTAACTAATAAGACAAAACCAACAGAAAAGGGAAAAGGGATTGGTGGCAGCTAGTAGACCGGTGACGACGACCGCCGAGCACCACCAGAACAGGAAAAGGAGCCACCTTCGGTAGGAGTCGCCACATGCTCCTAGACTTGACAAGCAGTTCAGTAACCTGGTCTGTTAATAATGTGTCACATTCTGCTTGCAGAGTTAAACGTTCCTTATAAATATCCGGGGATGGTGAAACGGCATAAATGTCATCTAATTGGGCAATACAGCATGTTAACATAGATAGCCTATCTGTCACGCCCTGACTATAGAGAGCCCTTGGGGTTCTCTATGGTGTTTTAAGTCAGAGCGTGAATAGTTTTTTTTTTTAGTATTTTTGTTTTTCTATGTTTGTTTTTCTGTATGGTTCCCAATTAGAGGCAGCTGACTCGTTGTCTAATTGGGGATCATACTTAAGTTGTCCTTTGTTTCCACCTGTTTTGTGGGATATTGTTTTGTGTATGCATGTTGCGCTACGCCTTTCACGTTCGTGGTTTCTTTATTGTTTTTGAAGTTTCATTTTAATAAAGATGTGGAACTCAACTCATGCTGCGACTTGGTCTGTCCTTTTTGACGAACGTGACACTATCCCTTTTCAGTTTGTTCTCATGTGCGGTGTAGGAAATAATTTCACCTCTAATATAAGATTTTAAAGATTTTTTCCCAGAGAGTAGACGCAGAGATGTTTGGGGTTTATTTGTAATCATGAAAAAGTTGATTTGACACAACAAAATTGACAAAGTGTTCATTGCTGAGCAGTTGGGTATTTCGCCACCAAGGCGGTCGCAGATTGTCCACATTTTGAAGGGCTACTTCCATAGTAAACAGGGGAGTGGTCAGATACAACAATTGTATTATATGAACATGAAGATATGGAATGGAGGAGCCTGTCATCTACAAGGAAGTAGTCTATGCGCTTAAAAGCGTGGTGAACTGATGATAGTGTACGCTTTTCCAGCTGGATGAAACATTCTCCAAGGATCTGTAACTGTGAATTCAGACAAAGGTTAATATGGTGGTAGGTTTAGTGGAGGATCGATCCAAATGTGGGTCTAACCACCTAAGATCACCAAATGGGAAGACATATCTGGGAGTGTAGAGAACTGATTTGAAAAAAATCACCATTGTCCCAATTAGGAGCATAAATATTAACAAGAAGTACCTTTTGTATTGAGCAGCCTACCACTGAAAATTATTTATCTACCATGGGGATCTGCGATCACATTGGAACACGTAAAATGTACCAATCTGTGAAGTAAAATAGCCACCCCTCTTGCCTTACTCTGAAATGAGGAATGGAACACCTGACCCACCCATCTGCACCAAAGACTTGAGTGTTGTGATCCCTTCAGATGAGTTTCTTGGAGAAAGATGTGAGCTTTCAATTTATGAAGGTGGTGTAGCACCTTACTACGTTTAACTGGGTTATTTATGCCCCTGCAGTTCCAAGTGAGAAAATGAAAGCCATTCCCTCTAGCAGGATGGGCTACACTAGGCTGTCATGTCTTAAGAGAGAAAGGGCGTGTAAAGGGCAAGGTACAATGTAAACTGAAGATCTTGAACCTAAAAGCGCAAATTTAAAAAACAAAGACAAGCGACAAGGCACAAAAGACATAAAAACTATATACAAATAAAGAGGGAAAAACCCCTTTCCTCACACCCTCACTTGCCGAAGCATTTCCCCAAATGAGATGCAAGCAAAACCATAAATAAATAAAACGTTTAGAGCAAAGCATGATAACTCTTACTCTGTTGCTACCTGAGATTTGTGGCCATTTAACTAGAGTAAGCCAAACATAAATAGATTGGTCCCCAACAGAGTCTAAGGAAAACTAGCCTCGGTTAATAGAGGTTTCAACAATACAGATGGTAAAACTATGACTGAATCATGAAAACAGCCAGATATTTGCATTCAAGGTGGCAACCTGGGTTAGAAATGTAAAAAATTAAAAAGAGAATGACGTTCAAATGTCGATGGACCCAGCAAAAATGGCTTCGCTAGCAAACCATTCGGCCTGCTAACTAGCCTGCTAAGAATACCAGCTAACCAACCATTTGTTCCACACCATGCAGTACAACAGCCGCTTTCACGTTCTTGTTGATGAAATCTCCCGCTAAAGCCGGGTCCTCGAATCTGTGCGTGGAGCCGTCCGGTAAAGTCAGTCTCAGAACCGCAGGGTAGATGAGGCCGAACTACATGCCCGGGCAGGCGCGTCGCTGGAGCTGCACAGCTCCAAAGCTAGCCCGCTTCTTAGCCACAGCTGTGGTGTGGTCCGCAAATATCGAGACTGTTTTACCCTTTTATAGGAGAGGGGATGTTTCTCCCGATCTCCTCAGTAAGTCATTGCGGACGTGAAAGAAATGCACCCTGATGACAAATGGTTGCGGTTGTTCTCCAACCCGGGGTCAGCTACGCAGAGTGCGGTGGGCCAGGTCTAACAGTGGCTTCTCCTCCAGACTGAGCAGCTCTTGAAGCAGCTGGGGCATGAACTCCGTGGGTCTTGGGCCCTCCACCCCCGCCGGTATTCCCAGTAGACTGTTGTTCCTCCGCATTCTACTTTCCATATCTTCGCATCTATTGTCGAGGTATGTCACCTTAGTTATCAATGAGCCAACATTAGTCTCTAGCTCGCTAATGCGAGTGCTGTGGTCTGTAGCACCTCGTTCCAAATCCAATAAGATCACTGTGTGTCGGGCTTATTCTGTATACTCTCAATAGATTTTTTAAGCTCGTCTTTGACCATTGATATCTCTGACGTGAGATTGGGAGAGAGAATCAATTTTGCTGAAATGAGACTCCATGAGGGTGGTATGAGGGCCTGACGACCACAGGTGGGGGTTGTGCTTACAGCCCAACACCGTGGAGGACGTTTTTCATTTGCCAGAGAACACCAAGATTGGCAAATTCGCCACTGGCGCCCTGTGCTCTTCACAGATGAAAGCAGGTTCACACTGAGCACATGTGACAGACGTGACATTCTGGAGACACCGTGGAGAACGTTCTGCTGCCTCAACTCGTTCTCAACTAACATCAAGGCGGTGGCCCGTTCCTGTAGGTTCATGCTCTACAACATCCGCAGAGTACGCCCCTGCCTCACACAGGAAGCGGCGCAGGTCCTAATCCAGGCACTTGTCATCTCCCGTCTGGATTACTGCAACTCGCTGTTGGCTGGGCTCCCTGCCTGTGCCATTAAACCCCTACAACTCATCCAGAACGCCGCAGCCCGTCTGGTGTTCAACCTTCCCAAGTTCTCTCACGTCACCCCGCTCCTCCGCTCTCTCCACTGGCTTCCAGTTGAAGCTCGCATCCGCTACAAGACCATGGTGCTTGCCTACGGAGCTGTGAGGGGAACGGCACCGCAGTACCTCCAGGCTCTGATCAGGCCCTACACCCAAACAAGGGCACTCGTTCATCCACCTCTGGCCTGCTCGCCTCCCTACCACTGAGGAAGTACAGTTCCCGCTCAGCCCAGTCAAAACTGTTCGCTGCTCTGGCCCCCAAAGGTGGAACAAACTCCCTCACGACGCCAGGACAGCGGAGTCAATCACCACCTTCCGGAGACACCTGAAACCCCACCTCTTCAAGGAATACCTAGGATAGGATAAAGCAATCCTTCTCACCCCCTCCCCCTTAAATGATTTAGATGCACTATTGTAAAGTGGCTGTTCCACTGATGTCAGAAGGTGAATTCACCAATTTGTAAGTCGCTCTGGATAAGAGAGTCTGCTAAATGACTTAAATGTAAATGTATGTAAATGTCTGCAACATCCTCCAGCATGACCGGTTTGGCGGTGGGTCAGTCATGGTGTGGGGTGGCATTTCTTTGGGGGGGCCGCACAGCCCTCCTAGTGCTCGCCAGAGGTAGCCTGATTGCCATTAGGTACCAAGATGAGATCCTCAGACCCCTTGTGAGACCATATGCTGGTGCGGTTGGCCCTGGGTTCCTCCTAATGCAAGCCAATGCTAGATCTGATGTGGTTGGAGTGTGTCAGCAGTTCCTGCAAGAGGAAGGCATTGATGCTATGGACTGGCCCGCCCGTTCCCCAGACCTGAATCAAATTGAGCACATCTGGGACATCATGTCTTGCTCCATCCACCAACGCCACGTTGCACCACAGACTATACAGGAGTTGGCGGATGCTTTAGTCCAGGTCTGGGAGGAGATCCCTCAGGAGACCATCCGCCACCTCATCAGGAGGTTGTAGGGAGGTCAAACAGACACGTGGAGGCCACACACACTACTGAGCCTCATTTTGACTTGTTTTAATTAAGGACATTACATCAAAGTTGGATCAGCCTGTAGTGTGGTTTTCCAGTTTAATTTTGAGTGTGTCTCCAAATCCAGACTTCCATGGGTTGATAAATTTGATTTCCATTGATAATATTTGTGATTTTGTTGTCAGCACATTCAATTATGTAAAGAAAAAAGTATTTAATAAGAATATTTCATTCATTCAGATCTAGGATGTGTTATTTTAGTGTTCCCTTTATTTTTTTGAGCAGTGTATATAAATTTGGTCACTAACTCAGGAGCGATAGGGAAACGCGTTCTACATCCTTGGCTTCCAACAGCGCCCCCCAAAGGATAACTTTTTAAATGTTTCACAATTGTATTTTATTTAAAGTGGAATGGGCCTCCCCTTCCAGAGGATCCTCCACTGACACACATACACTACTTGACCAAAAGTGTGTGGACACCTGCTCGTCCAACATCTCAATCAAAAATTATGGGCATGAATATGGAGTTCATCCCCTGCTATAACTCTTCTATGAAGGCTTTCCACTAGATGTTGGAACATTGCTGTGGGGACTTGCTTCCATTCAGCCCCAAGACTTTAGTGAGGTTTGGCAACGATGTTGGACAATTAAGCTTGGCTCACGGTCAGCATTCCAATTCATTCCAAAGGTGTTCGATGGGGTTGAGGTCAGGGCTCTGTGCAGGCCAGTCAAGTTCTTTCACACTGATCTCGACAAACCATTTCCGTATGGACCTCGTTTTGTTCACAGGGATATTGTCATGCTTAAACAGGAAAAGGCCTTCCCCTAATTGTTGCCACAAAGTTGGAAGCACAGAATCATCTAGAATGTTATTGTATGCTGTAGTGGTGTTAAGATTTCCCTTCACTGGAACTAAGTGTCTTAGCCTGAACCATGAAAAACAGCCCCACAACAATTATTCCTCCACCACCAAACTTTACAGTTAGCACTATGCATTGGGGCAGGTAGCGTTCTCCTGGAATTAAGAAGACACACCTGTTAATTGAAATGCCTGGTTGAGAGAATGCCAAGAGTGTGCAAAGCTGTAATCAAGACAAATGTTGACTATTTTGAAGAATCTCAAATATAAAGTAGATTTGTTCAACACTTATTTTGGTTACTACATGATTCCATATGTGTTGTCTTCACTATTATTCTACAATGTTGGAAATAGTGAGAGTAAAGAAAAAACCCTTGAAGGAGTAGGTGTCCAAACTTTTGACAGGTACTGTATATCTCCCAACCGTCCCCTCAGTCAGGAAGGACGGAAGGAAGGAGGAGTTTAGGAATGTAGTAGCTTTGGCTAGAGGTTTGGTATTGTCTGCCGCTAACTGTGCCTGGTGAGCGAAAGAGAGAGAAAGGTCCCCTGTCTGTCAATGCATATGCCAGAGGAAGATGGAAGACTGAGGAGAAGAAAGAGACAAAGAGAGAGTGAGAACAAAAGATAAGAAAGAAACAATCAACTGTCTGACTGTCTCTCTGACTGATGAGATTTCAGCAGCCAGTTAATTGCCTCAAAAAGGTGATAATGGGAGTTGAATTGAGTTAAGGTGCAGCTTTAGAAACGTCTGGAATCGGAAAGGAAATTCTGAGAGACAAAACAGTGGTTCAAATACATAACTGCAACCCTCACAGATACTGTATACACATGGGTAGACATACACACACACACACACACACACACACACACACACACTTCTCTCCTAGCCGTGTGTGTGTGTGTGTGTGTGTGTGTGTGTGTGTGTGTGTGTGTGTGTGTGTGTGTGTGTGTGTGTGTGTGTGTGTGTGTGTGTGTGTGTGTGTGTGTGTGTGTGTGTGTGTGTGTGTGTGACCTTGGTGAGGCCGGGAGGACAAACCTGGTTAGCTGTTTTGGGCTCTGTCAGACATCCTGCATAATGGGAGGTGACTGCCGCCTTCTCTCTCTCTGTCTGTCTTTTTGTGTGCGAATATATTTATCCTCTTTAAATGCCTCCTTCAATAGGTCTTCATCAGGAAACAGAAAAGTGGTTTGTACTCTGCAAGTCTCAATCTGATCTTTGCTGTGTGTCTCCAAAACGGTTTGAATGGCTTTGAAATGACTATTTTGGAATATTACATTTCTGGAAGTCAAGTTTAATCCACCAGAGTAGGTTATGTGCATCTGGTTGATTTCCAGGGGGAACAGGACTGTGTGATGAAGTCTGACAACATGTATCAATGTTTTATTCATATAGTTATCATTCGCTCAGACCAAGATTCAAGACATCGATGATAAAATCAATGTCATAAACCAACGCTGCTTTCTTTGAAAATCCTTGTTTCTGTTTGAACGGTTTATAAGGGCATTCTACGGAACTCTCCATCAATCTTATTTGGTTTAATTCTGACTTTGGCATTACAAATTGCAGCTTAGATTAAAATTAAATAGCCTTCCAAAATAATTTGCCTCAACTGTACTGTGGGCTTGTTTGCCCAAATTGTTTCATTTTCCTGCCTTTGTTTGTGCTAGTGTTAAACATTCTCGTTAAATTCAGTTTGAACACAGCACATTATCCTCGTGTCAACCGCCTATTGTTTTAATATTGACACAAGGACATGTGAACGGTTCACTTGTTGGCAATGCCCTTTCTTTTCTCAGATGGAGGCTTCCAGTAACCTATTTGTGTAATGAGTAACCTTGCCTGAGATCTGAAGACTTGTGTTAGCTCCCTGATGCCAGTTTCTAGGCTTTATCTCAACGGGCTAACAGCCGTGTGGTGTGCAGAAGACCTGTGTTCAAACCCAGCTGGTCTCATTTGCTCCAGGTTCTGAAGTTACAATAATAAAGTTGCAGATTGTGTAAAAGAGTAGTCAGAATGTTCTATTAAACCCAGTGCGTATCCCTGAATCGTAAGTGAGCACTGCTGAACATTTCGTTAATGTATTCTGAAATGAAAAACCAATCCCATCCCCACATGTATAAACCCAAATCAGAATGCTACAGTGCTACAGGCGATGAATGTATCCATAGATAAGTAACACTGCTGTAAGTAGCTTGCTAGCAGTGTTGCGACAACAACAACCAAAGGCCTGAGAGGAGTTTTGAGGAGTGATATTCTCTCTCTCCACGACAGCATCAGCTCATATCTCATTGGACACTGGAGAACAGTGAAATATGCTGAGTCCCTGCTTACATGAAAGCTTTCTGTCAGAACTGCCAGAAACGCACTGGAACAGAGCATGAGGAGCATCTGCAGAGACACTGACTGGGCCTGGTTAGCCATGCGTGCTCTGGGACAGGAGCACAATGCAATCACCTTTCCGTCCCTTAATGGAGCTGTCAGGGCAATCACAAAATAGAGTGTGGTTCAACAGCATCAGAGTGCAGAGGGTGGAGAGGAGCGCAAGCTAGACTGATGAGTCCTGCAGGACTGGTGGGTTATGAGCTCTACGGAGAAGTGTTTGTGTGTGCATGTGATCTCTTACAGGCATACGGTTGTGAAGTGTTTGTGTGTGTGTGTGCCTGCCTGTGTGTGTGTGTGTGTGTGTGTGTGTGTGTGTGTGTGTGTGTGTGTGTGTGTGTGTGTGTGTGTGTGTGTGTGTGTGTGTGTGTGTGTGTGTGTGTGTGTGTGTGTGTGTGTGTGTGTGTGTGTGTGTGTGTGTGTGTGTGTACTGCATGCATACATACATACATCTTATCTATGGAACCACTAGCCATCCTACTGAAAAGGATCTCCAAGGAAGGGATTTGTCTTTTATGCTTATTACAAGAGGGCTAGGAAGAGGGGGGTTAGACGTTTTGAGTAAGTGAGTGAGGAAGGCTGTCAGTCATATCATATCAGCGGTCTGCCTGCATGTGGCTGACATCTACCTGTCTCTGTCACTGCCGAGGTTCTGATTGAGTGGCTGTAGGAGATTTGTAATGAAACCTCTACAGAGGAAAGAGCAACAATACACACTGCATCCAGGCTCTGTTTCGACTGACTGGAAGGGGGGGGTCAGGTCATGCAATGGAAATTACAACGGAGACACAGAGAGAGGCAGGGCATGATGTGATTGATATAAGCTGATTGTACCGCACACTGTACAAGAACCCTGCTGTCTCAGAGTAGGAATTAGCATTTGCTCACAGCTCGACGCGATATGGACTGTAAAAGAGCCATGTAGGCATGTTGTTGAATGTTGAAATCACCCCTGAGGGGCCCTTGTGTCTAAAGCATGGCATTCAGAATGTACTTGAGTTATCTTCATACTGAGTTTTCTTCCATACTGAAACACAGTTGCCAACCTTGCTTGTAAAACATTGCTGATGTAACCGCAATAGAACTTTTTGAACATAGTACAGTCAACCCAGAGTAACTAGCAACGACACTGTAGGTTATTAAAATGCACATGGCTAATGCACATGGCTAATGCACATGGCTAATGCTTCTTATGAAACCATATTAATATCAATCAGATGAATGAGATCCCAGGAGGAAATAAAGAGAGAGAGAGAATGGTATCGGGATAAAGATCACATTTCTTCTTCACATGGTTAATTCATAATGATTAAAACTACTGTAATGAGTATGTGGTAGTGGTCCGACCAATGAAGAGGGTTACAAAAGATTCCAATACAGATGGCCACTGAAATAAAGTTGAGGCAAATATGACTGCTCCTGCTGCAAACAAAGTCAATTAATTGAACAAGGTTCACTGTGAAATGGGTAAACGTAAGTCTCAATTCATTACAATGCATGTATTCAGAGGCGGAAGGAGGAAGTGTCCTGGAGTCATTGATAAACAGTACCGTATGCATTTTGTCCACGTTAGTGAATGTGGAAGAGTTGATATGCCACATTTATTTTAAGAATTTAGCCCTCTTGCAAGTCAACATTTCCATAGATGTATTCTATAAGACGTGATACCAGGGGCTTTTCAAAGAAACTTCCAAGAGAGAGCGCTATACTGTATATACTGATCTGAATTTCGAAGGGATCGTGTTTGAGTTCTATTAAGTGCGTGTCATCGTTGCTTTCTTGCTTTGAGTAGGCAGACACACACACACACACACACACTTCTACAGAGATTCATACAACCCACTGTTAGATATCCAGCTGATGCCGTCATCCATAGGGACCCATATCAAAGGCGTTCATTTTCTATTACCACATCGCACACTTATGTTTTCCCTTTCCTTCCTCCCCACTCGATAGAGAGCTGGGGAACCGACCGGGGAGAAGTGCATTCTGTCACAGTGTGCAGTGCTCTGGGACTTAAAACATGAAACAATAACAGATCATGACGTTTGCATAGTACACAAAGTAAAGATCGGACTAAGTGGAGATTGTAAAGGGATTGCTTTGCAAATGCACCATTTGGTACTGTTAACTCAAACCCCTTACTGTTATGTGGCCAATTTAGATGGAATAGAGCAGAGGTTCTCAAAATGGGGTCCGCGGACAGATCTTACCAGTTGCTGACAAGTGTATAAAATGGAGCATACGCCATGCAATCTCCATAGTCAAACATTGGCAGTAGAATGACCTTACTGAAGAGCTCAGTTAATTTCAACGTGACACCGACATAGGATGCCACCTTTCCAACAAGTCAGTTCTTCATGTTTATGCCCTGCTAGAGCTGACCCGTCAACTGTAAGTGCTGTTATCGTGAAGTGGAAACGTCGAGGAGCAACAAAGACATAGCTGCTAAAACTCGCCACAATTAATGCTACAGCATACAGTGACATTCTAGACAATTCTGTGCTTCCAACTTTGTAGCAACAGTTTGGGGAAGGCCCTTTCCTGTTTCCGCATAACAATGCCCCCGTGCACAAAGCGAGGTCCATACAGAAATGGCTTGTTGAGGTCGGTGTAGAAGAACTTGACTGGCCTGCACAGAGACCTGATCCCATAGAACATATTTGGGATGATAATAGCACAAAATCAGTGCCCAATCTCACTAATGCTCTTGTGGCTGAATGGAAGCAAGTCCCCTCAGCAATGTTCCAACATCTAGTGGAAAACCTTCCCAGAAGAGTGGAGACTGTTATATCAGGAATTCATCCCAAAGGTATTTGATGGGGTTGAGGTCAGGGCTCTGTGCCGGTCAGTCGCGTTCTGTGCTCAAATTTATACACCGGTATACGCCCTCAGAACACCCTCAATTCGTCAGGGCATGGACTCTACAAGGTGTTGAAAGCATTCCATAGGGATGTATTCCATGTTGACCCAAGTGCTTCCCACAGTTGTGTCAAGTTGGCTGGATGTGTTTTGGGTGGTGGGCCACACGTGTAATTGTTGAGTGTCCCTGACACAAACTGGTGCACCTGGAACTGACAGCGTTTTTGCAGACATGAAACAAACATACAATCAGTCAAAAATATAAAATTCCCTGTTCATGCTACAAAATGAACTTCATAAGAGGTTTAAAAATAGGTTCTATTTGACTCAAAAGTCCATGACGTACACTTAGCTTGGCAAAATAGATGGATGCAGTTCAATGCATGATTAATATAATTCACCAATACATTTGTTTGAAGACCCTCCCACTCTGTCTGCCGAATTCTTTCTCTTTGCTCTTGCTCCTTAATAGGATGTCGGTGGGCGGAGCTGGGCCCGGGTGTGTCCCAGGATAAATGCACCTCTCCCCCATTAATTGAGGAGACTCTCTCCATGCAGACACACTGTTAGATTTTGGTTTTGGCATGTTTGCTTGCTTTGGCACCTTTAAACACCCCTCATTATCACATTTATGCACGCAACCACTCACTTTCACTACTGACTACACACACCGTTGTTAATTGTATTTAATGTTACCTTGGTTAATAAATATATTTTTGTTATTCTTCATCTCCACGTTGTCTTGTTTTTTTGTTACTGACTTCGAGCTGGTTTGTGACAAGTGGGGGCTTGTCCGGCATCTTGAAGGTGTTGTGTTTGGGAGTAAACATGGAGTTAATGTTTGAAAACTGTAGGTGCTTCGCTTGCATCTTTTGTTACAGCTTTTGAGTTGTAATATTTGTTAGGCCTAGTATTGGCTGCCTTTGTTTGTTTGGTATACTTGCTACTGCGATGGATAGTTGGTTGTGTGCTGCGTTGGAGAGTACATTGGTTAGTTTCCTTGCCCAGGCTGGAGACTCTTTCTTTACTTGCTGTTGGTACATCGGCCTGAGGTGAGTACAATCGGCTGTGTACCTCAGTGGGAGATTTGGGTAGGGTAGTGACACTTGCTACCTGGAGCTATAGCCTTGTTCCCCTGTTAGGCTTAGCGATGTGTTTCACTTTGGAATACTTTGGGCATGATTATTTTGTTTATTTGTGTGGTGTCTGTGGACTGAGCAGTTGTCGCAAGGGGCACATCCTTGGCTTGGGGGAATCTGCCAGCTTGCTGGGTGTTCTTTCTATCCTTGCCAGCGGGCTACAGTGTGTAATTACCCACTGCAAATCTGCACAAAGCCACAGGTTGAGTTATTGTAGGCTTTGGGAAAGCTCCATATGTCTCACCTCTCTTTTGTGGTGCCCAGTGCGATTGTCATTTCTCTTGTGGTCCGGTCTGGTGTGCTCAGAGGTGACTATGGCTTTTAATGTAGACGAGTTAATTCGCTTTCCATCAGAGGAACTGTTGGAATTATATACTAAAGAATAGCTGTTGAAGATTGCTGAACACTACCAGGTTGAAATTAGTGATAAATATCAAATTCTGTTAAGGTTGCTATTGAAGGCCAATCTGATGGAGAGTGGTATTCTTGAAGTTTCCTCTGGGGCAGCCTCTGCCGAGGACTCGCCACCTCCCCAGCCATCTTCCCGTTTCGTTACAATCACCGCCCCATCTGTTAGACCCAGATTTATCTAGGGGTCGTGCCCGGACTCATTTTATATTTTTGGAAACTTAGTTGTTGCCAAAATTTAATGTGAAGGACCCCGAGATGTTGTTTTTGTTGCAGCTTGTTGCTGACACGCTCTCTCGTGCGCCCTGTTTCTGAATGTCCACGTGACTGACCTCTGTTTATTCTTGTGTTTGGTATTATTCTGTCGCTCCTGTCTGTTCTCTTCTGGTCTCGGTTTCTTTGCTCTTAAAGGTTGCTTCCTGTGCACAAATGTTGCTGAGGTCTGGGGAGGATGAGGTTGGCAGAGGCAAATGGCAGTGCGAACATGTACCCCTCATCAATTTGGGGCACAGGCTGGGTATTCCATTAGGATCCAGGATAGTATTAGTATTTTGTTTGTGTGATTGGTATGGTGTGCCAGGGTCCTCGTTGGTCTCCCACGACCCTCCCACTCTGTCTGCCAAATTTTTCTATTTGCTCTTGTTTAACTTACAGTTTTTTTCGATTGCTAAACGACAGTGGGCACAACTGGAGTCACATGTGCAAAACTCTAACTACAGTCTGCACTACCAACAGTCACCTGAGCTAAACAGTTCACATCACCTGCAAAACTCATTCCAAGCAACACAACTCTTAACACATGGCTCAAAACATGCTCAGTGCAGCCAAACACTATGCACAACCCTCACTGAGATAACACACACTGTCACTCAGAACACACTGAGAGTAAAAACACTAGTATCAAACACCAATACAGAAAATACAAACTTTTCATCTTTACCGTTTGAACAATTTCAGTGACTTCATACAAAGTAATATTTTCTTCAAAGAAAAGAGTGACATTCTTTCACATGATTTATTACAATTTTTAGAACATAACAATTCTTTAAGGTAAATGAAAATTAGCAGTTTGCTTCAATAGTCTGTAGTAATTTACGGAATTACAGTAATGAGAAAAAAAGGTAGAAACTAAAAGTACATACTGTAATTCGAACAAATAATTGAGGGGCTAATCCTGCCTCTCTCTAGCATCAGGCCACAGGTTTTCTTCAACATCACATCTAATGTTTTCTCTGGGGAAGAACCTGGGGAAGAACCTTCTAGAGTGCCTTATCCATCCCTGGCAGTCCTCTGGACTCGTGTCCTCACATCCGGCACGCATGGCTTCCAAAAGAGACATTTTGTCATGTGGGTGGTGACCAAACACTTTCCACCTCCAGGCAGAGAAACTCCTCTATTGGGTTGAGGAAGGGTGAATATGCAGGCAGGTACAAAACCATAAATCTGTAATGTGCTGCAAACCAATCTGTGACAGCTGCAGAGTGGTGAAAAGCAACGTTATCGCAAACTATGACAAATACTTGGGGGTTTCTTACTGGCTCCCCCTGTTCTGCTGGCACTAGCTGAGCATAGAGCTGTTCTAGGAAAGCTATAAGCCTTTCTGTGTTGTATGGGCCAATGAGTGGTGTGTTGAGAAGCAAACCATCATTGGCCATTGCAGCACACATGGTGATATTTCCCCCCCTTTGGCCTGGAACCTTCACAGTGGCCCTTTGACCTATAACATTCCTTCCTCTGCGCCGTGTTTTGGCAAGGTTAAATCCAGCTTCATCGATAAATACAAATGAATGTGGTCTTTCCAGTGCTTCCACCTCCATTACTCTCTGAAAAACAGTAAGTGCACAGTTTTACTGTAGAGATGTTAGTGTTTTTTTTACTGTAAATATTTTGTATAGCTGTGTACGTAACCTCAGACGTCTTACCTGGACATATTGGTATCTTTGCTCTTTTACCCGTTCACTGTTTCTCTCGAACGGTACAGTGTATAACGGTTTCATTGTAACTTGGTGTTTCTTTAGGACTCGAGCAATAGTTGTTGTGCTGACAGAATTAACATGTTCAAATATATCATTATCAGCCAGCACTCTATCTTGAATCTCCCGCAGTTTTATTGCATTGTTGACAACAACCATGTCAACAATAGCATTTTCCTGCGCATCTGAAAATATTTTTCCTCTTCCCCCTTTTGGGGGCAGCCTTTGGGTCCTGTTGTAAAAATATATTTTACAGTCAAACTTACTGTAATATATATCTGTGTAAATATTCTATAATTGCAATACAAAATAGATTCCTGTAATGTTTTCATTTACTGTAAGGATGTAACTCTCACCTGTTTGTATGATGGAAAATTCGCATTACAGATGCCACTGTGGATCTTTGCAGATTGGGTTGCACCCTCAACCCTGCCTCTCTCAATGAGAGACCATGGTTCACGACATGGTCTATAAGTGTAGCCCTTATTTCATCTGAAATAACAGCTCTTTGTCTTCTTTGTCTTCATCCACACATCCGCCCTCTCCCTGCCACCCTTCTCCCTCCACGAACCCATCTTCCTTGTTCCATTTCCAAAATGAGTCTTTCTGAGCTCTACCTATATATACTGTAATATGTGTGTATGTGTTCACTAACAAGTCTAAAACAAGACACCTGCTTAGCCTTTCAGCTGAAATTGCAATCAGCAGTGTTTGAAAGGCACATGGCTGAAATCTATTCTGTTTTGAATGTGTGGTTCACAGTTTTGACAGCAGTGTGTTAGCATTTGAACAAAGTGCTGTAAATCCACAGTGTTGTGCAGGTTGTGGTTGTCATGGGATAAGTGTGTAGAGTTTTGAAAACTGTGTTCAAGCAATGAAAAACGAACTAGAGTTTGCTCCACATGAACTGCTGCTGTGCAGACTGTAGTTAGAGTTTTGCACATGTGACTCCAGTTGTGTCCACTGTCGTTTAGCAATCGAAAAAAACTGTAATGGGATGTCAGTGGGCAGAGCTGGGAGCGTCGTCAGTGACATCAGACACACCTGGGCCCGGGTGTGTCCCGGGGTAAATGCACCTCTCTCCATTCATTGAGGAGACTCTCTCCATGCAGACACACTGTTAGATTTTGGTTGTGGCAGTTTGTTTGCTTTTGCACCTTTCAACACATTCACACTACTGACTGCACACAGCATTAATTGTATTGAACTTATTTCAGTTAAGGAATAACATATTTATCTCCACATTGTCTCCGGACTTTGAGCCGGTTTGTGATACTTGTTAGTCCCAAAAAATGTCACGGGTTGTAAACCACAGCTGGTATGAAATTGTTTGCTGCCTCTATTTAGGATGCACTGTTTCAGTTTCAACAACTCAATATTTTGGACAAAAACAAATGAATGTAACTAAGGCTGGTAATGTCAATGCAATCAAACAAGGGCAATGATCACAAGTCAGTCATAATGTGGCTAATAGGCTAGCATATTAATTTATGGAGCTAAAAACTCAGCCTAACATTAGCTGGCTAGCTTGCTGCCATGTGGATATGTGATGTCGTTGGGGGAGACGGGTGTCATTTGTTTAGCTGGCAAGAACTTGTAACTCAGCATATCTCTTGAGTTTGCAAATTCACTGGCTATCTACTCCTACTTCAGAGCACTCTAGTATGAGTGTGCTAGAGTGCAGAATAACTGAATTTACAAACGCGCAACACAGGCTGAATATGACCGGTGTCAGTAAACAGGCCAACAAATTATAGGCACGAACACTATAACATGTAAACAGCCTAGCTAACCAGCTCTGCTAGGGTCAGTGAGGTGATCTCTTGTGTATGGAAGTAGCAAGCTAGCCAACTTTAGCCAGTTAGCTTGGGTGCTTGGTTGCAGGCCAACTGCAGAAGGACGAGTAGGCTACAAATCCCCATCATTTACCAGTGCAATTTTGACGGCCAACTAGCTGAAACAGTTTGAGAGGATTTATATAGCATTCCTTTGCTAGATATTAGCTCATCTTGCTCTGGCTAGCATTAGTTGTTGATCTAGTTGATGTGCATAACTGAGGGAGAGGGCTTACATTTTCATGTGTTTGATAAATTGTAAGATGACTCCTGTAGCATTGACATATTTTCAGATATCCATGCAGGTGTATTTTGTGGCTTTTGGTGAATGCAATCTAATGATCTAAAGTCAAACTGTTGCTACTGCCTGTAAACACAGTCCAGTTCAATGTGAATAATGGCAGGTCCAACTGCCTGTGAACACAATCCAGTTCAAAGTGAAAGATGGTAGGCCTGTGTGGCAAATGGCTTGGTTGCATGAAGGCCTACTGCAGCTCTGTTTTGGCGTGCCCTCTTCACGACTGTTTTGGTGTGCTTGGAACATGTTCGTTTGTTGGCGATGTGGACACCAAGGAACGTGAAGCTCTTAACCTGCTCCACTACAGCCCCGTCGATGAGAATGGGGGAGTGCTCGGTCCTCCTTTTCCTGTAGTCCACACTCAACTCCTTTGTCTTGATCACATTGAGGGAGAGGTTGTCCTGGCACCACACGGCCAGGTCTCTGACCTCCTCCCTATAGGCTGTGTCGTCTTTGTCGTGATCAGGCCTAAAGGTCTTGCTCACATCGGCTGCGGAGAGCGTGATCACACAGTCTTCCAGAACAGCTGGTGCTCTCATGCATGTTTCAGTGTCATTTTCCTCGAAGCGGGCATAGAAGTAGTTTAGCTCGTCTGGTAGGCTAGTGTCACTGAGAGTGTTATGCCTGTGGGGATACCAACCCCTGTTTCCTACTTGTTTAATTCAATTACAAAACTAAAACATGTCTAAAGATGACTTTTTAACATTGTGTAATGTTTTTCTTCCGTTGAAGGAGAGGACCAAAGCGCAGCGTGTTCAGTTTGGATTTAATATTAAATAAGATGAAAACTTAAATTGACAAAAACAACAAATGTGAAAACTGAAAACACAGACATGGAAACAATCACCCACAAAAACACAGTGAAACCCAGGCTACCTAAGTATGATTCTCAGAGACAACTAACGACACCTGCCTCTGATTGAGAACCATACTAGGCCGGACACAAAAACAACCTAGACACACAAAACATAGAATGCCCACCCAGCTCACATCCTGACCAACACTAAAACAAGGAAAACACAAAATAACTATGGTCAGAACGGGACAGTACCCCCCCCACCCCCCCTCCTAGATGCAGTTGCACCCTAACAACTAAAAACATTTCTCATAAGAAACTATCTCCCTGGTATACAGAAAATACCCGAGCTCTGAAGCAAGTTTCCAGAAAATTGGAACAGAAATGGCACCATACCAAACTGGAAGTCTTCCGACTAGCTTGGAAAGACAGTACCGTGCAGTATCGAAGAGCCCTTACTGCTGCTCGATCATCCTATTTTTCCAACTTAATTGAGGAAAATAAGAACCCGAAATTCCTTTTTGATACTGTCGCAAAGCTAACTAAAAAGCAGCATTCCCCAAGAGGATGGCGTTCACTTCAGCAATAATAAATTAAGGAACTTTGAGGAAAAGATCATGATTATTAGAAAGCAAATTACGTATTCCTTCAAAGCTCAGTTGTCCCGAGTCTGCACAACTCTGCCAGGACCTAGGATCAAGAGAGACACTCAAGTGTTTAAGTACTATATCACACAATGATGAAAATAATCATGGCCTCAACCTTCAAGCTGCATACTGGACCCTATTCCAACTAAACTACTGAATGAGCTGCTTCCTGTGCTTGGCCCTCCTATGTTGAACATAATAAATGGCGCTCTATCCACCGGATGTGTACCAAACTCACTAAAAGTGGCAGTAATAAAGCCTCTCTTGAAAAAGCCAAACCTTGACCCAAAAACTATTGGCCTATATCGAATCTTCCATTCCTCTCAACATTTTTAGAAAAGGCTATTGCGCAGCAACTCACTGCCTTCCTGAAGACAAACAATGTATACGAAATGCTACAGTCTGGTTTTAGACCCCATCATAGCACTGAGACTGCACTTGTGAAGGTGGTAAATGACCTTTTAATGGCATCAGACCGAGGCTCTGCATCTGTCCTTGTGCAACCTCGACCTTAGTGCTGCCTTTGATACCATCGATCACCACATTCTTTTGGAGAGAATGGAATCCCAAATTGGTCTACACGGACAAGTTCTGGCCTGGTTTAGATCTTATCTGTCAGAAAGATATCAGTTTGTCCTCTGACAAATCAACTGTAAATTGTGGTGTTCCTCAAGGTTCCGTTTTAGGACCACTATTGTTTACTATGTATTTTACCTCTTGGGGATGTCATTCGAAAACAATGTTAACTTTCACTGCTATGCGGATGACACACAGCTGTACATTTCAATGAAACATGGTGAAGCCCCAAAATTGCCCTCGCTAGAAGCATGTGTTTCAGACATAAGGAAGTGGATAGCTGCAAACTTTCTACTTTTAAACTCGGACAAAACAGAGATGCTTGTTCTAGGTCCCAAGAAACAAAGAGATCTTCTGTTGAATCTGACAATTAATCTTAATGGTTGTACAGTCGTCTCAAATAAAACTGAAGGACCTCTGCGTTACTCTGGACCCTGATCTCTCTTTTGAAGAACATATCAAGACTGTCTCAAGGACAGCTTTTATCCATCTACGTAACATTGCAAAAATCAGAAATCTATGGCCAAAAATGATGCAGAAAAATTAATCCATGCTTTTGTCACTTCTAGGTTAGACTACTGCAATGCTCTACTTTCCGGCTACCCGGACAAAGCACTAAATAAACTTCAGTTAGTGCTAAATACGGCTGCCAGAATTCTGACTAGAACCAAAAAATTTGATCTTATTACTCCAGTGCTAGCCTCCCTACACTGGAATCCTGTCAAGGCAAGGGCTGATTTCAAGGTTTTACTGCTAACCTACAAAGCATTACATGGGCTTGCTCCTACCTATCTCTCTGATTTGGTCCTGCCGTACATACCTACAGGTAGGCTACGGTCACAAGACGCAGGCCTCCTAATTGTCCCTAGAATTTCTAAGCAAACAGCTGGAGGCAGGGCTTTCTCCTATAGAGCTCAATTTTTATGGAATGGTCTGCCTACCCATGTGAGAGACACAAACTCGGTCTCAACCTTTTAAGTCTTTACTGAAGACTCATCTTTTCAGTGGGTCATATGATTGAGTGTAGTCTGGCCCAGGAGTGTGAAGGTGAACGGAAAGGCTCTGGAGCAACGAACCGCCCTTGATGTCTCTGCCTGGCCGGTTACCCTCTTTCCACTGGGATTCTCTGCCTCTAAATCAAATCAAATAACATTTTATTTGTCACATACACATGGTTAGCAGATGTTAATGCGAGTGTAGCGAAATGCTTGTGCTTCCAGTTCCGACAATGCAGTAATAACCAACAAGTAATCTAACTAACAATTCCAAAACTAATATCTTATACACAGTGTAAGGGGATAAAGAATATGTACATAAAGATATGAATGAGTGATGGTGCAGAGCAGCATAGGCAAGATACAGTAGATGGTATCGAGTACAGTATATACATATGAGATGAGTATGTAAACAAAGTGGCATAGTTAAAGTGGCTAGTGATACATGTATTACATAAGGATGCAGTAGATGATAGAGTACAGTATATACGTATACATATGAGATGAATAATGTAGGGTATGTAAATATTATATTAGGTGGCATTGTTTAAAGTGGCTAGTGATATATTTTACATCCTTTCCCATCGATTCCCATTATTGAAGTGGCTGGAGTTGAGTCAGTGTGTTGGCAGCAGCCACTCAATGTTAGTGGTTGCTGTTTAACAGTCTGATGGCCTTGAGATAGAAGCTGTTTTTCAGTCTCTCGTTCCCAGCTTTGATGCACCTGTACTGACCTCGCCTTCTGGATGATAGCGGGGTGAACAGGCAGTGGCTCGGGTGGGTGTTGTCCTTGATGATCTTTATGGCCTTCCTGTAACATCGGGTGGTGTAGGTGTCCTGGAGGGCAGGTAGTTTGCCCCCGGTGATAGGTTGCGCAGACCTCACTACCCTCTGGAGAGCCTTACGGTTGTGGGCGGAGCAGTTGCCGTACCAGGCGGTGATACAGCCTGCCAGGATGCTCTCGATTGTGCATCTGTAGAAGTTTGTGAGTGCTTTTGGTGACAAGCCAAATTTCTTCAGCCTCCTGAGGTTGAAGAGGCGCTGCTGCGCCTTCTTCACGATGCTGTCTGTGTGAGTGGACCAATTCAGTTTGTCTGTGATGTGTATGCCGAGGAACTTAAAACTTACTACCCTCTCCACTACTGTTCCATCGATGTGGATAGGGGGGTGTTCCCTCTGCTGTTTCCTGAAGTCCACAATCATCTCCCTAGTTTTGTTGACGTTGAGTGTGAGGTTATTGTCCTGACACCACACTCCGAGGGCCCTCACCTCCTCCCTGTAGGCCGTCTAGTCATTGTTGGTAATCAAGCCTACCACTGTTGTGTCGTCCGCAAACTTGATGATTGAGTTGGAGGCGTGCGTTGCCGCGCAGTCGTGGGTGAACATGGAGTACAGGAGAGGGCTCTGAACGCACCCTTGTGGGGCCCCAGTGTTGAGGATCAGCCGGGTGGAGATGTTGTTGCCTACCCTCACCACCTGGGGGCAGCCCGTCAGGAAGTCCAGTACCCAGTTGCACAGGGCGCGGTCGAGACCCACGGTCGAGCTTGATGACGAGCTTGGATGGTACTATAGTGTTAAATGCCGAGCTGTAGTCGATGAACAGCATTCTCACATAGGTATTCCTCTTGTCCAGATGGGTTAGGGCAGTGTGCAGTTTGGTTGAGATTGCGTCGTCTGTGGACCTATTTGGGCGGTAAGCAAATTGGAGTGGGTCTAAGGTGTCAGGTCGGGTGGAGGTGATATGGTCCTTGACTAGTCTCTCAAAGCACTTCATGATGACGAAAGTGAGTGCTACGGGGCGGTAGTCGTTTAGCTCAGTTACCTTAGCTTTCTTGGGAACAGGAACAATGGTGGCCCTCTTGAAGCATGTGGGAACAGCAGACTGGTATAGGGATTGATTGAATATGTCCGTAAACACACCAGCCAGCTGGTCTGCGCATGCTCTGAGGGCGCGGCTGGGGATGCCGTCTGGGCCTGCAGCCTTGCGAGGGTTAACACGTTTAAATGTTTTACTCACCTCAGCTGCAGTGAAGGAGAGACCGCATGTTTCCGTTGCAGGCCGTGTCAGTGGCACTGTATTGTCCTCAAAGCGGGCAAAAAAAGTTGTTTAGTCTGCCTGGGAGCAAGACATCCTGGTCCGTGACTGAGCTGGATTTCATCTTGTAGTCTGTGATTGACTGTAGACCCTGCCACATACCTCTTGTGTCTGAGCCGTTGAATTGAGATTCTACTTTGTCTCTATACTGACGCTTAGCTTGTTTGATAGCATTACGGAGGGAATAGCTGCACTTTTTGTATTCGGTCATATTACCAGTCACCTTGCCCTGATTAAAAGCAGTGGTTCGCGCTTTCAGTTTCACGCAAATGCTGCCATCAATCCACGGTTTCTGGTTAGGGAATGTTTTAATCGTTGCTATGGGAACGACATCTTCAACGCACGTTCTAATGAACTCGCACACCGAATCAGCGTATTCGTCAATGTTGTTGCCTGGCGCAATACGAAACATGTCCCAGTCCACGTGATGGAAGCAGTCTTGGAGTGTGGAATCAGCTTGGTCGGACCAGCGTTGGACAGACCTCAGTGTGGGAGCTTCTTGTTTTAGGTTTTGTCTGTAGGCAGGGATCAGCAAAATGGAGTCGTGGTCAGCTTTTCCGAAAGGGGGGCGGGGCAGGGCCTTATATGCATCGCGGAAGTTAGAATAACAGTGATCCAAGGTTTTGCCAGCCCTGGTGGCGCAATCGATATGCTGATACATTTTAGGGAGTCTTGTTTTCAGATTAGCCTTGTTAAAATCCCCAGCTACAATGAATGCAGCCTCAGGATGTATGGATTCCAGTTTGCAAAGAGTCAAATAAAGTTCGTTCAGAGCCATCGATGTGTCTTCTTGGGGGGGAATATATACGGCTGTGATTATAATCAAAGAGAATTCTCTTGGTAGATAATGCGGTCTACATTTGATTGTGAGGAATTCTAAATCAGGTGAACAGAAGGATTTGAGTTCCTGTATGTTTCTGTAATCACACCACGTCTCGCTCCAGACTGAGGGGCAGCTCAGGACTGAGAGGCAGCTCGGGACTGAGAGGTAGCTCGGGACTGAGAGGTAGCTCAGGACGGTTGACGGCTCTGGCAGCTTCTGGCTTACTGGCAGCTCCTGGCTGAATGGTGGCTCTGGCGGCTCTCCCTGTGCCCCCCCCAAGACATTTTTGGGGCTGCCTCACAGGCTTCCAGCCGCTCTGCCGTGCTAGCTCCTCATAATGCCGCCTCTCTGCTTTCGCTGCCTCCAGCTCTGCTTTGGGGCGACAATATTCCCCTGGCTCTACCCAGGATCTCCTCCCAAGTCCATTTCTCCAAATATTGCTGCCTCTCCTGCTGCTTACCACGCCGCTTGGTCCTTTTGTGGTGGGTGATTCTGTAACGGTTTTCTTCCGTTGACGGAGAGGACCAAAGCGCAGCGTGGTTAGAAAAACAACCTAGACACACAAAACATAGAATGCCCACGCAGCTCACGTCCTGACCAACACTAAAACAAGGAAAAGACTAAATAACTGACCAGAACGTGACATATTGCCTGCTTCCAAACATTCTCACAACTTAGACAAAATGTAATACTTTAGGGCTTCTCTCATGCCTGTTTTCATGACAGTGCTAACAGCAATGTGAGTGCTAGTTTTGAGTGCTAGTTTTTCCATTTTATTTCACCTTTATTTAACTAGATAGGCCAGTTGAGAATACGTTCTCATTTACAAATTTGGAGGTCTGGATTTGGAGTCACACTCAAATTAAAGTGGAAAACCACACTACAAGTCAAAATGAGGCTCAGTAGTGTGTCTGGCCTCCACGTGCCTGTATGACCTCCCTACAATGCCTGGGCATGCTCTTGATGAGGTGGCAGATGGTCTCCTGAGGGATCTCCTCCCAGACCTGGACTAAAGCATCCACGAACTCCTGGACAGTCTGTGGTGCAATGTGGCGTTGGTGGATGGAGCGAGACATGATGTCCCAGATGTGCTCAAATTGGATTCAGGTCTGGGGAATGGGCAGGCCAGTCCATAGCATCAATGCCTTCCTCTTGCAGGAACTGCTGACACACTCCAGCCACATGAGGTCTAGCATTGTCTTGCATTAGGAGGAACCCAGGGCCAACCGCACCAGCATATGGTCTCACAAGGGGTCTGATGATCTCATCTTGGCACCTAATGGCAGTCAGGCTACCTCTGCCGAGCACATGGAGGGCTATGCAGCCCCCCAAAGAAATGCCACCCCACACTGACTGACCCACCGCCAAACCGGTCATGCTGGAGGATGTTGCAGGCAGCAGAATGTTCTCCACGGCGTCTCAAGACTCTGTCACATCTGTCACATGTGCTCAGTGTGAACCTGCTTTCATCTGTGAAGAGCACAGGGCACTAGTGGCAAATTTGCCAATCTTGGTGTTCTCTGGCAAATGCCAAACGTCTTACACAGTGTTGGGCTGTAAGCACAACCCCCACCTGTGGACGTCGGGCCCTCATACCACCCTCATGGAGTCTGTTTCTGACCATTTCAGCAAACACATGCACATTTGTGGCATGCTGGAGGTAATTTTGCAGTGCTCTGGCAGTGCTCCTCCTGCTCCTCCTTGCACAAAGGCGGAGGTAGCGGCACTGCTGCTGGGTTGTTGCACTCCTACGGCCTCCTCCACGTCTCCTGATGTACTGGCCTGTCTCCTGGTAGTGCCTCCATGCTCTGGACACTACGCTGACAGACACCGCAAACCTTCTTGCCACAGCTCGCATTGATGTGTCATCCTGGATGAGCTGCACTACCTGAGCCACTTGTGTGGGTTGTAGACTCCGTCTCATGCTACCACTCAAGTGAAAGCACCGCCAGCATTCAAAAGTGACCAAAACATCAGCCAGGAAGCATAGGAACCGAGAAGTGATCTGTGGTCACCACCTGCAGAACCACTCCTTTATTGGGGGTGTTTTGCTAATTGCCTATAGTTTCCACCTGTTTACTATTCCATTTGCACAACAGCATGTGAAATGTATTGTCAATCAGTGTTGCTTCCTAAGTGGACAGTTTGATTTCACAGAAGTGTGATTGACTTGGAGTTACATTGTGTTGTTTAAGTGTTCCTCTTTATTTTTTTGAGCAGTGTATTTCACTTGTGAATTCATGAATATGAATATTTTCGAGTAATATTTTTTGCCTGTTGAGTTATGCTAATTAGTGTCAGTTGATGACAATTCTCCCGGATCCGGGAGCGTTAGTTCCAAGAGTTTTAACAGTCTGATGCCATTGAGATAGAAGCTGTAAAGTCTAAGAACTGGTCGTCTAGTTAGCTACCTAATGGAACATTAAGCTAGCCAAGACCAACACCACAAACAAACTGACTACACCGTTACAAGTAGTGTGGATTTTCAAATGGACAAAAGTTAAATGTCTTCCCTGTGATGAAATATTTTACACACATATAGTTACGTGTAGCCTACTTGGTCACCGGATTCCCACATTTCCCACGCCGAATAGCCTGAAGCCACGGGGCTCTTCTCACAGGTTCTATTTCCTGGAAGTATTGCGACCTGTAGGTCAGGATTTTTGTCCTGGTTACTTGTATGTTGAACAACACAGAAGTTTTTTAGACATTTAATTTTCTTTCTGTATAACTACGAATAGACAAAGTTGTCTCTTTTACAATGGGGTTAATAGGAGAGAATGTTTGTTTACCCCAATTTGTGGTCGTGGAGATCTCATTATTACGCTAATATCGACACACTGTTCTAAAACGTTTATATTGGGTTATTTGAATTTTAACAGCTGACGCAGAGAACAGTGTGATGTTTTTCCCCCCATGAGGTATGAAATTATAACTGTGATACAGACAGCTTGTTCAATTCACACCATGTCATTATTCTGTAAACAAGGCACTCTGAATTATGTTTGAATACTAGTATTTGCCAACAACTGTGTGGAGTCTGCTGAGGAACAATATCATTAAAGTTCTATTCAACAAATGCTGAAAGACATCTCATCTGTTTGAACGTAAATCTGTGTGGAAATTAAATTGCTTTATCTGTAGCTGATTTTCATAAATGAATTACTCTAGGGGTCTTTTTAAATAAAGGGCGTTGAACTCTGCAAGCAGTTTAATTTTCTGTCGATTTTGTAACATTCTCAAATTGATGGTCAAAACAATACAATATCTACCGACAGACAACATCAGTGCAGTCCAATGCTATTCGTAGTAGCTGATGAAGCTTACTTCACGCAATATGTGTCGTGCACAGTAGAAATCAGAAGGTGAGAGGGGTGGATCAGTTTAACTTGCACACATCCCTTTTTCCCCCAAAATGATCATCTTGTAGATCTGCTCCTCACCGAAAGCCTTGTGCCCTTTCCCCTCAGCAAATATTCACACTTGTCAGTCCCTATAGACATCTGCCTCAGCTCCTCTGTCCACATCATGACACAAAGTTGTATACAACTCTAGGGTCTGCTAAACCACACAGTCAACAGTGGTTGTATGGTTACACTTCATCTGATGGTTCGGTCTGTGTTTGAGCTTTTACTGGACAATCAAATTGTGTGTAAAAATGACCTATGGTAATAGTGATCATTGGAACAGGGCAAGTGATTGACATCTCTCACAATCTCAAGTCTTAAACCATTACAAGTCATTGTCACATGGCCATAGAGTATGATTCAGAATCTTATTTTGACATGAGGGTCTACATTAAAGTCCCTTTTACTTAACTCATCTATACACAGTCATTATATTCTGATTTAGCTCCTTTCTCTGTAATCCAGCTACCTCTTCTTCTTATCCCCCATCCCCCTTCACACCCTCCCCCACAAATTGTCATGTTCTTCCTAATTCATTCCACCTGCTTACATTCTTGGTTCCATATTGTTTTCTCATTACCGTATACGATAGCATTTATAATTATTCATAATTTCCAAAGCTCCGTCCATCTCCTCCCCCAGCATCTGCCAATCTTCTTCCTTCCACTGTGACATGTGCTGACACAAACATTTGGCACTATATCTGACGGTGACAACTCACTGAATCCCATTGTTGACTAAACACTCGATTTAATTCGGTTCGCGCCAGCAGTCAGCAGATACATATAATCTATCATAGCAGTGAATCAGTGTGCCTCCAATGCATTATAGAATCCCATGCAGAGACATGTCCTGTCAGTTGTTGGCATTTTTTGAGTTGCTATATTTTTTGGTGAGAATTGAGGATGGTATGAAATGTTTAGCTATCAAATCAGTTGACGGTCAACTGAGGTCATTGGTAGGCTAATTGCATTTCAAAGTTTGATCAGTTAATGATAATATACATGTACCTAGATAGTCTCACGTTCTGACCATAGTTATTGTGTGTTTTCCTTGTTTTAGTGTTGTTCAGGACGTGAGCTGGGTGGGCATTCTATGTTGTGTGTCTAGTTTGTCTGTTTCTGTGGTTGGCCTGATATGGTTCTCAATCAGAGGCAGGTGTTAGTCATTGTCTCTGATTGGGAACCATATTTAGGTAGCCTGTTTGGTGTTGGGGTTTGTGGGTGGTTATTTCCATGTCTGTTTCACCTCACAGGACTGTTTTCACATTTATTGTTTTTTTGTTCCCAGGAAGAAAGCCGTTACAGATAGGTCTGGAAGCTAGAGTACTATATGTGGGGTTAAGGATGACATAAAGTCTGAAATCTATTCTAAGCATTGCTTTGAATATTAAAAGTGGTACAATGTAAACAATGCGTCTGCATCAAAGTAAAATATTACCTGGTGATGTCCCAATGGCAACACTAATATCTCACAATCTGTCGTGCAGGTTAAATTGTCTCTGAAAGTTATTTCGTATCCTGGTTGATCAAGAACAGTAACCGTGCCCTTTTGAAATGAGAACGTCGAGGATAGACTTATACAGCATATAGAGGCGATCTTCCATTTCAATTCTCACTGATATAAAGGTATGAGTCTTTCTAAGCACCTGCCTGTTTGAATAAGCCCCTGAGAAACCGAGGAGAAAATAATATTGAGCTTGATTAGGAGGGAATGCACTGCGGCACTAAAATGGACTATAAACCTCAGTGTCTATGTCACGCAATTACAGAACACGTGGCACGACCTTTGAGGATGGCCAAGAATACATACGGACAAATAGATCAACACCGGGGAAATTAGGTGGTACGCCTTGGCAGCATATACAGTAGGCACCTGTCTCATTTAGACTCTTTTTTCATTAACACGACCTGTGGCTGCGTTAGATGCGCAGATAGTGTGATAACATTGGGAGGCTTCTCACGCTCTGTAATTTAGCCTCCTTATTTTAGTATGAATTAGCTCGCTGATGGGAATAATGAAATGTGGCCTACGGGCGAGCGTGAAGTGACAGACACTTTCCTTGGAATAACAATGTTTTATTTTTTTGTGTCATTAAGGATGACCTCCACTCTTTGTGAGACATGCAGTGGAATCATGTGATTCGTTTTTCCTATATGCAAGGTACGTGAGATTCATGAGAGGCGAGTCACCGTCTTGCTACCCTTGTTCAGTTCAAACTGAACAATTGTCACCACCCTTACAAATATTCAAATGCAAAATTTGTATTTCTTCATGAATTTCAGGTTGATATAAATTAGATTTGAGACCTGTCTTGTAGTGCATTGTGGTTATCATGAAGGGGACTCTATCTGTCCTCACTTTCAAGAATGTCACATATACTCCCTCTCTGGCCTGCTGATTATCCCGCACACCTGTCACCATCGTCTTGCGCACCTGCGCCTCATGACACTCACCTGGACTCCATCACCTCCTTGATTATCTTCCCTATATCTGTCACTCACATTAGTTCTTTCCTCAGGTGTTATTGAAACTGTTTTCATGTCGATTCGTTGTTTGTTTCGTGTTCATTGTTTCTTTTATTTATTAACCCACTGTTCCTAGGCCGTCATTGAAAATAAGAATTTGTTCTTAACTGACTTGTCTAGTTAAATAAAGGTAAAATAAAAATAAAGGAACAAGAATACATGGGGAACTCCAGGAGCTTTTACTGGGTTTTGACATGTCATTCTGTAATAAATAAGCTACCTCACCTTTCATTACCTCCCTTTTCTTTGCATTAACCTGGTATGGATGCTGACGTAACGGAGCAGCGTTCTCCACATCCACATCATGTTCCAAGATGGACGTGCGACTTGGAACATCCTGAAAGACATTGAGAAAACAATTTATCAATAGGATGAGATCATTAGTTTGATCGTTCTCCAAATGTTCCTTTTGAGAGGGTAACTTTTTAGCATCTCTGAGTCACATAAGCGTTCACACTGCTTTAGCGTATGACGTAACTCCAACCCATCCTCCAATCCTCCTCTAGGTCCCAGCCAGGCTTCAGCACCACCACAGCCACACTGGAGACGGCAGCCTGGACCGTCTTACCTGAGAAACAGATGGGAGAATCACGCACATAATATGCTTTCAGCATGTTACCATGACATATACGGGAAGAACGCCTCCGATCTGGGGTCTTTATCACATAATTGGTGTCACAGAGTTTTTTTTCCACAAGATATGGCTCAGAAAAATGTGCCGATAGAGATGAGCAAGGGATTGGCAACAAAACTAAAACTTGATACCCTGGTGCGAAAGAACGGCCAACAGCCTTTTTGTCATAATGCAACTTCATGCGTTTTTGAGACGAGGAGAGAGACTTTTGGGCTAACGCACATGCGGTGTGCAGTCTCTCCCGCATCTTACTGACATAATCCAACACATTTTTAAGGGAACTACTGGGTGTAGGAGATAATATATGCTCCTTCAAAACGTTCAGCGGACCCCGTGGGATGTGTCCAAACACAAGGTCAGCAGGACTGAACCCTAAGGACTCTTGTATTGTTTCCCTTATAGCAAATAGGACAAAGGGCACCCCCTCATCCCAATCGGTACTGGTATCCATGCAATACTTGCATAGCATCGCCTTTAACGTCTGATGCCAGCATTCGAGGGCCCCTTGACTCTCCGGATGATACGGACTGGAGACCTGATGGGAAATACAAAGTGTCTTTAACACATTTGAGAACAGTTTTGACATGAAATTGGTTCCCTGATCAGTTTGGATTACTTTAGGGAGTCCAAACGTAGAGAAGAACTTCACTAGTGCCTTTACCACAGTCTTAGCCGTTATAGTACGGAGAGGAATAGCTTCTGGGTATCGAGTAGCACTGCACATTATTGTTAGTAAGAACTTGTTACCTGACCTGGTTTTCGGCAACGGACCTACACAATTAATTATCACTCTTTCAAACGGTTCCCCCACCACAGGAATCGCTGCAGAGCGGCGCTCAAGGAACTGTTGACATACGTGACATGTTTTACAAAATTGGACAATGTCAGACTTCAAACCTGGCCAGAAGTTTTTTGAAGGACTAGGTTATAAGTCTTCGTGATCCAGAAATGTCCGAACAACGCCTGGTCATGGGCTAGTGACAACACTTGCTGTCGGAACAGTGTAGGAACAATCACTTGACATACTTCACTCCTGTCACTAATGGTGTCATGAGCTGCCCATTTACGCATCAAAACTCCTGCTTCCATAAAGTAGGCGGTCTCTCTAGTTTTAGCTTCCTCAATGGAAATTACCAAAGCAAAACACATGCGGAGACTGGTGTCTCCTTTTTGTCATTCAATCACCTTCCCGGGGGTGACAGAAAAAAGAATTTCATGAAATTGGGGCGGGATTTCGCTTTCCCCTACCTTAGTTTTTACGGGGATAAAAACTGTCGACATTGCAGAAGGATTGCTTGGTGCATTGTCTTCTACCTCAACATTCTCACATCTCCTAGCTTGCGAGATTGTGCACTCATTAACACACAAGCAGGACAAACATGGGGAAATGCTTGAACCAACTTATCATCTGCTGTTCTGATTTCTGGGTTGTCTACTACCTCTAACACAGGAGTGACGTTACCACCAGCGATATTGTTCCCTAGTAGTAATGTAACTCCTTTTACTGGCAGTGTAGACCCTACACCAACACGGAAACGTGCTGATACCAAGTCTGACACTAAGTGGAAACAGTGTAATGGTACAGGTATGGTTTTTGTCTCTATACCCTGTAATATGACATGCAAGCCACAATATGTTTTAGGAGACCAGGGTAAAGCATCAGTAACGATTACTGATTGCGCCTCCCCGGTGTCTCGTAAGATTTGTATGGGCCTTTTATCCGCTTGTTCTCCACTTAACCTTTCTAACTCGACAACATTCCAATGAAAAGGCAACGCGCAAAATTCAAGCATATTTTTTAGAAATATGTAACGTTCACACATTAACAAGTCTAAAGCAGCAAATGAAAGATAAACATCTTGTTAATCTCCCGATCATGTCCGATTTCAAAAATGCTTTACAGCTAAAGCACAATATATGATTATGTTACATCACCGCCAAGTCGAAAAAACACACAGCCATTTTTCCAGCCAAAGATAGGAGTCACAAAAAGCAGAAATATAGATAAAATGAATCACTAACCTTTGATGATCTTCATCAGATGACCCTCACAGGACATCATGTTACACAATACATGTATGTTTTGTTTGATAATGTGCATATTTATATCCAAAAATCTCAGTTTACATTGGCGCCTTACGTGCAGTAATGTTTTGATTCCAAAACATCCAGTGATTTTTGCAGAAATACTCATAATAAACATTGATAAATGATACTAGTGTTATTCACAAAATTAAAGATAGACTTCTCCTTTTGCAACTAGCAATCCCGGATCCGGGAGCGTAATCATAGCCTCAAACGAATTAGCATAACGCAGCGGACATAAATATCCCCTAGAAACTTTTCCTATTCATGAAAATCGCAAATGAAATATATTGAAAACACAAGCTTAGCCTTTTGTAAATCACACTGTCATCTCAGGTTTTCAAAATATGCGTTACAGCCAACGTTAGACAAGCATTTGTGTAAGTTTATCAAGTCATAATGCTATGCTAGGCTCTGCTGGCAGCAGGCAACACTTTCCCAAAAATAAGAAAAGCAATCAAATGAAATCATTTACCTTTGAAGAACTTCGGATGTTTTCACTCAGGAGACTCCCAGTTAGATAGCAAATGTTCCTTTTTTCCAAAAATATTATTTTTGTAGGCGAAATAGCTCCCGTTTGTTCATCATGCTTGGCTGAGAAATCGACCGGAAAATGCTACCACTACAACGCCAAACTTTTTTCCAAATTAGCTCCATAATATCAACAAAAACACGGCAAATGTTGTTTAGGATCAATCCTAAAGGTGTTTTTAACATAATATATCCGGCGAGGCAGTTGGTTTCTCATAAGAAGCGATTGGAAAAATGGCTACCTCAGTATTTTACTCAAGATATTCTGCGGGAGACACCATGTGACCACTTGCTAAATATGGAAATGCGTAAAAAGACGTCACAATGCTGTAGACACCTTGAGGAATATGTAGAAAACGTAAGCTCATTCGTAGCTCATTCACAGCCATATAAGGAGTCATTGGCATGAGGCGGTTTCAAAAAATGCGGCACTTCCTGATTGGATTTTTATCTGGGTTTCGCCTGTAACATCAGTTCTGTTGCACTCACAGATAATATCTTTGCAGTTTTGGAAACGTCAGAGTGTTTTCTATCCAAAGCTGTCAATTATATGCATAGTCGAGCATCTTTTCGTGACAAAATATCTTGTTTAAAACGGGAACGTTTTTCATCCAAAAATTTAAATATCGCCCCCTAGTCGCAAGAAGTTAATGCAACCACTGTGTCAGATTTCAAAAAGCTTTACGGAAAAAGCATAATCTGAGAACGGCGCTTAGAGCCCAAAACAGACAGATGAATGTCCGCCATTTTGGAATCAACAAAGTTCGAAACAACACCATAAATATTCATTTAACTTTGATGATCTTCATCAGAAGGCACACCCAGGAATCCCAGTTCGACAATAAATGACTGAGTTGTTCCATAAAGTCCATAATTTATGTCCAAATAGCCACTTGTTGTTAGCGTGTTCAGCCCAGTAATCCATCTTCATGAGGCGCAGGCACTTCATCCATACAAAAACTCGAAATGTTCTGTTACAGTCCTTTAGAAACATGTCAAACGATGTATGGAATCAATCGTTCGGATGTTTTTAACATAAAACATCAATAATGTTCCAACTGGAGAATTCATTTGTCTTCAGAAAAAGCACTGGAACGCGAGGTAACTCTGTCTGGAGCGCGCGTCATGAGACCAAGGCTCTCTGCCAGACCACAGACTCAAAGAGGTTTCATGAGCCCCTCCTTTATAGTAGAATCCTCATTCAAGTTTCAAGACGGTTGACATCTAGTGGAAGCAGTAGGAAGTGCAACCTCATCCATATCTCAATGTGTATTTGGTAGGCCAAGCTTTGAAAAACTACAAACCTCAGATGTCCCACTTCCTGGTTGGATTTCTTAGGATTTCGCCTGCCATATGGGTTCTGTTATACTCAGACATCATTCAAGCAGTTTTAGAAACTTCAGTGTTTTCTATCCAATACTACTAATAATATGTGTATATATTAGCATCTGGGACAGAGTAGGAGGCAGTTCACTCTGGGCACGCTATTCATCCAATAGTGAAAATGCTGCCCCCTGTCCCGAAAAGGTTATTAAGGAAACACAACCGGTAGAGATAAACGGAGCATAGATAGGATCAGGTTTCCCAAATGCTGACTCAATAACTCGGTCCAACGGATGAGCCAAAGACTTGACTAAACCCACACTTTCCAATTTTGGTGACAGGGACTGTTTCGGTATATTCTTCAAAACCGGGCAGTCTGCAATCACGTGACCCTTTTGGTGACAATAAAAACCTTAATGGATTGCATGAAAAGGCTTAGGGTTGTCAGAGGAAAAGCGACCTGAACAAGGCACTGATGACGTAATCGTTCGGCCTTCAAAACGAGGCGCACCAAAGACAGTCTTGTGTGTCAAAGCGTACTCATCTGCCAGCACTGCTGCCCGGGCCAATGTCGCCACTTTCTGTTCATTTAAATGAACTAAAATTCTATCAGAGAGGTTGCTTTTAAAATCCTCCAACAGCATCAACTCCCGAATATCAGCAAAGGTGTTAGCATTAAACAGAGACTCTTTGTCCCTTGCAAACTCAACAAACGTACGGTGAGAGGGTTTTTTGTGGTTCCTGAAGGGCTGCCTTTAAGCTTCAGGTACCATCTCATAAGCCCGCAACACAGAGATTTTAACTGCATCATAGTGTAAACTGTCTTCCAGGGAGAGAGCAACTACTACTTCCTGGGCTTTCCCAGACAATTAACATTGCAACAGGAGTGGCCAAATCTCGAGTGGCCAATGCAGCACAGCGGCCCCACGCTCAAACACAGATAAATAGGAATCAACTTCTAACTCCCGGAAGGGAGGGCTTGCTGATTAGCGGGTTGTGGAGTCGCACTGGAGCCAGCGGCTAGCTCCAGTTGTCAGATCCTCACCTCCTTGTCGATTTCCATTCTCCTCATTTCTAGATCTAACTTAACTTGTCTCTCTTTATCTTTTTGCTCCATTTCTAAACGGGCCAGCCTCACCTTCAGCCTTGCGGTCCCGTCTGAATGAGCCAAAGCAGAAGATAAAGGGTCATATCAGGGCAATGTAAAGGGGGTACGAGCAATCCCTTCCTCCGCCCTGTCCTCCGACTTGGCATTGGAAGGTGTACCCGTCTCCTCTCCTGAAGCCTCCCTCTCCACATCTTTCAACGAGAAAATTGGTTTTCTCACTAAACCCTCCCTGACTAGCACCAAAAGCTCAGCCTTTATGGCTTTCTCAGGGATGGAGAGTCCATAATGGTCAGCTATAGCGCAAAGGTCTACTTTCCGCAACCCCACCAAACGATCAGTAGAGGGCGCTTCAAAAAACTTGGAGGGCTGAGGCAGCCATCTTGTACACTGCAGTCTACTGAACACACGCAAACTAAACAAGTCATCCAAACTCACAACCTACCATCACACCTCAATCACTAACCACAGAGAGCTCAGAGCAGCAGAGTCCGGTGGGTTTAATGGGATCCCGGATGAGCCCCCATTATGTTACGTACGCCTCTAGGAAGAAGGAACGCAACACCCTCCTACAACTCAACTCCCTGTGGAGTGAAAGAGGTATGGGACTGTAGGTAAGTAGTGGGTAGGCAGGTAAGGTAGGAAAGGGGGCTTTGACTCCATCCAGACCCTTTTCCGCAAATTTACCGTGTGAAGGAATAAATTCCCAGTAAATGTTCAATTCTTTGCCTTTGTCATCCTTATTCGCACCTACAGTCCCATACCTCTTTCACTCCACGGGGAGTTGAGTTGTAGCAGGGTGTTGCGTTCCCTCTTCTGAGAGGCGTACATAACACTTTCCAGCAAACATAAATGGACCCTGCCATCCTAACATTGTTTTTACTTCGCCAGTTAGACAGCAGTGCTGCCTGTCGCTGTCAGAGCCCAGCTCTAACAGGTGGGATTGACAAACGCACATAATCTGACATCTGTGAGCCTGATTCATACAGCCAATCGTATCATTGACTTCTCAGCCAAGTAGAGCCCACTGCATCAATCTGCACTGCAATATCATCAACTGCAAATAGACTCCTCTAGTACCCACTCATATAGACCTATTTCCATGTGCATTTTCACTTGCTCATTCAAATCAGCCAGTATGGTATTTCATAACTTTGCAGGGCCCTTGAGAAGCAGGTGATAGAGCTGAGTGCATATACTCAGCTAAATTATTGATCACATCTTCAGTTACACTTTACCCAGAGGATATGTTGGTCATGACCATGACATAAACCATATTCTATATGGTGTGAGTTGAAAATCTGCCATTTGTAAAGGCTATTAAATCTAATTAATCTGGAAGCAATTTGGCAAAGAAGAGAGCGAGTGGAGTTGTGGAATTAAATGTCAACTGCGGTCCAACGAAATTGGGTGGAATCGTCAGAAATGTGCAAATTTAGCCTGGAGAGGTGTCTGCGCCCATGGAAATGGAAGAATTCAAGTGTGTTGGGGCTGTCTGAAAGAACGAGGTAAATAAAGAAAGCAGCAAAATGGGGTGAAAAAAGAGGAGATAAAATAACTGGGCCTGTATTGTGTGTCCACACCATCTCCAATTGAAATTCATCTAATTTCTGTTTAATTATTGTAGAATGACCTCTGGAACCCTATTCTGTCTGCACCTCCCAGTACCAGGGTCCACGGGCCATAGACGGTGGGATGAGAAAGAGAGAGTGGGGATGAGAGAGGGGGAGGCGGGGTGGACAGAGAGAGAGAGGAAGGGAAAGATATAAAGGTGTGGGGTGGACAGAGAGGTGTGGGGTGGACAGAGAGAGAGAAGTAGGGGGACACAGAGAGAGGCGGAGGGGGGGGCAGAGAGCGAGAGGGAGATAGTGAAAAGGATTAGAGAGGAGAACGTAGAAGGGGAAAAGGAAAGGAGAAAAAGACATTCAGAAAAACCGACCCTAAGATCACAACGACTTAGAACTGTATTACCAGATCTTTAGCTATGTCTCTGAGCAGTGTGCACTCCACACAAGAACGCAGGGGGACAATTAATAGTGTGACACAAGATATACAGTTGAAGTCAGAAGTTTACATACACTTAGGTTGGAGTCATTAAAACTTGTTTTTCAACCACTCCACAAATGTCTTGTTAACAAACTATAGTTTGTTAACTATCTAATTTGTACATGACACAGATCATTTTTCAAAGAATTGTTTGCAGACCAATTATTTCACTTACAATTAATTGTATCACATTTCCAGTGGGTCAGAAGTTTACATAAACTAAGTTGACTGTGCCTTTAAGCAGCTTGGAAAATTCCAGAAAATGTTGTCATGGATTTAGAAGCTTCTGATGGGCTAATTGACATAATTTGAGTTCATTTGAGGTGTACCTGGTGTATGTATTTCAAGGCCTCTTTGATTGACATCATGGGAATATCAAAAGAAATCAGCCAAGACCTCAAAAAGAAAATTGTAGACCTCAACAAGTCTGATTCATCCTTGGGAGCAATTTCCAAATGCCTGAAGGTACCACGTTCATCTGTACAAACAATAGTACGCAAGAATTTATTTTATTTTATTTCACCTTTATTTAACCAGGTAGGCAAGTTGAGAACAAGTTCTCATTTACAATTGCGACATGGCCAAGATAAAGCAAAGCAGTTCGACACATACAACGACACAGAGTTACACATGGAGTAAAACAAACATACAGTCAATAATACAGTATAAACAAGTCTATATACGACATGAGCAAATGAGGTGAGATAAGGGAGGTAAAGGCAAAAAAAGGCCATGGTGGCAAAGTAAATACAATATAGCAAGTAAAACACTGGAATGGTAGATTTGCAATGGAAGAATGTGCAAAGTAGAATAAAATAAAAATAATGGGGTGCAAAGGAGCAAAATAAATAAATAAATTAAATACAGTAGGGAAAGAGGTAATTGTTTGGGCTAAATTATAGTTGGGCTATGTACAGGTGCAGTAATCTGTGAGCTGCTCTGACAGTTGGTGCTTAAAGCTAGTGAGGGAGATAAGTGTTTCCAGTTTCAGAGATTTTTGTAGTTCGTTCCAGTCATTGGCAGCAGAGAACCGGTAGGAGAGGCGGCCAAAGAAAGAATTGGTTTTGGGGGTGACTAGAGAGATATACCTGCTGGAGCGTGTGCTACAGGTGGGAGATGCTATGGTGACCAGCGAGCTGAGATAAGGGGGGACTTTACCTAGCAGGGTCTTGTAGATGACATGGAGCCAGTGGTTTTGGCGACGAGTATGAAGCGAGGGCCAGCCAATGAGAGCGTACAGGTCGCAATGGTGGGTAGTATATGGGGCTTTGGTGACAAAACGGATTGCACTGTGATAGACTGCATCCAATTTGTTGAGTAGGGTATTGGAGGCTATTTTGTAAATGACATCGCCAAAGTCGAAGATAGGTAGGATGGTCAGTTTTACAAGGGTATGTTTGGCAGCATGAGTGAAGGATGCTTTGTTGCGAAATAGGAAGCCAATTCTATATTTAACTTTGGATTGGAGATGTTTGAGATGGGTCAGGAAGGAGAGTTTACAGTCTAACCAGACACTAAAGTATTTGTAGTTGTCCACGTATTCTAAGTCAGAGCCGTCCAGAGTAGTGATGTTGGACAGGCGGGTAGGTGCAGGTAGCGATCGGTTGAAGAGCATGCATTTAGATTTAATTGTATTTAAGAGCAATTGGAGGCCACGGAAGGAAAGTGGTATGGCATTGAAGCTTGCCTGGAGGGTTGTTAACACAGTGTCCAAAGAAGGGCCAGAAGTATACAGAATGGTGTCGTCTGCGTAGAGGTGGATCAGAGACTCACCAGCAGCAAGAGCGACCTCATTGATGTATACAGAGAAGAGAGTCGGTCCAAGAATTGAACCCTGTGGCACCCCCATAGAGACTGCCAGAGGTCCGGACAGCAGACCCTCCGATTTGACACACTGAACTCTATCAGAGAAGTAGTTGGTGAACCAGGCGAGGCAATCATTTGAGAAAACAAGGCTGTCGAGTCTGCCGATGAGGATGTGGTGATTGACAGTCGAAAGCCTTGGCCAGATCAATGAATACGGCTGCACAGTAATGTTTCTTATCGATGGCGGTTAAGATATCGTTTAGGACCTTGAGCGTGGCTGAGGTGCACCCATGACCAGCTCGGGACCACGCAGCCGTCATACCGCTCAGGAAGGAGACTCGTTCTGTCTCCTAGAGATTAACGTACTTTGGCAAGAAAAGTCAAATCAATTCCAGAACAACAGCAAAGGACCTTGTGAAGATGCTGGAGGAAACAGGTAAAATGTATCTATATCCACAGTAAAACGAGTCCTACAGCAACATAACATGAAAGGCCGCTCTGCAAGGAAGAGGCCATTGCTCCAAAACCGCCATAAAAAAAAGCCAGACTACGGTTTGCAACTGCACATGGGGACAAAGATCGTACTTTTTGGAGAAAAGTTTTCTGGTCTGATGAAACAAAAATATAACTGTTTGGTCCGACAAAACGCGTCTCCTTCCTTTGCGGTATCATGGCTGCGTTGTCTCATTGTTATATTTGGAGGAAAAACGAGGAGGCTTGCAAGCCGAAGAACAACATCCCAACCGTGAAGCACGGGGGTGGCAGCATCATGATGTGGGGGTGCTTTGCTGCAGGAGGGACTGGTGCACTTCACAAAATAGATGGCATCAGGGGGCAGGAAAATTATTTAGTTATATTGAAGCAACATCTCAAGACATCAGTCAGGAAGTTAAAGCTTGGTCGCAAATGGGTCTTCCAAATGGACGATGACCCCAAGCATACTTCCAAAGTTGTGGCAAAATGGCTTAAGGACAACAAAGTCAATGTATTGGAGTGGCCATCAGAAGCCCTGACCTCAATCCTATAGAATATTTGTGGGCAGAACTGAAAAAGCATGTGCAAGCAAGGAGGCCTCTAAACCTTGCTCAGTTACACCAGCTCTGTCAGGAGGAATGGGCCAAAATTCATCCAATTTATTGTGGGAAGCTTGTGGAAGACTACCCAAAATGTTTGACCCAAGTTAAATAATGTAATGGCAATGCTGCCAAATACTAATTGAGTGTATGTAAACTTCTGACCCACTGGGAACGTGATGAAAGAACTAAAAGCTGAAATAAATCCCACTCTACTAGTATTCTGACACTTCACATTCTTAAAATAAAGCAGCGATCCTAACAGACAGGGAATTTTTACTGGGATTAAATATCAGGAATTGTGAAGAACTGAGTTTAAATGTATTTAGCTAAGGTGTATGTAAACTTCTGACTTCAACTGTAAGCTACAAGTGTGTTGTTTGGCCTATGTAATGATTACGCCTCTTACAAATGAGCAAAGACAATGAGAGTGTCAAGACGATAGAGATGGATAGAGACTAGTAGGAGGCAGTTCTATCAACAGGTGAGATGTGGAAATAAATAATGGTCATGACTATGACATCAGCAGCTCTTGTTGCTATGCATGTTGCTAGCGAATGACCAGTCCCTTTCATTACATGAACCTCTTGACATCATGAGTGTGAAACCACTACAAACCTCATGACATTCTTCAGAAAGACCTAAAGTTCTAACTAGTGGGCAGAATTTTGAGCTTCTTGTATACTGCTTGGAGTATAGTTGTACATGCATGCAGTGGCCTATATAAATTCCCAGAGTGATGAAGCCAACACAGGGTGATGGATGGGGGATTGGTCGAGCATAGCCAGACAGAGATTATATATTGATTAGTTATCAGGATCCCAGGGTTGAGGCAGTGAACGGGTCTCTTAAAGAGGACCTCCATGTAGGTGTCATGGATGTGTGGTGTGGATGGATGAGGTCCCCCATCTCATCGTCAATATTATGGGTTCATTCACACCACTGGGCCCAAGAGGACAGAGCATAGGTTAAATACAAGGCCTTTGTTTGTCTTCATCTTTCAGGTTTTACTTAATGCTTACGTACAGTACCAGTCAAAAGTTTGGACACACCTACTCATTCAAGGGTTTTTCTTTATTTTGACTATTTCCTATTTTGTAGAATAATAGTGAAGACATAAACTATTAAATAAAACATATGGAATCATGTGGTAACCAATAAAGTGTTAAACATTTCAAAATATATTTTTTATTTGTCACATGTATTCCCCCTCTCTGGCGCTCGACATCGCCAGATTATTACGCACACCTGCCACCATCGTTACACATACCTGTGCCTCACGAGATTCACCTGGACTCCATCACCTTCCTGAATACCTCCCCTATATCTGTCACTCCCCTTGGTTCTTTCCTCTGGCGTTGTTTCTTGTTTCGTTCCATGTTCCTTTATTTTTTAAATTATTCACTCCCTGTACTTGTTTCCCGACTCCCAGCGTACATGTTTTAGAATAACGCCTCACCAAAGGGAAGCAACAGGTATCTTTAATATTTTTGTCAAGTCGGGTCCAGGTGTGGTTGCCGACGCAACCGGGGATGTCTCAGCTGGCTCATCAGGCTTCCATGCCTTAGCTGGCTTGACAGGTTCTCAAGACTCAGTTGGCTCGGCAAGCTCCCTATGCTTCAGTCAGCTCGTCGGAATCCCGCGCCTCAGCCGGTTGGATCCGCGTGTCAGGGAGGGGGTACTCTGTTTCATGGCTGTATGCTTTTTGTGTTTCTTGTTTTGTTACATGTTCATTTAGTTATTCAATTATTCACTCCCTGTACTTGCTTCTCGACTCCCAGCAAACAGGCTATAATATTTGAGATTCTTCAAAGTAGCCACCCTTTGATTTGATGACAGCTTTGCACACTCTTGGCATTCTATCAACCAGCTTCATGAGGTAGTCATCTGGAATGCATTTCAATTGACAGCTGTGCCTTGTTAAAAGATCATTTGTGGAATGTCTTTCCTTCTTAATGTGTTTGAGCCAATCAGTTGTTGTGAAAAGGTAGGGGTGGTATACAGAAGATAGCCCTGCTTGGTAAAATCCAAGTCCATATTATGGCAAGAACAGCTCAAATAAGCAGAGAGAAATGACAGTCCATCATTACTTTAAGACATTAAGGTCAGACAATTCTGAAAATTTCAAGAACCTTTGGAGGTTTCTACAATTGCAGTTGCAAAAACCAAGCGCTATGATGAAACTGGCTCTTATGAGGACCGCCACAGGAAAGGAAGACCTAGAGTTCCTTCTGCTGCAGACGATAAGTTCATTAGAGTTACCAGCCTCAGAAATTGCATCCCAGATAAATGCTTCACAGAGTTCAAGTAACAGACACATCTCAACATCGACTGTTCAGAGGAGACTCCGTGAATCAGGCCTTCATGTTCAAATTGCTGCAAAGGAACCATTACTAAAGGACACCAATAATAATAAGATACTTGCTTGGGCCAAGAAACACGATCAGTGAAAATCTGTCCTTTGGTCTGATGAGTCCAAATTCAAGATTTTTGGTTCCAACCGCTGTAGCTTTTGGAGACGTAGAGTGAGTGAATGGATCTCTGCATGTGTGGTTCCCACCGTGAAGCATGGAGGAGGAGGAGGTGTGATGTTGTCGGGGTGCTTTGCTGGTGACACTATCGTTGATTCATTTAGAATTCAACGCACACTTAACCAGCATGGTTACCACAGCATTCTCCATCCCATCTGGTTTGTGCTTAGTGTGACTATCATTTGCTTTTCAACAGGAAAATGATTCAACACACCTCCAGACTGTGCAAGGGCTATTTGACCAAGAAGCAGAGTGATTGAGTGCTGCATCTGATGACCTGGCCCCCACAACCACCCAACCTCAACCCAATTGAGATGGTTTGGGATGATTTGGACCGCAGAGTGAAGGAAAGACTTTTGGAAAATCATTCCTCGTGAAGCTGTTTGAGAGAGTTCCAAGAGTGTGCAAAGCTGTCATCTTGGGCAAAGGGTGGCTACTTTGAAGAATCTAAAATCTAATATATTTTTGGGGTTACTTCATGATTTCATATGTGTTATGTCATAGTTTTGATGTCTTTACTATTCTTCTACAATAAAGAAAAACCCTTGAATGAGTAGGTGTGTCCAAACGTTTGACTGGTACTGTATGTCACGATGAGATTCATGGTATATATTCCACGCTGGACTTGTCCTGATTCACAGTATACCCTCCAACTTCTTTTTTGTTTAAATGCATTTTCATGAAGCTTTGATGACCCTGTGTTGCCAAAGCCATGTATGGAGTTGACGTAGGAAGGCCAAAATAATTTTGAGACTCAATGCATGGATAATGGTTTACGGCCATTCTGACATTGCTCAGAAAGACTGATACTGTTATCAATTACTCTTCTTAATGGATAGATCCCCCCCCCAGTCTAGTTAGTTGCGGTCCACTCTTTTGTTTCCTCCCAATTCAATTACATGAGACATTGATAATAACCTTTGGGATGCCTCTGCACTCTCTGAATTCATAACTTTATGACTGACCTGTTTCGATCATCCTTGAGGCATATGAAGATTGATCCGTTTCATTAAGTGCAGACTGAAGAGGCTCACTTGGAGCTAGCTCTGTGGTCTATATACCATGCAAAACTGAAACCAATGTGTGGACCACACAAGTAAAATTTCTCTGCCTGTGCCTCAATTTGACACTTTGTGTCTTGTCGGACACGGTGATAAAGTATCTGCTGGAACAATTTAGTTTTTTTTGTTAACTTCATGCTTTGATCTCGAGCATTAACTGATCCAGTCAGTCTCTCTTTAGAACAATGGCATAATGAAAAGGTCTTACATGTATTCTATCATTACCAAATGACTTATCCCAGATATTAATGAGTGATGAACATTTGCATTACCCCCTGGTGAGAACATCCCATTTTAACACCATCTGGTATGTGTTCTAGTCCCTGTGGTGCTTTGAAGAGGTGCTTTTTCAAAGGCATTCAAACCTAATGCTAAATAGCTGTCACTCCTAACATATGCACGCAGTGTGAATACAAATTTACACTGCAGAGGAAATTCACAAAGAGCACTTCTGTGTAATATAACCAAACTTGTCCCCTGGGTTGAGGGACGGGAAAATGGAGAAGAGGACAGTGTACTGTGGCTACCAACATTATTCGGGATTTCCATCTCCGCCGTCCGTACCGGCCACTCCTCGCCCTCGGAGTGTGGAGTACTGTCATGGCTGCTCATGCATGCTCAATTTTCTAAAGACACTATTAGATATTGTTGTCCACGTCGGCACCAACGATGTTAGGATGAAAGTCAGAGGTCACCAAGCGCAACATAGCTCCGGCGTGTAAATCAGATAGAAAGATGGCATCGAGTAATTGTCTCTGGTCCCTCTCCCAGTTAGGGGGAGTGATGAGCTCTACAGCAGTCTCACAACTCAATCGCTGGTTGAAAACTGTTTTCTGCCCCTACCAAAAGATAGAATTTGTAGATAAGTGGCCCTCTTTCTGGGACTCAGCCACAAATAGGACCAAGCCTGGCCTGCTGAGGAATGACAGACTCCATCCTAGCTGGAGGGGTGTCTCATCTTATCTATGAACATAGAAATGGCTCTAACTCCTCTAGCTCCACAATGAGATGGGGTGCAGGCCAGGCAGCAGGCTGTTAGCCAGCCTGCCAACTTAGTGGAGTCTGACGAGCACATTCAGTGTAGTCAGCTCAGCTATCCCTATGGAGACTGTGTCAGTGCCTCGATCTACAGTAGGTTAAGCAAAACAAAACATGTTGTGTTCGCCTTAGCAATCTCACTGGAATAAAGACTTCCTCCATTCCTTTTGTTATTGAAAGAGATTGTGATATCTCACATCTCAAAATAGGGTTACTTAATGTTAGATCCCTTACTTCCAAGGCAGTCATAGTCAATGAACTAATCACTGATCATAATCTTGATGTGATTGGCCTGACTGAAACATGGCTCAAATCTGATGAATTTACTTTACTTAAATGAGGCCTCTCTTCCTGGTTACACTAGTGACGATATCCCCCGTTCATCTGACAAAGGCGGAAGTGTTGCTAACATTTATGACAGCAAATTTCAATGTACAAAAAAAATGACTGCGTTTTAGTCTTTTGAGCTTCTCGTCATGAAATCTATTCAGCCTACTCAATCACATTTTATAGCTACTGTTTACAGGACTCCTGGGCCGCATTGAGTTCCCATCGGACCTTGTAGTCATGGCAGATAATATTCACATTTTTGATGACTTTAATATTCACATGGACAAGTCCACAGACCCACTCCAAGTGGGTTTTGTCCAATATACAGTACCAGTCAAAAGTTTGGACACCTACTTATTGAAGGGCTTTTCTACGTATATTTTTGAAAACTATTTTCTACATTGTAGAATAATAGTGAAGACATAAAAACTATGAAATAACACAAATGGAATCATGTCATCACCTAAAAAGTTCATTTTATATTTGAGATTCTTCCAAGTATCAACCCTTTGTCTTGATGACAGCTTTGCACAATCTTGGCATTCTCTCAACCAGCTTCATGAAGAATTCTATTCCAACAGTCTTAAAGGAGTTCACACATATGCTGAGCACTTGTTGGCTGCTTTTCCTGGTTTGCGGTCCAACTCATCCCAAAATCATCTCAATTGATTGTGGAGGCCAGTTCGAATTATGTCTGTATGTAAAGCAGAACTCACAGGGCAGCCATTCTCCCGAACTATTTCTCTCATCAGGAAAGTTGGGCCAACTTTGACGTCATCGCCCCCACCCTTCCCAACCAGCTATGGATCTGGAGACACTTTCTATGTCTTCCACTAGATGTCCTCATTCAGTACGTTTAATTGTGCAAATCCCGCGGGTTTTGACCCTTTGGGAGGCAAAAGACTGAGTGTCACGAGAAAATACCAAGTCAGGAGAGCGCGCAATTTAGAGAGACTTCCTTTTGTTCCGGAATGCCTGAGAGCAAGCAAGAATGTCCGATAGATTAGATAATTGTTTTGTACGCTTAGAACATCCTAAAGCTTGATTCTGCACTTAGTTTTACCAGTTTAGTCGACATATAATATGTAATTTTGAAGTTTTGATGCGCAACTGTTCGTGACCAGAAGTAATTTTTGGTAGCATTTCAGCTGGAACTTGCAGCATATGCTAATACAAAGACACACGACTTGAAACCAAACAATGTTTTGGGTAAGTATGACTTATCCACTACATTCTGATCGAAGACCATCAAAGGTAAGGGAATATTTATGTTGTAATTTTGTGTTTCTGTTGACTCCAACATAGTGGAGAAATATTGCTTATGTCTGAGCGCCGTCTCAGATTATTGAATAATGAACAATTTCTGTAACATTAAAAAGAAATGTGACAAAGCGATTGCATTAAGAAGCAGTGTATCTTTCTAACTATATGTAGAACACGTATATTTATTCTAAGTTTATGATGTGTTTTGCTGTTATTTGGCGTTATCTGGCTGAGCTATCTATAATTTCTCAGGACATTTTTGTAGCATCTTTTGAACATGGCGTCAATGTAAACGGAGATTTATGGATATAAATTGCATATTATTGAAAAAAACATATGTACTGTGTAACATGTCCTATTACTGTCATCTGATGAAGATTTTCAAAAGGTTAGTGAATTATTTTTCTTTTAATCCTGCGTTTGTGATTGCATCTTTTGTTTGACAAAATGGCTACATATCGTCTGTGACTTTGTGGTGGTTTGATATACATATGTGCTATGTTTTCGCCGTAAAACATTTTAGAAATCTGACTTGCTGGGTAGATGAACAAGGAGTTTATCTTTCATTTGAGCTATTGGACTTGTTAATGTGTGGAGGTTAAATATTTCTAAGAATATTTTTGGAATTTGTGCGCCATCTTTTGAGTTGAGCGTGGGGTGGGGGTGCCCTTGGGGAACGTGGTAGCGTGATGTCGTTTTAAGAAATGAAGATCAGACATTCCAGAAAATGTTGAGACGAGTAATACCACTCTGATGTAACTCGGCCATGACCAGACTTTAAAATCTTTGTATCATCAAACATTCAGAAGCTTGTGATGTTGTTCTGCAGTGACTGAATATCCTGTTGTCACAGTGGGCCTCAGAGCACAGTAGTACACACAGAGTCAGACAGCTGCACCCTCTAGATCACATATGTCAGAGTCAAGGCCCGCGGGCCACATCCGGCCCGCGAGAAGGTTTTTTACGGCCCCTGGGATGATCTTGATTTATTATTAGAACCGGCCCGCAGACCGCAGCAAGCCGGCAGCCCGCAGATCTTTTACACGCACCAATACTACATTTCCCACAATGCAACGGTGACGCACCGAGCAGTAGGCTGCTTCATTTCAATATTTATTGGCACAGCAGTTGTCAGCATCACATTAAAATTAACTTTCAGATACCCATCAAAAATGGCAAAACGGAAGGTGGACACTGAGAACCGGGGGTTTCAAACAAGGTGGGAGTCGGAGTATATGTTCACGGAGGTAGCTGGAAAACCTGTGTGTCTTCTGTGTGGAGAAAGTGTGGCGGTACTGAAAGAGTATAATCTGAGACGACATTATGAAACGAAACACGCGGACAAAAACAAGAATATGGACATGGAACAAAGGCTACAAAAGGCAGAGGAATTAAAACGAGGCCTCAAATCTCGACAGGCTCTGTTCAAAAAAGCCAAATCACAAGGCCAGGCTGCTGTCAAGGCCAGTTTTATTTTGGCAGAAGAGATCGCTAAATCAGCCCGGCCATTTACGGAGGGGGATTTCATCAAAAACTGCATGATTAAAGTTTGTGACGAAGTTTGCCCAGAAAAAAGGCAACTCTTTTTAAATGTGAGTCTGAGCAGAAACACCATTGCCGAGAGAGTAGACCAGTTGTCCATCAATCTAAAAGAGCTTTATTTTATTGTATTTCAATCCAATTATATTTTAAAAATATTTCAGTTGAGTGGATGATAGAAAATTGCTATTATTGTTTTTTTCTTTGAAGTAAATTTAGCCCACTTTTGCTAAAATATAAAATATAGGCTACTGATGGTGCCTTGAATACCGGTTTCTTTCATTTAATGTTCATGTTATGGGGATTTTTATATAAAGGAAATTTGTCTTTTGTGTCTGTTGAAAATTAAAGATTACTGACAGAGCCATAAGAAAATATTGCTTTATTTATCTGATCATATTGGAATATATTTGTTAGGTTTTCAGTAGGTTCAATTAGGTTCACTAGACTATATGCGTCATTTAAAAATTTTTCAATGAACATTCGAACAGTCCGGCCCGGCTTGTAGCTAAATTTTTATTTGGCCCTCCGTCCATTTGACTTTGACACCCCTGCTCTAGATCGTCAAGGAGACAAAGCTAGATGTGAAATTCATTCGGGAATCAAACCTCTTCTTAAACTCATCATTATTGCTCCCTTCTGAATAACGATCTCTTCTCAGGACATACTGAGGAGTGTCCCTAGTTAACTGAATGTACCAGAAGAGATCAGGAGATGTACTACTGGTAGTGTAGTTACAGCTGAGTGTTACCAGTCCTCCTTCAAGGGCAGTAACATGTCCACTCTGCTGTTCAACACCCTCTTCACCTTTGCAATCTGATTTTTTTTTAACAAATTGTGTTTTAAATAGATAATAGTCTAAGGTACAGAGAATGAGAATGAAGTCTTCTAAATTTCTAATTTGGCAGTTGTTATAGGCCTTGGAGAAATTGTATTTCATGTTCAGGCCAAATTGAGTTTATCTGACAAATAAAATAAAATAAAATCATATATCCAGTAAAAATCAACAAAATCAGAAAGAAGGGCACAGTCCACAGTAGCCTATGAACCAGTCCAATGTAGACCTGGGCTATGCTGTTTAATGCCACAGAGTTACCTTTACTATGCATTTAAAACAGTAGTCAAGTCAACTGACGATTGGTTTTTATGATTGATACCAATGATTTACACGGGATGCAACCATGATCATCATTCCTATCATCGCAGTGCACATTATTGTTAATGCTGGTTATTAAAACGACCAGCTTCAGTCAGCTGATTCTAGCCATCCTTTCTGGTTAGTTCCAGTCGGGCAGCTTAGTCTCCAATTCAGAGGACACACTTTTGTTAGTGCCTTATTGGTCAAGGTCACGCCAAATACTTATCACATCTCGTTCAGTGGCCTTGATCCCCAGGACTCCAGTTTCAGTCAACCTATGACCCCAACACGCTGCGTGGTCAGAAACGTTCTTTCCCCATCCTGATGAGCTCTTCCACAGTTTTCCATCCTGCGGAACTTTTCCACCTGTGGACTGAATCACTGTATGACTGACATTTTAACTGTGCGTGCATCTAAACACATAGTTAACGTCAGTTCTCACTGGACATGATAATCAGTTATCTGAACCATGAGTGGTCAGATATATCTGTGATGTGTGTGTGAATGTGAACATCTTATTATATTCATGGTCCTTTGATTCTCTACAACCCTACCCCTAATTTTTCAATGGTCAATGTCAATGTCATCAACAACAACACATGGGTTGCTGTCTCTCAATTTGGTCCATAAAATAAACCTCACTCCTGCCTGGAGTTAATCAAGTAAACAACTGCCTCCTTCTTTTCCTAATGTGTTTCGCTATTTGTGCCAACTGAAGCTAGGGTTAGGGTTAATTCAAGGGTTATGCTAAATTCAGTAGGTGGACAAGACTAGGGTTAGAATTGAGCTAGAGCCGATCTTAACGTTGACCAACCCTTAGCGCTGTTTTTATACTATTACATTTTATGTGTTGATTTTTGAAAGTTTTTCAAGTGCAGTCGCAAAAACCATCAAGCGCTATGATGAAACTGGGTCTCATGAGGACCGCCACAGGAAAGGAAGACCCAGAGTTACTTGTGCTGCAGAGGATAAGTTCATTAGAGTTAATAGACTCAGAAATTGCATCCCAAATAAATGCTTCACAGAGTTCAAGAAACAGTCACATCTCAACATCAACTGTTCAGAGGAGACTGTGTGAATCAGGCCTTCGTAGTCGAATTGCTGCAAAGAAACCACTACTAAAGGACACCAAAAAGAAGAAGAGACTTGCTTGGGCCAAGAAAAACGATCAATGGACATTAGACCAGTGGAAATCTGTAATTTGTCCAAATTTGAGATTTTGGTTCCAACCGCCGTGTCTTTGTGATATGCAGAGTAGGTGAACGGATTATCTCCGCATGTTGGGTTCCCACCATGGAGGAGGAGGTGTGGAGGAGGTGGTGTGATGGTGTGCGGGTGCTTTGCTGGTGACACTATCAGGGATTTATTTTAGAATTCAAGGCACACTTAACCAGCATGACTACCACAGCATTCTGCAGCAATATGCCAGCCCGTCTGGTTTGCACTTAGTGGGACTATCCATATGTTTTTCAACGGGATTATGGTCTAACACACCTCCAGGCTGTGTAAGGACTATTTGGCCAAGAAGCAGAGTGATGGAGTGCAGCATCTGATGACCTGGCCTCCACAATCACCCAACCTCAACCCAATTGAGATGGTTTGGGATGAGTTGGACCGCAGAGTGAAGGAAAAGCAGCCAACAAGTGCTCAGCATACGTGGGAACTCCTTCAAGACTGTTGGAAAAGCATTCCTCATGAAGCTGGTCGAGAGAATGCCAAGAGGGTGCAAAGTTGTCATCAAGGCAAAGGTTGGATACTATATTATTCTATATGTGTTATGTCATAGTTTTGATGTCTTCACTATTATTCTACAATGTAGAAACTAGTAAAAATAAAGAAAAACCCCTGAATGATTTGGTGTGTCCAAGCTATTGACTGATACTGTATATGTGAAAAACTAATTTAAGCAAACTACTGTATATAAAAAAAGGTGAAGTTGAAGTCGTTAAAAGACGATTGAACTACTCCATAATTTCTTGTTAACTATTACAGTTTTGGCATGTTGGATAGGACATCTACTTCGTGCATGACACAAATAATTTTTCTACAATTGTTTACAGTTTATTTCACTGTATCATAATTCCAGTAGGTCAGAAGTCTACATACACTAAGTTGACTGAGTCAATTGGAGATGTACCTGTGGATGTATTTCAAGACTTACCTTCAAACTCAGTGCCTCTTTGCTTGACATCATGGGAAAATCAAAAGAAATCAACCAAGACCTCGGAAAAAAAATATTGTAGACCTTCACAAGTCTGGTTCATCCTTGGGAGCAATTTACAAATGCCTGAAGGTACCACGTTCATCTGTACAAAAACCATGGGACCACGCAGCCGCTATAACGCTCAGGAAGGAGACGCCTTCTGTCTCCTAGAGATGAACGTACTTTGGTGCGAAAATGGCAAATCAATCCCGGAACAACCTTGTGAAGATGCTGGAGGAAACAGGTACAAAAGTATCTATATCTACAGTAAAACGAGTCCTATATCGACATAACATTGAAGGCCGCTCAGCAAGGAAGAAGCCACTGCTCCAAAACTGCCATAAAAAAGTCAGTCTACTTTATGCACATGGGTAGAAATATGATACTTTTTGGAGAAATGTCCTCTGGTCTGATGAAACAAAAATAGAACTGTTTGGCCATCGTTACATTTGGAGGAGAAATGGAATGTCTTGCAAGCCAAAGGTCACCATCCCAACCGTGAAGCACGGGGATGGCAGCATCATGTTGTGGGGGGTGGTTTGATGCAGGAGAGACTAGTGCACTTCACAAAATAGATGGCATCATGAGGTATGAAAATTAGGTGGATATTTTGAAGAAACATCTCAAGACAGTCAGGAAGTTAAAGCTTGTTCGCAAATGGGTCTTCCAAATGGACAATGACCCAAAGCATACTTTCAAAGTTGTGGCAATATGGCTTAAGGACAACAAAGTCAAGGTATTGGAGTGTGGTATTGGAGCCATCACAAAGCCCTGACCTCAATCCTATAGAACATTCGTGACCAGCTCTGTCAGGAGGAATGGGCCAAAATTCACCCAACTTATTGTGGGAAGCTTGTGGAAGGCTACCCGAAATGTTTGACCCAAGATAAACAATTTAATAGCAATGCTACCAAATACTAATTGAGCTTATGTAAACTTCTGACCCACCGGGAATGTGATGAAAGAGATACAAGCTGAAATAAGTCACTCCACTTGTATTCTGACATTTCACATTCTTAAAATAAAGTGGTGATCCTAACTGACATAAAACAGATAATTTTTACTATGATTCATTGTCAGGAATAGTGAAAAACTGAGTTTAAATGTATTTGGCTCGGCTGTAAACTTTCGACTTCAACTGTACACAAAAGTCTCCTTTGTATACAGTTATTGCTGTTACCATATTTCCACCCCACCGGCAGTCATCAGTCATGACTGCAGTAAATTTCTACGTGACCGTTTAGTCATGGTAATCTCCTCTTTTTTTACTCTGGACATGGGTTGGTAGTACCCAATGGCCATCAGGTCGCTAATGGCCTGTTACTCGGGGCTCTATTGTTCCTCTAACCACTCTGACATCAATGCGAATGTGATCGAAAGTCACATCAAAGACTTATCATCAAAACAGTATGGTGCTTTTAAAACTCACCTCACTGCGATTGATTTGAAGAAAGAAGTTCACAACAGGTTGAAACTGAGTGGAAAACATGGTCATTGTGGATGGTTATTCAAAGCCTAACACAACTAAATGGACAACGCTTTCTAAAGGTGATTTATTATTTCAAAACACATTTTCACATATTAGATTTTTTGCCTAGGCACATGAGCCCAGGCCCGAATAAAACTGAATTAAATAATGATTGTGCCATTATACAATACATAGCCTATCACATTATGCATGACAGAAAAACATTTAAAACATGGATTTAAGATGTCTTTAGTACATAATAGCTCTAGCCTTTACTCCAAAATTAAACAAATTCTAGTCATTTCCTTTGAGTGTGGCCTGTATCATTCTGGATGGACTGGTTACCTTATGCTATTCTCCAATCTTTCTACTCATGATTTGGGAGAGAACATATAGGCCTAGTGAATAAGTATTATAGTGAATAAGTATTTGATTTTGAATAGCTTAGCAATAGGGCATTTATTTATATTTTCATAATTAATAGGCTGACACATTCTCTTTTGCCACAGAATATCTCACCACTGTGAGTTTCCATCTCTCCTCTCTCTCCTTCATTCCTTGATCCAGCACGCAGAGAGAGGGGCTGTCAACAGTTGAATGAAATATGTTTCGTTGTGAAAACATGTTACTATCGATGTTCCCAAACAGATTTCACTAGGTTTCCTAAATTAAGTACCGGGTAGCTCCAGGAACAGGGTTGGAGAGCCCGTGGCATAGAGAGTATGGGCGGAATATCTCCTGTCATGCAGTGAGAGGCTGCATGCTCTTCAAATAGTGGTTGATGCCTGGAGTGAAATAACCGTTGCCAACCTCTTGGAACTCCCCATCCCGGATCCGGGATCGTGACTAAAGCCTCAGGCTCATTAGCATAACGCAACGTTAACGATTTCTGAAAATCGCAAATAAAATGAAAAAAATTAGTCTGCTCTCAAGCTTAGCCTTTTCTTAACAACACTGTCATCTCAGATTTTCAAAATATGCTTTTGAACCATAGAAATTGACTAATTTGTGTAAGAGTATGCAAAGCTAGCATAGCATTTTGAGTAGAATTTAGCACGCAACATTTTCACAAAAACCAGATAACCAAATAAATAAAATAATTTACCTTTGAAGAGCTTCTGATGTTTTCAATGAGGAGACTCTCAGTTACATACCAAATGCGCAGTTTTTCCTGAAAGCGTCTGTGTGTAGGAGAAATCGTTCCGTTTTCTACATTGCATCTGGCTACCGAAACGAACCGAAAATTCAGTCACCTACAACGTAAAACTTTTTCCGAATTAACTACATAATATCGACCGAAACATGGCAAACGTTGTTTGGAATCAATCCTCAAGGTGTTTTTTCACATATCTCTTCATTGATATATCGTTCATGGAAGCTTGCTTTCCTCTCTGAATCCCATGGAAAAATACTGGCAGCTGACTTTTGCGCACCAATTTCGGCGCAGGACACCGGGCGGACACATGGTAAATGTGGTCTCTTATGGTCAATCTTTCAATGATCTGCCTACAAATACGTCACAATGCTGCAGACACCTTGGGGAAACGACAGAAAGGGTTGACTCACTCCTCTCGCGTTCACAGCCATATAAGGAGACAATGGAAAACAGAGCTTCAAAAATCCTGCTCTTTTCCTGGATGCCGTCTCATCTTGGTTTTGCCTGAAGCTCACGTTCTAGGGCACGCACAGAAAATATCTTGGTAGTTCTGGACACGTCAGTGTTTTCTCTCGAAAGCTATCAATTATATGCATAGTCGAGCATCTTTTTGTGACAAAATATCTTGTTTAAAACGGGAACGTTTTTCATCCAAAAATGAAATAGCGCCCCCAGAGCATCAACAGGTTAAAAACAAACCAGCCTCCATTCACTGTTCGAGTGCATATAGATTATTTGTTTTTTCTGCCCCTGTTCCTACCTATTTGATAATAGACCATTCTAAATCTAAACTAATTTTGCATATTAGTGAAGGCAAGATTACATTTAGAATAGGTAAACAATTATCACTTCATGAGAAAACAGTGTGTGCAGCCTGAGGCGCAAGCTTTTTTTGCTACACTACATGGCTATAAGCATGTGGACACCCCTTCAAATTAGTGCATTCGGCTATTTCAGCCACCCCAGTTGCTGACAGGTGTATAAAATCAACCACACAGCTATGCAATCTCCATAAACAAACATTTGGCAGTAGAATGCCCTTACTGAAGAAGTGAATTACCAGCAGTCTTTGAATGACAACAGGCTGACACAATTTCATGACCACCACAGCCAGTCATCCTGTTGTGCAAGGACGGACTCTTGGTTTGATAAGAGCTATGGTATCGCCAATGATGTAAGCACTGCCCTTGATTCTAAGCAATGTTGTCCTGCTATTTTTATTGACTTGGCCAAAGCTTATGATACGGTAGACCATTCCATTCTTGTGGGCCGGCGAATGAGTATTGGTGTCTCTGTGGGGTCTTTGGCCTGGTTTGCTAACTACCTCTCTCAAAGAGTGCAGTGTACAAAGTCAAAACATCTGCTGTCTCAGCCACTGCCTGTCACCAAGGGTGTATCCCAAGGCTCGATCCTAGGCCCCACGCTTTTCTCAATGTACATCAACAACATAGCTCAGGCAGGAGGAAACTCTCATCCATTTATATGCAGATGATAAAGTCTTAAAATCCGGGGAGGGGCCAGCTGAGTGTATGTTAAACGCTCTACAACAAAGCTTTCATAGTGTCCAACAAGATTTCTCTGCTCTTAAACTTGTTCCTGACACCTCCAAAACAAAGGACATGTGGTTTGGTAAAAAGAATGCCCTTTCCCCACAGGTGTGATTACTACCTCTTAAGGTTTAAAGCTTCAGGTAGTCAACTCATACAAGTACTTGAGAGAATGGTTAGATGGTACACTGTCCTTCTCTCAGCACATATCAAAGCTGCAGGCTGAGGTTAAATATAGTTTCCTTTGTCGTAATCGCTCCTCTTTTACCTCATCTGCCAAACTAATCCTGATTCAGATTACCATTTTACCCATGCTAGATGACAGAGACATAATTTATAGATCAGCAGGTAAGGTTGCTCTCGATCGGCTAGATGTTCTTTACCATTCAAGCATCAGATTTTCCCCTAATGCTCCTTATAGGACACATCACGCGTACTCCTCTGCAAACTGGTCATCTCTGTAAACCCGCCGGTTGATACTTATTTATAAAGCCCTCTTAGGCCTCCCTCCCCCTATCTCAGATACCTACTGCAGCCCTCATCCTCCACATACAACACCCGTTCTGCCAGTCACATTCTGTTAAAGGTCCAAAAGCATACACATCCCTGGGTCGCTCATCTTTTCAGTTCGCTGCAGCTAGCGACTGGAACAATCTGCAACAAACACTCATACTGGACAGTTTTATCTCCATCTCTTCATTCAAAGACTCAATCATGGACACTCTTAACTTCATTGGGATAGGGGGCAGTATTTTCGCGTCTGGATGAAAAGCATGTCCAAAGTAAACTGCCTGCTACTCAGGCCCAGAAACTAAGATATGCATATTATTAGTTGATTTGGATAGAAAACACTATGCCATTTCTAAAACTGTTTGAATGATGTATGTGAGTACAACAGAACATATTTGGCAGGCGAAACCCAGAGGACAAACCATTCAGAATTTGTTTTGTTTGAGGTCACTCTCTCTTTTCAATGGCTTTTCATTGGGATTCCAGATTTCTAAGGGGCAAGTTTGCAGTTCCTATCACTTCCACTGGATGTCAACAGTCGTTAGAAATTGGTTGAAATGAAGAAGTAGCATTGTTCAGAACGAGGGTAGAGGGAAGTGTACTCTTTGTTAGAGGCGCGTGACCTAAAAAGCACGCTCCACTTTGTTTTCCTCCGGTATTGAACTCTGTTTATTCCTTCTTATATTTTATTGATTATTTACATTAAAAAATACCTAAAGTTGTATCAGGAAAGTTCTTTGAAATGTTTGGACAAAGATTGTAGTCATGTCGCGCGTGTTGGAACTGGGGTTTTTCTGAATCAAACGCTCCAAATAAATATCAACGTAATTAGTCGGACAAAAGGACCATTTGTGATGTTTATGGGACATATTGGAGTGCATACAGAAGAAGATCTTGAAAGGTAAGGCATGATAAACAGCCATTACTAATATTGAGTGGCTGCTGCCAACATACTGACTCAAATCTCTAGCCACTTTAATAATTAAAATTGGATGCAATAAATGTATCACTAGTCACTTTAAATAATGCCACTTTATATAATGTTTACATACCCTACATACTCATCTCATATGTATTTTTTTGTACTCTATACCGTCTACCGCATCTTGCCTATGCCGTTCGGCCATCGCTCATCCATATATTTATATGTACATATTCTTATTCATTACTTTACATTTGTGTGTAAAAGGTAGTTGTTGTGAAATTGTTAAATGACTTGTTAGATATTACTACATGGTCGGAACTAGAAGCACAAGCATTTCGCTACGCTCGCATTAACATCTGCTAACCATGTGTATGTGACCAATAAAATTTGATTAGATATTTCTTTATGTAGTGTTGTGGTGTCTGTCTTGTCATGATGTATGTTTTGCCCTACAGTGTGTGTACATTTTTTATATATACAGTTTTCACACACCTTAGCCAAATACATTTAAACTCAGTTCTTCACAATTCCTGACATTTAAACCTAGTATAAATTCTCTGTCTTAGGTCAATTAGGACCACCACTTTATTTAAAGTATGTGAAATGTCAGAATAGTAGTAGAGTGATTTTATTTCAGCTTTTATTTCTTTAATCACATTCCCAGTGGGTCAGAAGTTCACATACACTCAATTAGTATTTGGTAGAATTGCCTTTCAATTGTTTAAAAATTTCAGGTAGCCGTCCACAAGCTTCCCACAATAAGTTGGGTGAATTTTGACCCATTCCTCCTGACAGAGGTGGTGAAACTGAGTCAGGTTTGTAGGCCTCCTTGCTCGTACACATTTTTTTCAGTTCTGCCCACAAATTTTCTATAGGATTGAGGTCAGGGTTTTGTGATGGCCACTCCAATACCTTGTATTTGTTGTCCTTAAGCCATTTTGCCACAACTTGGAAGTATGCTTGGGGTCATTGTCCATTTTGAAGACCCATTTGGGACCAAGCTTTAACTTCCTGACTGTCTTGAGATGTTGCTTCAATATATCCACATAATTTTCCATCCTCATGATGGAATCTATTTTGTGAAGTACACCAGTCCTTCCTGCAGCAAAGCACCCCCACAACATGATGCTGCCACCCCCGTGCTTCACCGTTGGGACAGTGTTCATCGGCTTGCAAGCCTTCACCTTCTTCCTCCAAACATAACGATAGTCATTATGGCCCCAAAAATATTTTTTTGTTTCATCAGACCAGAGGACATTTCTCCAAAAACTAAGATCTTTGTCCCCATGTGCAGTTGCAATCCATAGTCTGGATTTTTTACGGTGGTTTTGGAGCAGTGGCTTCATCCTTGCTGAGCGGCCTTTCAGGTTATGTCGATATAGGACTCGTTTACTGTGGATATATATACTTTCGTACCCGTTTCCTCCAGCATCTTCACAATGTCCTTTGCTGCTGTTTTGGGATTGATTTTCACTTTTTGCACCAAAGCACGTTCATCTCTAGGAGACAGAACGCGTCTCCTTCTTGAGCGGTATGATGGCTGCGTGTACCCATGGTGTTTATACTTGCGTACTATTGTTTGTACAGATGAACGTGGTACCTTCAGGCGCTTGGAAATTGCTCCCAAGGATGAACCAGACTTGTGGAGGTCTACAATTTTTGTGTAGTTCTTGGCAGATTTCTTTTGATTTTCCAATGATGTCAAGCATAGAGGCACTGAGTTTGAAGGTAGGCCTTGAAATACATCCACAGGTACACCTCCAACTGACTCAAATTAATCAGAAGCTTCAAAAGCCATAATTTTCTGGATTTTTCCAAGCTGTTTAGAGGCACAGTCAACTTAGTGTTTTGTAAACTTCTGAAAAATTACTTGTCGTGCACAAAGTGGATGTCCTACCCGACTTGCCAAAACTATAGTTTAACAAGAAATTTGAGGTTGAAGTCATTAAAACCTGTTTTTCAAACAAAGTGTATGTAAACTTCCGACTTCAACTGTATATATATATATATATATATATACATACATACAGTGGGGAGAACAAGTATTTGATACACTGCCGATTTTGCAGGTTATCCCTACTTACAAAGCATGTAGAGGTCTGTAATTGTTATCATAGGTACATTTCAACTGTGAGAGATGGAATCTAAAACAAAAATCCAGAAAATGACATTGTATGATTTATAAGCAATTCATTTGCATTTTATTGCATGTCATAAGTATTTCATCACCTCCCAACCAGAAAGAATTCTGGCTCTCACAGACCTGTTAGTTTTTCTTTAAGAATCCCTCCTGTTCTCCACTCATTACCTGTATTAACTGCACCTGTTTGAACTCGTTTCCTGTATAACAGACACCTGGCCACACACTCAATCAAACAGATTCCAACCTCTCCACAATGGCCAAGACCAGAGAGCTGTGTAAGGACATCAGGGATAAAATTGTAGACCTGCACAAGGCTGGGATGGGCTACAGGACAATAGGCAATCAGCTTGGTGAGAAGGCAACAACTGTTGGCGCAATTATTAAAATATGGAAGAAGTTCAAGATGACGGTCAATCACCCTCGGTCTGGGGCTCCATGCAAGATCTCACCTTGTGGGGCATCAATGATCATGAGGAAGGTGAGGGATCAGCACAGAACTACATGGCGGGACCTGGTCAATGACCTGAAGAGAGCTGGGACCACAGTCTCAAAGAAAACCATTAGTAACACACTACGCCGTCATGGATTAAAATCCTGCAGCGCACGCAAGGTCCCCCAGCTCAAGCCAGCGCATGTCCAGGCCCGTCTGAAGTTTGCCAATGACCATCTGGATGATCCAGAGGAGGAATAGGAGAAGGTCATGTGGTCTGATGAGACAACAATAGAGCGTTTTGGTCTAAACTCCACTCGCCATGTTTGGAGGAAGAAGAAGGATAAGTACAACCCCAAGAACACCATCCCAACCGTGAAGCATGGAGGTGAAAACATCATTCTTTGGAGATGCTTTTCTGCAAAGGGGACAGGACGACTGCACCGTATTGAGGGGAGGATGGATGGGGCCATGTATCGCGAAATCTTGGCCAACAACCTCCTTCCCTCAATAAGAGCATTGAAGATGGGTCGTGGCTGGGTTTTCCAGCATGACAACGACCCGAAACACACAGCCAGGGCAACTAAGGAGTGGCTCCGTAAGACAAATCTCAAGGTCCTGGAGTGCCCTAGCCAGTCTCCAGACCTGAACTGAATAGAACATCTTTGGAGGGAGCTGAAAGTCCGTATTGCCCAGCGACAGCCCCGAAACCTGAAGGATCTGGAGAAGGTCTGTATGGAGGAATGGGCCAAAATTCTGCTGCAGTGTGTTCCAACCTGGTCAAGAACTACAGGAAACATATGATCTCTGTAATTGCAAACAAAGGTTTCTGTACCAAATATATTAAGTTCTACTTTTCTGATGTATCAAATGCTTATGTCATGCAATAAAATGTCAATGAATTGCTTAAAAATCGTACAGTGTGATTTTCTGGATTTTTGTTTTAGATTCCGTCTATCACAGTTGAAGTGTACCTATGATAAAAATTACAGACCTCTACATGCTTTGTATGTCGGAAAACCTGCAATATCGCCAGTGTATCAAATACTTGTTCTCCCCACTGTGTATATATATTTTATATCAGCCCCCGCAGGAGGCCTTTTGCCTTTTGGTAGGCTGTCATTGTAAAATAAGAATTTGTCCATGACTAACATCGTGCATATAACCCACAGTCTTTAACCCAAATCAGCCAACTATAAATCTTGCTCTGAAAATCCATTTTAATCAAAGGAGTATATTTAATCACCATTAGCCTGGCTTGTTTGACTATATCGGAACAGTAATGAATAAGACTTATCCTCGCTGCTTTGTCATTAGTATAAACTCCTAGAAGAATCCAGGAATTAGGAGTGACTAAAATCATAATGGAATCCAAATTATATATGTTTAATACATGTTTCCTTTATCTAATGGAAAACTAGAGTTTTAGACAATGCTTTTCTCAACAAAAAGATCACTTCTTTCATAACTCTATATTGTCCTGATTAGGCCCCAGTTCTGAACTTTAAGTAGACAATTAGGAGTCTAAGAGCTGCTATGGTGTATCTATAACCAAGTTTGAATGTTTCTGATGTCTGACTGGGTTTCGTAACTCACTTATGATGATATATCAGCTCATCAAAAGGCCTGAGATGGTTGAACTAACAACTTCGTCATATTATAGGATATCTGTTGTCATAACTTAAATTAGTTCTTGTTCATTTCGGTCAGGCTATTTTCCAACCACCCTTAGGTTTTGTTATGACAGCTTCGATAAGTGCAATCTCTGTAGGACGAAGGCTCTGTAGACTGAAAATGCCCTCTTTTCTTATCGCCATTCAACAGGGGTACATGAAGGAAAATCACATTATAGTGCGTAGGTGGGTCTCTTTTTTTAACTGACCTACTGTCTTGACATGAATTAAAGGAGGTGATTTGTACACAATGTGGTTTCCAGAGTAGAAATGAGCCGTGATGGAGGGGACCAGGCTGAGCGTGACATCTGTAATTGGGACTAGCTGTCATCGTCACGGTGATTTACGATATAATTAGTGGACAATTAAGCGACAGATTAGTGTGGTCTCGTTTATATGCCTCCTAGTTTTTGTTGGAAAGTTTTGCTTACCTATTTATTCACAGCCGTGACTGACAGGCAGACGGTGACAGGATTTCATATTTGTCTCATTCTGGTGGATATTGGAGCAACATGGTGTGAAATTCCTTATGTGTGACAGTAAACAAGGACGTTGTCTGTAGTGTGCTCCCAAGTGAATACAAAGTTTGTGTTAAGACTAGCCTAAAACTTTAGGGTAGAACTAGCCCATAACCTTTGTTTGTTTTGTCTGTGTGCCGCTACAAATAATTCTGCACATTTTGTTCTCATTCTCACCAGAGACAAGGCTATGGTATAATGTATACTAATTTGGAAGGAGATCAAATATTAATTTTGTCGTAAAAAAAAATAATTTTTTATTGGACCACAAGTTTCCAGTAAGTCCCTCAACAGTGGTCATTCAGTGATTAATCTTGCTTGAGACCTTGCTAAAGTATTCAACTCAGGACTGCAATCCTATTGTCCCGTCTATTATAACCCAAAACAACTTTAAGACATCAGGACTGCAATTACTCACCACGGACTAGCAGAATTATTTTTCTTATTTCATGAGGCGGGGGATATATGGCTCCCTTTGGGAACAGGCCCTGACACCAGTGATCTGGGTGAAGAGGTGGCGGAGAAAGAGAGGCCGGAGGGCGGGCTGCCTGCTGATGAGTGGGAGGCAATCGAATAAACCCCCACTCCCCGCAAACATGCAATCTTTGGACAATAAAATGGCCAAGTTATTGGGAAGATTAAACTACCAACGGGACATTCAAAACTTACATCTAATCCTTCATGGAGTTGTGGCTGAACGACGACAATTTCAACATACAGCTGACTGGTTTTACGATGTACCGGCAGGATAGAACAGCGGCGTCTGGTAAGACAAGAGACTGCGGTCTATGTACTTTTGTAAACAACAGCTGGTGCACTATATCTAAGGAAGTCTCGAGTCATTGTTCACCTGAGGTAGAGTTTCACATGATAAGCTGCTATCAATGCACATGGCGAGACCCAGATGCAGACACAGGAGTTGGAGTCTTATAATGTTTAATAATCCAAAAGGTAGGCAAGAGAATGGCTGTGGACAGGAAAAAGGTCAAAACCAGATCAGAGTCCAGGAGGTACAGTGGCAGACAGGCTCGTGGTCAAGGCAGGCAGAATGGTCAGGCAGGCGGGTACAGAGTCCAGAAACAGGCAAGGGTCAAAACCAGGAGGACTAGAAAAAGGTGGAATAGAAAAAGAGGTATGGGAAAAACACGCTGGTTGACTTGACTAAACATACAAGACAAACTGCCACAGAGAGACAGGAAACACAGGGATAAATACACTGGCAAAAATAAGCGACACCTGGAGAGGGTGGAGACGATCACAGGAACAGGTGAAACAGATCAGGGCGTGACAGCTGCAGACCACATTATTTACCGAGAGAGTTTTCATCTATATTCTTTGTAGCTGTTTACATACCACCACAGTCAGAGGCTGGCACCAAGACAGCATTGAATAAGCTGTATTCCACCATAAGCAAACAAGAAAACGCTCACCCAGAGGCAGAGCTCCTAGTAGCCGGGGACTAAACTTCTTGAAGCTAGGGGGCAATTTTTATGTTTGGAAAAATAACGTTCCCAAAGTAAACGACCTATTTCTCATGACCAGATGCTAGAATATGCATATAATTTACAGATTAGGATAGAAAACACTCTAAAGTTTCCAAAACTGTAAAAATATTGTCTGTGAATGTAACAGAACTGATATTGCAGGCGAAATCCTGAGGATAATCCAATCAGGAAGTGCCTCTTATTTTGAAACCTTTGTGTTCCTATGCGTGCCTTTCCTCCATTTAAAGGGATATCCACCAGATTCCTTTTTCCGTGGCTTCCCTAAGGTGTCAACAGTCTTTAGACATAGTTTCAGGTTTTTAGGTGGGGACTCTCAGAGTGAGATGGTGCGCAATTGAGTGAAGCGGCCATTGTTCCTCCCGCTGTTATGGATAAAGCTACACACTCGGTTGATATATTATCGAAAATACTGTATATTTTAAAAACTACCTGAGGAATGATTATAAAAAACGTTTGACATGTTTCTGTGGACATTATGAAGAATATTTGGAATTTCTGCGTTGTCGTTACCGCTCTTTCCTGTGGATTTCTGAACATAACGTGACAAACAAACGTCGGTATTTTGGGTATAAAAATAATCTTTATGGTACAAAAGGAACATTTGCTGTGTAACTGGGATTCTCGTGAGTGAAAACATCCGAAGATCATCAAAGGTAAATGGTTAATTTGATTGCTTTTCTGATTTTCGTGACCAAGCTTCCTGATGCTAAGTGTACATAATGCTATGCTAGGCTATCGATGAACTTACACAAACGCTTGGATTGCTTTCGCTGTAAAGCATAATTTCAAAATCTGAGACGACAGGGAGATTAACAAAAGGCTAAGCTGTGTTTCAAAATATTGCACATGTGATATCATGAATATCAATATTTTCTAGTAATATTATTTGACTGAAAGCACAACGACTATACCATTTAGCTAAGAATGACTAGAATAATCAAGTTGTTAGATAGCCTATAGTTAATACACTGGCAAGTTTAATGTATAACTACTAATTTTAGGTAGCTAGCTAACATACCGGTACATACTGCTGATTTGATATGCTATGTGGTTCGTAAGGACAACTTAGCTAACAAATTGTCAGCCAACTTAACTTGTGAGGTAACTTATTTGAAAAGTCATGACTTTATTTCATTGAGTAGCAAGCTACCCCTTGGTCATTAGGAGGGGGATTTTTCACACCTAGCTCGGCTATTAGACTATTCTTTAGTAAAGGTTGAATATTCTATTGTTCAGCTACTCGCCCTCCTCCCCAACTTGCAACAAATGGCTGTTCCCATCTCATTCCTTTCCCTCTTCATCATTCTGCTCCTGAGTGGCTCGCTTGTGGGCATGCTGGCAGGATATGGCAGCATCTTCGGTTGTGCGTCAAGAATTCGGCATACAGTAGCACGTTTGTATGAATTTGTGTTTATTCACAGGCAAATTGTCATATTCTATGGAGGTATGGAGGTACATTTGTCTTTTTGTCGAGAGCAAAACCTTTTTTTTTTCAATAAAAAAATATTGTTCTGAAAGCAACTTTTTTCCAACATAAAGGAAGTCAAAGTGGACACCTACGAAGATGGCATCTCAGGTAAGCAGCACTGGGCTGTATTGACGTTGCTTTAGATTGAATGGTCATGATCTGCTGAATGAACTGCTGAATGATCTGCTGCTTTAGATTGAATGGTCATATCTCAGGTATTGTTTTCATATCTATAAAAAACAAGCTGTTTTCTTTACTTTCAGAGAGCAAGCTGACCAAGGGGTAGAAAATGTAGATATTGCCAGATGTTCACTGTCCGAGTAACAGGCCATGGAAGCTTTATTGCTGGCAAAAGTTTCCAGAGGTAATTAAACTGTTCTGTGTTCATTTAAAAACCGTGGGACTCTAATGCATACTGAGTGCTCCAACTCCCCCTTGTGGTGGTCTGGGGCAATGAAGCCGTGACGCTGGGTACCTCTATGTCCCGCGGTGCAAGCTCTGCAAACTTTTAAAGGAGGAACCACTGTACCAACCACGAACCATGGATTACATGCAGCATCCACACTGAGCTAAAAGCTAGAGCTGCCGCTTTCAAGGAGCGGGACCCAGAAGCTTATAAGAAATCCCGTTATGCCCTCCAACAAACCATCAAACAGGCAAAGCATCAATACAGGACTAAGATCGAGTTGTACTACACCGGCTCTGACGCTCGTCGAATGTGGCAGGCCCTGCAAACCATTACAGTCTACAAAGGGAAGCACAGCCGAGAGCTGTCCAGTGACACGAGCCTACAGGACGAGCTCAACTACTCAACTACGTCTATGCTCGCTTCAAGGCAAATAACACTGAAACATGCATGAGTGCTCCAGCTGTACCGGAAGACTGTTTGATCATATTCTCCGCAGCCGATATGAGTAAGACAGGTCAACATTCACAGACGGATTACCAGGACGCGTACTGCGAGCATCCGCTGGCCAACTAGCAAGGGTCTTCACCGACATTTTCAACCTCTCCCTGTCCAAGTCTGTAATACCAACGTGTTTTATGCAGACCACCATAGTGCCTGTGTACAAGAACACTAAGGTAACCTGCCTAAAGGACTACCGACACATAGCACTCACGTTCATAGCCATGAAGTGCTTTGAAAGGCTGGTCATGGCTCACGTCAACACCATCATACCAGAAACCCTAGACCCACTCCAATTTGCATACTGCCCCAACAGATCCACAGATGATGCAGTCTCTATTGCACTCCACATGGCCTTTTCCCACCTGGACAAAAGGAACACCCATGTGAGAATTTTCTGATGATACAACAGTGGTAGGACTGATCACCGACAACAACGAGACAGACTATAGGGATCACCAACAAGTTGACATGGTCCAAGCACACCATGACAGTCGGGCACCACAAAACCTAATCCCCTTCAGGAGACTGAAAAGATTTGGCATGGGTCCTCAGATCCTCAGATCCTCAAAAGGTTCTACAGCTGCACAATTGAGCGCATGGTTGCATCACTGCCTGGTATGGCTGCTCGGCCTCTGACCGCAAGGCACTACATGGGGTACTGCGAATGGCCCGGTGCATCACTTGGGCCAAGCTTCCTGCCACCCAGGACCTCTATACCAGGCGGTGTCAGAGGAAGGCCCTGAAAATTGTCAATGACTCTAGCCACCCTAGTCATAGACTGTTCTCTCTGCTACCACAAGTGCAAGTGGTACCGTAGCGCCAAGTCTAGGTCCAAGAGGCTTCTAAACAGCTTCTACCCCAAAGCCATAAGACTCCTGAACATCTAGTCAAATGGCTGCCCAGACTATACACATTGCCCCCCCCCCCCTCTCCAAACCACTGCCACTCTCACGCACCCCCCTGTATATATTGTATTTTTTACTGCTCCTCTTGAATTACTTGTATCTCTTATTCTTAGAAACTGCACTGTCGGTTAAGTAAGTACTACACTGTAAGGTCTATCTATACCTGTTGCATTCTGCACATGTGACTAATAAAACTAGATGTTAACCTTTATTTAACTAGGCAAGTCAGTTAAGAACATATTCTTATTTTCAATAATGGCCGAGCAACCGTGGGTTAAATGCCTTGTTCAGGAGCAGAACAACAGATTTTTACCTTGTCAGTTCAGGATTCAATCTTGCAACCTTTTGGTTACTAGTCCAACACTCTAACCACTAGGCTACCTGCCGCCCCAGGTATTACTGGCACAGAGCACAGGGGCTAATCTAGGCACAATACCTGTTTCAGCCTAAAAGGCTCTAAATGGTCAATCTGACATCTTCAGTGGCCGTACAGCATTTACTGTGATATTGTCTCTGCAGAAGTCAGGGTATTCATAGTTCTTGGGCTTTGTGGAGCAGAGAAGAGCTGCTGTGAAGGAAATTGTCAAGGAAGTGAGTTTGTGTTTATAAAGGACCTCACGCCCCCACTTACCGTCAACCAAACATGTCAATGCAGAGCTATGCCTTTTAGTTATACATTTAATTAATCATTTAATGCAGATAAAATCAAATGTTTTATCATTGAATTGCCCCCTAGTTTCACTTAGATGAATGGAAGCTTATATGAGGCACCTTGAAGCTATATTTAAATATATAGGTGATATTAACTGACGAAACATGCTTTGTTAGGCTGCTTATTCCACATTGAAGTTGATAATGAATCCTTTAAAGCTTTGCTTCCCACAGTTCCATGACCATCGAATCAAGAGCTAGAAACCAAAACCATGCATTATCTAACCATTCTGATATCTCATCTTCATGCATTTCATTACCTCCATGACCTTAATTAAAAACTGTTGAGTCATCCAGTCGTCGATCTTAGTATGTGAACCTATACCTTGTGCCTCTTTTGAATATTTCTCACCATCAAAGCCAAGTTAAGCTTATTCTCTTTTGACTTCCGGCTAGGACAGGCACCATACATCTGAGAAGCACAGTTCTTAGACTGGGCTTTTTGATACTTGATGAAAACAGCAGGCTACAATCAATAGTCTCTAAGATCACTTTCAAGGAGATACAATTTGAGAGCAAACAGTGTCTCCCCCCCTCTCTCTCCCTCTGTGTGTGTCTTTAGTATTTCTATTTAACTACATGACATAGTAGACTTTCAGATCTTTAGGTTTCAGGCTAGCTATAAATTAGCTTTGCTAACTATCACCAATTTAGTCTTACTGTTCTGAAAGAACTGTATTGGTGAGTAATATACAGTATGTAGGCAATATTCTTTCCTTATACTAGCTTCAGTAGTTTCCATATGAAAAGCTTCCTAATATTGAGTTGCACCCCCTTTTACCCTCAGAAAAGCATCAATTCATCAGGGCATGGACTCTAAAAGGTGTAGAAAGCATTCCACAGGGATACTGGCCCATGTTGACTACAATGTTTCCCACAGTTGTGTCAAGTTGGCTGGATAACCTTTAGGTGGTGGACCATTCTTGATACACATGGGAAACTGTTGAACGTGAAATACCCAGAAGCGTTGCAGTTCTTGACACACTCAAACCGATGCGCCTGGCATTTACTACCATACCCCATTCAAAAGCACTTACACTGAACAAAAATATAAATGCAACATCTCAGTGTTGATCCCTAGTTTCATGAGCTGAAATAAAAGCTTATTTCTCTCAAATAGTTTTTCAAATAGTTTTTAAATTAGCATTGAAGCTTGTCTGTGTCCAAAGAAGGGCCAGAAGTATACAAAATGGTGTCGTCTGCGTAGAGGTGGGTCAGAGAATCACCAGCAGCGAGAGTGAAATCATTGATGTTTACAGAGAAGAGAGTCGGCCCGAGAATTGAACCCTGTGGACCCCCATAGACTGCAAGAGGTCCGGACAACAGGCCCTCCGATTTGAGGCAATCATTTGAGAAACCAAGGCTGTTGAGTCTGCCAATAATAATGTGGTGATTGACAGAGTCGAATGCTTTGGCCAGGTCGATGAATACGGCTGCACAGTAATGTCTCTTATCGATGACGGTTATGATATCGTTTAGGACCTTGAGCGTGGCTGAGGTGCCCCCATGACCACCTCAGAAACCAGATTGCATAGCGGAGAAGGTACGGTGGGATTCGAAATGGTCGGAAATCTGTTTGTTGACTTGTCTTTCGAAGACCTTAGACAGGTAGAGTAGGATAGATATAGGTCTGTAGCATTTTGGGTCTAGAGTGTCTCCCCCTTTGAAGAGGGGGATGACCGCGGCAGAATTCCAATCTTTGGGAATCTCAGACGATACAAAGGAGAGGTTGAACAGGCTAGTAATAGAGGTGGCAACAATTTCGGCAGATCATTTTACAAAGAGAGGGTCCAGATTGTTTAGCCCGGCTGATTTGTAGGGGTCCAGGTTTTGCAGTTCTTTAACAACATCAGCTATCTGGATTTGGGTGAAGGAGAAATGGGGAGGCTTGGGCGAGTTGCTGTGGGGAGTGCAAGGCTGTTGACCAGGGTAGGTGAAGCCAGGTGGAAAGCATGGCCAGCCATGGAAATATGCTTATTGAAATTCTCAATTATAGTGAATTTATCGGTGGTGACAGTTTCCTAGCCTCAGTGATTTGCTCTTATTCTCCATGGACTTTACAGTGTCCCAGAACTTTTGAGTTTGTGCTACAGGATGCAAATTTCTGCTTGAAAATGCTAGCCTTAGTTTTTTATTTTTATTTAAGATGGTGAGGAAGGCACTTTTAAAGAATGACCAGGGATCCTCTACTGATGGGATGAGGTCCATATCCTTCCAGGATACCCGGGCCAAGTCGATTAGGAAGGCCTGCTCGCTGAAGTGTTTTAGGGAGCGTTTGATAGTGATGAGGGGTGGTCGTTTGACCGCAGACCCGCTACGGATGCAGGCAATGAGGCAGTGATCGCTGAGATCTTGGTTGAAAACATCAGAGGTGTATTTGGAGGGCAAGTTGGTTAGAGGTTAGAATGATATCTATGAGGGATTTCGGGTTGTACCTGGTGGGTTCATTGATAATTTGTTAGAGATTGAGGGCATCAGGCTTAGATTGTAGGATGGCCGGGGTGTGAAGCATGTCCCAGTTTAGGTTACCTAGCAGCACTAGCTCAGAAGATAGATGGGGGCAATCAGTTCACATATGGTGTCCAGGGCGGGGCAGAGGGCAGTCTATAGCAAGCGGCAATGGTGAGAGACTTGTTTCTGGAAAGGTGGATTTTTAAAAGTAGAAGCTCGAATTATTTGGGTACAGACCTGGATAGTAAGACAGAACTCTGCAGGCTATCTCTGCAGTAGATTGCAACACCGCCCCCTTTGGCAGTTCTATCTTGTCGGAAAATGTTATAGTTAGGAATGGAAATTTCAGGGGTTTTGGTTGTCTTCCTGAGCCAGGACTCAGACACGGCTAGGACATCCAGGTTGGCAGTGTGTGCTATGGCAGTGAATAATAATAAATAAAACAAACTTCGGGAGGAGGCTTCTAATGTTAACATGCATGAAACCAAGGCTTTTACGGTTACATAAGTCAGAAAATGATAGCGCCTGGGGAATGGGAGTGGAGGGAGCTAGGCACTGCAGGGCCTGGATTAACCTCCACATCACCAGAGGAACAGAGGAGGAGTAGGATAAGGGTACGGCTCAAGGCTAAAATAGCTGGTTGTCTAGTACGTTCAGAACAGAGAGTAAAGGGAGCAGATTTCTAGGCACGGTAGAATAGATTCAAGGCATAATGTAGAGACAAAGGTATGGTAGGTATGATACAGTGAGGGTAACCCTGTGCATAGTGATGATGAAAGAGATATTGTCCCTACAGATATAATTTAAACCAGGTGTGGTAGGTGAAACTAAAGTGTTAAATGAGGCGTATTGATCAGGGCTAGAGCCTCTACGGTGAAATAAGGCAATAAATACTAAGCAAAACAGCAATGGGTAAGGCATATTGACGGTAGCGAGAGGCATGCGTAGCCGAGTGATCATTGGAGTCAAGTGAGTGGCTTCAGGCAGCTTGCGGGCCGAGGCTAGCAAGCTAACATAAGTGCCTTGGAGGGACGTCACGACGGAAGAAAGTCTGTTGTGGCCCCCTCGTGCTATTACATCGGCAGACTCAGGGCTCCTTGTGGTAAACCAGGCAAATTGGCAGAGTAGTTATTGCGGCCAAAGAATTTGTTGGATGTGCTCTGGACAGCTAGCAGGCTAGGTGGATGGGATTTCAGGGAGCGAAGTGATGGCGGAGCCAGTTGATAAAAACCCCATCGGGCGAATCACGTCAGTGGTCCAGTCGTGATGAGCCGGCGGGGGTCCAAGCCAGTTGGCAAAAAGAGGTATTGTAGCCCAAGTAGTGGCTGATGGACCTCTTTGGCTAGCCGGGAAATGGGCCTAGCTAGGCTAGCTCCAGGCTAATTGGTTATTGCTTCAGGACAGTGACGTTAGCCATGAGTGGCCACTCGAAAAGCAGCTAGCTAGCTGCGGTGATCCAGGTGAAAAAAAAAAAAGGTTCAGAGCTTGATGTAGGAATGCAGAGAAAAATAAGTCAGAATTGCCCTGTTTTGAGTCCCGCTTTGCAGACTGGCGAGAGTTGTCCGTGCTAGAGGTGGCTGATGACCGCTAGCAGTGGCTAGCTGACTACTAGTTAGCTGGCTAGCATCTGTTGGGGTTCCGGTTCAGGCATCAGATCAGCAGCTATGGTGGGTATAGTGCCCAAAGAATTTGTCCTATGGGCATCTTAAGCTAACGGGCCGTGGCTAGCTTTTGATGAGATAAAGATAGAAGATCCGAGGCGGGTTGCAGGAGAGTATATTCAGTCCGTAGATAGAAAATGATATTAAAATATTAAATATATATACACGAGAGAAAAAAAGAAAGGAAAAACGATGTTTACAAGGGACAGGAAGGGACAAGACAAAAACACATGCCTGACTCCTGCACCATCTTGGAAAACCAAGTGTGCACACATTTGTTAAGTCGGACGTTTACATGAAGTTAGGTTGGAGTCAATAAAACTCATTTGTTAACCAACTATAGTTTTGGCAAGTCATTTAGGACATCTACTTTGGGCATGACACAAGACATTTTTCCAACAATTGTTTACGGACAGATTATTTCACTTAAAATTCACTATCACAATTCCATTGGGTCAGAAGTTTACTTACACTAAGTTGACTGTGCCTTTTAAACAGCTTGGAAAATTCCAGAAAATTATGTCATGGCTTTAGAAGCTTCTGATAGGCTAATTCACATACTTTGAGTCAATTGGAGGTGTACCTGTGGATGTATTTCAAGGCCTACCTTTCAACTCAGTGCCTCTTTGCTTGACATCATGGGAACATCAAAAGAAATCAGCCAAGACCTCAGAAAACAAATTGTAGACCTCCACAAGTCTGGTTCATCCTTGGGAGCAATTTCCAAACGCCTGAAGGAACCACCTGTACAAACAATTGTACGCAAGAATAAACACCATGGGACCATGCAGCCGTCATATATCTCAGAAAGGAGACATGTTCTGTCTCCTAGAGATGAACGTACTTTGGTGTGAATAGTGCAAATCAATCCCAGAACAACAGCAAAGGACCTTGTGAAGATGCTGGAGGAAACAGGAACAAAAGTATCTACATCCACAGTAAAACGAGTCCTATATCGACATAACCTGATAAGCCGCTCAGCAAGGAAGAAGCCACTGCTGCAACTGCACATGGAGACAAGGATCGTACTTTTTGGAGAAATGTCCTCTGGTCTGATGAAACTGTTTGTCCTTGATGACCATCGTTATGTTTGTAGGAAAATGGGGAGGCTTGCAAGCCATAGAACACCATCCCAACCGTGAAGCACGGGGGTGGCAGCATCATTTTGTAGGTGTGCTTTGCTGCAGGAGGGACTGGTGCACTTCACAATATAGATGGAATCATGACGATGGAAAATTATGTGGATATATTGAAGCAAGATCTCAAGACATCAGTCTTGGAAGTTAAAAGCTTGGTCACAAATGGGTTTTCCAAATGGACAATGACCCCAAGCATACTTCCAAAGTTGTGGCAAAATGGCTTAAAGACAACAAATTAAAGGTATTGGAGTGGCCATCACAAAGCCCTGACCTCAATCCTATAGAACATGTGTGGGCAGAACTTAAAAAGCGTGTGCGAGCAAGGAGGCCTAAAAACCTGACTCAGTTACACCAGTTCTGTCAGGAGGAATGGGCCAAAATACACCCAACTTATTGTGGAAGGCTACCCAAAACATTTGACCCAAGTTAAACAATTTAAAGATAATGCTACCAAATACTAATTGAGTGTTTGTAAACTTCTGACCCACTGGGAAAGTGATGAAAGAAGCTGAAATAAATCACTCTACTATTATTCTGACATTTCACATTCTTAAAAGAAAGTGATGATCCTAACTGACCTGAGACAAGGAATTTTTACTAAGATTGAATGTCAGGAATTTTGAAAAACTGAGTTTTTATAGGTATTTGGTTAAGGTGTATGTAAACTTCTGACTTCAACTATATATGAATGTCATTCTCTTCATGGTAATTGATCCTAAATAGGTACAGTACCAGTCAAAAGTTAGGACACACTTACTCATTCCAGTTTTTTCTTTATATTTACAACTTTCTACATTGTAGAATAGTAGTGATGTCATCGAAACGATGAAATAACACATACGGAATCATGTAGTAATAAAGTGTTAAACATATCATAATATATTTTATACACTCTTGGCATTCTCTCAACCAGCTTCATGAGATGGTATCCTGGAATGCATTTCAATTAACAGGCATGCCTTGTTAAAAGTTAGTTTGTGGAATTTCATTCCTTCTAAATGCAATTAAGCCAATCAGTTGTGTTGTGACAAGGTAGGAGTGGTATACAGAAGATAGCCCTATTTGGTAAAAGACCAAGTCCATGTGATGGCAAGAACAGCTCAAATATGCAGATTGAATCGATAATCCACCATTACTTTAAGACATGACAGTCAGACAATCCAGAAAATGTCTAGAACTTTGAAAGCTTCTTCAAGTGAAGTCACAAAAACCATCAAGTGCTATGATGAAACTGGCTCAAAAAGAAAGACCTGAGTTACCTCTGCTGCAGACGATAAATTCATTAGATTTAACTACACCTCAGATTGTAGCCCAAATAAATGCTTCACAGAGTTCAAGTAACAGACATCAACTATTCAGAGTATTGTAGCCCAAATAAATGCTTCACAGAGTTCAAGTAACAGACATCAACTATTCAGAGTAGACTGCGTGAATCAGGCCTTCATGGTCGAATTGCTCCAAGGAAACCACTATTAACGACACAAATAAGAAGAAGACACTTTCTTGGGCCAAGGAACACTAGCAATGGACATTAGACCGGTGAAAATGTGTCCTTTGGTCTAATGAGTCCAAATTTTAGATTTTTAGTTCCAACCACCGAGTTTTTGTTGAGATGCAGTGTAGGTGAACAGATGTTCTCCTTATGGGTGGTTCCCAACGTGAAGCATGGAGGAGGAGGTGTGATGGTATGGGTGTGCTTTGCTGGTGACACTGTCTGTGATTTATTTAGAATTCAAGGCACAGGCTTTTACGGCGATACGCCATTCCACCTGGTTTGCACTTAGTTGGAATATAATTTGTTTTTCAACAGAACAATGACCCAACACACTTCCAGGCTGTGCAAGGGCTATTTGACCAAGAAGGAGAGTGATGGAGTGCTGCATCAGATGACCTGGCCCCCACAATCACCCGAGCTCAACCCAACTGAGTTGGTTTGGGATGAGATGGACCGCAGAGTGAAGGAAAAGCAGCCAACAAGTGCTCAGCATATGTGGTAACTCCTTCAAGACTGTTGGAGAAGCATTCCAGGTGAAGCTGGTTGAGAGAATTCCAAGAGTGTACAAAGCTATCATCAAGGCTAAGGGTGGGTGGCTTCTTTGAAGAATCTAAATCTAAAATAGACTTTTTTGTTGCTACATGATTCAATATTTATCATTTCATAGTTTGTTTTTGCTATTATTCTACAGTGTAAAAAAAAGTGTAAGAATATAGACAAGCCCTTGAATGAGTAGCTGTGTCCAAACTTTTGACTGGTTCTTGTACATATATTTCTCAAAATGTAGACACTTAAATATAGCTTTCATTTGACACCCAATTTAACATGCTCCGACAAAATGAACTTCACATAGTGGTGCTCATGGCTCCTTTTACATAGAAATGTCCCCTATTCGATAACTTATGCCAATGCCTTTGTAGTTTGTTATCAGTAAAACGTCACAATAAGGTGCAGTGTGTTCGATTTGCCTGCTGGGGGGCAAGGAGAACCCCAGCTTCGCTAAAACCATTGACAACTATGTGCCGTTTTGAAACTACACATTTCCAATTTTCAAATACATGAGAGTAGCCTATCCATTTGGCATGTAGCTAAGCAAACAACATGTACCATTTAGATTGCTTCATCAGAGATTATGCTTTTGGAAAGAGTTTGACATCAGCAAATCCTCGTCCTGGTAAAGTTGTCAGTCAGACTACTGTCTTCACCACTATAGATGGCAAGCAAATAATATAGCCATCTAGTTTATTCGTTGAAAGTTAGCTTATTATGTCTGTCAACAGCAGACTTAAAAACCATGTTGAAAAGGGTATGATGTTTGCTAAAAAATGCAGTTGCTTGCTGTATGGGCCTAATTCTGATGATGGAGCTAAATGTGTCGTTCTGACTATGCTCTTCAAGAGATGAGGATATTACAACCAAATAGTTGACATTTTATTTAACAATCCCTTGGAAACAGCACACGGTGGTCAAGGGGTTCCCTAGCAACACACTACTACTACTACTTTTTCAGATCCACTGGTTCATCTGCCCAGCCATGCAAATTATACATTTGATCTCCACTGTAAAAAGCATCTAGAGGTTATCTCCAACACTATTGAAATTCAATCTCCACCGTGTCCCATAGTTATGAACATGTCCTGAGTCGGGACTAGACACAGGCAGCTTTTCTCAGCCAGTCCAAATCATTTTTATGGATATATATACAAAGAAATGTCAATTGAAAAACAGGCAAAATGTCATAACACATGAGCTCATGTATTAATGCTTAAAAATGTAATGGAATCCATGGGGTGCTTTCCAATTGAAGATAAGAGACTAATTAGGGTGTGTAACCTTCAGCTGGTGGAATGTGCAGGATAGACAAAAAGAAGGAAAGTAGATAATTGGTCAGTAACTGTTCTGTTGTAATAGCCATTTTTATCGCTGGTTTGTGCTTGCCTTTGGCTACGCTACCGGGAAAGTTACCTCTGTGTGAATAATGTCAACTCCTCTGCCATGTTGTGTATGCCAAAAAGATAAAGAACTTTACATTGACTCTGGCATAATGGGACTGCAAAGATGGAGAAATATAGAAAGTGACATCTTTGAAGGAGGGGAAAATCAATACTCAAATTCAACAGTCAACACTGTTAGCATACTGCTCATTGTCTTTCGTCTTCTCATAGTGTTTGCTCGAAGAGCATCTAGGAGATGGCAGTCATGGCACGACTGCTACCTGTATGTGAAGGAGGCCCAAACAGTGTGAGTTTACATTCAATATTCAGGACCTTCATCCATTCCTTTAACCGATGTTCAATCCGGCAGTGAAAAACCCATCTAACTGAGCTCCGACAGCACACAATCGCCTGAATCTCAATGTGCCTGCGAGATTGTCAGGCCACCTGCTGCGGGGTATCAATGAACGCCTCAGCACAAGTCAAATCAGCATAACAGGGGCCTATTCTCAGACATATGTCATGTTATATGAAAGCAACGTCTCTTGTTGGCGTCCTTTTGAAACGGAACTTCCTAGCTCCTCTTGATACGAGACTCCTGGTGTCTAGTGTTCTGCAGATCAGAGTTGGGGGTGTCTGCAAACTCTGTGTGCCACTGTCTCTAAAGCAGTAGTGGTGGTAACCTGGGACTTCAGGGGCCCTGCGGGGGGGGGGGCTTTTTCACCCCTCACAGTCCACAGTAAAGGCAGTGACTCAGCGGGGGACTCTGGTAGCCCGCTGGCTAGCGTCTCATTAGTGGAGATATAAAAGAGTTTCAGAATGCGTTAGGATATTTTAATCTTATGGGCCTCACAGAGAAAAGACACATCTGCATGTCTTTGTTGTGTACAGTTGTACCTGTAAACAGGAAGTAGAAAACAAAAAGCAGCCACTCTCCAGTCTAGTGGATGTGTGGAAATACTAAATTGTACTGTAGAAATGTTCTGATTGTTGTGTAGATTGATTCAGTAATTTATTTGTGTTCTTTAGAGTTAATTTAACAACGATTCAAAAATGCATCTAAAGGTGCACTATGCAGACATCGCTCCACCATTTCCTGGTTGCTAAAAATTATAATAGTTTGCCTAATTTTAGTTTGTGCCAAAACAAGTAAGTATAGTGTAGAGAATCATTGTACTATCTAAACCACTGTGAGATATATTTTCCATAAGCAAAAATATTGTATTTTCAGCTGTTTGAAGTTGGTGTACAAAACTGAAAGTAAAAGACTAAACCTAAGAACGGGAAGTATAAAAATACCATACATAGAATAGATATACCGGTTCCTAGACTTGCTTTCAATGAGAATGACAGATCTATAACTCATATGTCTATGTGGGTTTGGTCGAGTTGACCAAAAAGTTACAGATTGCAGCTTTAACCCTTGTATACTCCCTTTGTCCGAAGAGCAAAAAAAAATACCCACCTTCACTAAACCCCTAACATAAAGCAGCTTAATTGAATTTTAAACCACAAATCTATTTTGCATGAAGAAACAACCTGTCATTCATCACAAACTTTGTGAATATCTGGGTTTTCCCTCTTCACACCACTTGTTTTTATTACAACACACCTGTCATAATTGTTTTTTTTTACTAAAGTAGAGGTTTATTATGATTATTATTATTGCTAAAGGTAATGCATAGGTGTAAACATACATTTTTTTAGCAGGAGACAGCACTTGTATAGCCTAAGAAAGTAGTAGAAATGTGCAGAAAGTAGTTTGAATGCAATTTATTGAAGGGAAACAATAACAGTCTTGAACCTTTTTGGCAACATAGTGATATATTACAATGAGAAGTTTAACTACAAAATACTAGTCTTCTCCCATTTTTTGAACCATTGCCTCCACCCACAAGATGTATAAACAACAACAATAAATAAGAATAAGATAACATGTGAAGAACATAAATCAATCAACTTTAATTAGCACATTTAGGACAGCATGCAAGTGTGTGTGCATGGACTTGCAGATGTATTTCTCACATGTGCAGCACATAGTATTTGTTTTACAGTCCTTCTTTGGGGGGCATAATTGGCATCTCCTCCTTTTGCCTGCCCCAGCTGCAGCCTCAGGTGGATCAGGACAGGATTCAGCCCCTGAACAGCTTTCACAAGCGCTGCAGAGGCTGCTGTGCAGGGGAGGTGCTCCCTTCTTTGAATGTGTGGGGTTACAAGTGACTTTCCATCTGCTCCAGGAACACCCTCCTCTTGTTCCGCTTATCAGGCATCCAGTATGGTGGAAAATTGCAAGATTATGTTATAATACTTTTATTGCATCAAAGAGTTGTTTTATGCAACAGAATAGAGTATTCTTATAACTATTGTGTGTGTGTTCTACTGAGGATGGGCCTTTGGGATATAACACTGACAGGAGATGTATGATGTATTTTGGATGATAAAACCTAAAGAGGCCGCATTCCAGAGCATGAGTTTTAATGTTTCTGTTCTATATGGTACCAGGGCCAGATCCTTGTCTGTACACAAAGATGACTGTTTTTACAGCAGATACTGTCTGCTGTGAATTATAGGTATCTTTCATACAAATCTTAACCTTGTGACCCATTCTATATATCTGTTGTTCGTCATGTAGGTTGAAAGGGGTGTAATCTTGGCTATAAAATCTGAGGTTGATTTGTTGACCAGCCATCCCTATTGCAAAGCTCTCACTAATAAAGACTTAGTTTAACTCTGACTTGTGTGATAAGTTTGTCTCTCCTCATTTGATAGTAAAAAATTAACCACCCCACCAGGAGGGTGGATCTTGTTCCATATCACGAAGGCATTGTATGAGGACACATTATGATGTTATGGAAGATGACCAGGGGCCAGAAGGTAGTCATCCTCGTGCAGCTGTAAGTTCAAATCACCCTGTCCAGGTTGTCCATGCCTCTTTTGTTATGTTTGTAGTCCAGGATGATGGCTGGCTTCCTGTCCTCACGATCACTGATCTCAGCTATTTTGTGCAGTGTGCTCAGGAGGACCACGTTCTTGTTCCTCTTTGGGAGGTAAGAAACTAGAGTGGTGGTGGGGGTGAAGGCAAACTTTGATGAGAAGGCCTCTCTCCCCCTTGTTGTCAGGAGTGCAGGGTGGAGCTCAAGCTTGTTCTTTCTAACTGTGCCAACCATGGTGATCTTCATCTTCAGAAGCTGCTGGCTGAGTTCATAAGAGATTAAGAAATTGTCACACGTGACATTGTGCCGCCTCAGTCCATCTGTCACATCAAGCACAACCCGCATCCCCTGGTTCTTCTCTGGGCCTCCACTGGTTGGCTTCCCTATGTAGACTTGCATCTTCAAGCGTAGCTGGTTTGTGCGTCACATGACACCCATATCTTAATGCCAAACGTTGCTGGCTTGCTGGGCATATACTGCCGGAGAGGACTATCAGTAATTAGTATCAGTGTCACAGAAAACAATTTCATAAATCATTGATATTACAGCAATACATAATACAATTAACAGTGAAAATCATAAACATGTACCTCTGAATGGAACAAGTTGCTCATCCACTGTTACGTCAGGCACAGGGTTGTAGAGGTATGGCAGATGCTCCACCCACTTCTCCCAGACCTTTCTTATGGCCGCCAGTTTGTTTCTCATACATCTTGCAGGTCTTGACTCATGGTCATCAAATCGTAGCATTCCTGAGAAAGTGTGAAAGACTTTCAGTGGCATTGTGGCAAGGACAATCGTCCTTCCATTCAGTGTCCCAGAGACTACATGTAGCCTGACCTCGGGTCCTATACACACCCACTAAGATTAGCAGCCCTATGCCGGCACGCAGGTCAGTTTCATCCATCCCTTTCCAGTTGTCTCTATATTAATGGAAACCCTCCAAATTTGTCATCTCCAGGATGATTTTCTTGATGGCTGGTGTGATGAACAGAGCCTTCCACAAGCTTCCCACAATAAGTTGGGTGAAGTTTGGCCCATTGCTCCTGACAGAGCTGGTGTAACTGAGTCAGGTTTGTAGGCCTCCTTGCTCGCACACACTTTTTCAGTTCTGCCCACAAATGTTCTATAGGATTGAGGTCAGGGCTTTGTGATGCCCACTCCAATACCTTGACTTTGTTGTCCTTAAACCATTTTTCCACAGCTTTGGAAGTATGCTTGGGGTCATTGTCCATTTGGAAGACCCATTTGCAACCAAGCTTTAAATTCCTGAATGATGTCTTGAGATGTTGCTTCAATATATCCACATAATTTTCCATTTTCCAGTCCCTCCTGCATCAAAGCACCCCAACATGATGCTGCCCCCCCCCCCCCCGTGCTTCACGGTTGGGATGGTGTTCTTCAGCTTGCAAGCCTCCTCCTTTTTCCTCCAAACATAATAATGGTCATTATGACCAAACAGTTATATTTTTGTTTCATCAGACCAGAGTACATTTCTCCAAAAAGTACGATCTTTGTCCCCATGTGCAGTTGCAAACCATAGTCGGGCTTTTATATGGCGGATTTGGAGCAGTGGCTTCTTTCTTGCTGAGCAGCCATTCATATTATGACGATAAAGGACTCTTTTTACTGTGGATGTAGATACTTTTGGACCGGTTTCCTTCAGCATCATCACAAGGTCCTTTGCTGTTGTTCTGGGATTGATTTGCACTTTTTGCACCAAAGTACATTCATCTCTAGGAGACATAACACGTCTCCTTCCTGAGCGGTATGGAGGCAGCGTGGTCCCCTGGTGTTTATACTTGCGTACTATTGTTTGTACAGATGAACGTGGTACCTTCAGGCGTTTGGAAATTGCTCCCAAGGATGAACCAGACGTGTGGAGGTCTTTTCTGAGGTGTTGGCTGATTTCTTTTGATGTTCCCATGATGTCAAGCAAAGAGGCACTGAGTTGAAAGGTAGGCCCTGAAATACATCCACAGGTATACCTCCAATTGACTCAAATGATCTCAATTATCCTATCAGAAGCATCTAAAGCAATGATATAATTTTCTGGAATTTTCCAAGCTGTTTAAAGGCAGTCAACTTACTGTGTGTAAACTTCTGACCCACTGGAATTGTGATACAGTGATTTAGAAAAAACTGAATTTTGACCTTCACTGCGTTACTCCCAGGAAGAGCCCACGGGAAGACCCTGAGGTTGTGCTATATGGTTGCTGATACAGTATATTTAGCTGATGCATAAATGTGATAAAGATATTGTAAGATAATATCAGCTGTTATATACAGATATAATATGAATGGGACACCGGAAAGTCTTCATGACTTTCAAAATGTGAAATATGTACTGTAGAAAACAGCATTTACTCCACATGCCCTGTGGATGCTGGATAAAATCTAACACACAATGTAGCCTAAACAAACTCTCTCTGGCTTTTTCCCACTAAGCTGCGTTCCCTGTGGCTAGCATACCTGTGCTTATTATAGAACAGCAAGGAAGTAGAGGAACATTCAATTTGCATGTAATTATCCTTTTCCCCCTTTTGTGATATCATGGGAGAAAGCCTGCATTTGTATTACTTTGTCTCTGAACGACTGTAATAAAATGTACTATTATATTGTGCTACTACAGTAGTATAGTAGTATACTCCAATAATGTGTGATGGACTGTTTTTAAATAATTGTCAGTCTTTTGTCAGAGCTGCAGTACTGTATGTTACAATTTATCTCTGGAACTACAGTAGAAATGCCTATTTTGATATTGTCTCTTGTTACTTTTGTTCCAACTATTGGTCCCTTTTTGATGTCAATGTGTGAAAAGCAAAGCTGGGCTGATGATTAAATTGTTCTCTAACCTACATATGGTGAACATTGTTTGTCAGGAACCAGATTGATATGGGAATTGAATGGACAACCGTAAATGAAAGTATGAAATTGCAGCCGCTGGGTGCGAATGTTTAATTCATGCCCTTGGGTTATTCTGAGGTATACCAGAAAAGCAACACAATTGTTCAAAATACGAGAAAAGAGAAAAGGGTTTAAAAAGCCACCCACTGCCGATCCATTCAAACGACACCGAGGTTTATTCTATTCTTTACGAAAGACGTTTTTACCCCTCACAGCATCAGCAGAAATCATATTTGCCTATCTGTTTCTTTCCTGAGATTCTTACAGTATAGCTCAGGTCAATACTAAGCAAAAATGTTAATGCTGTTGAAGGGGTTGTGGGTAAAATTGACATATCTAAAGGTATTAGAACGGGCAACTCAGGAAATGTTGAGTAGGAGATTAAAATAACTCAACTCTTCAGATCCAGTGTAGAAATGCAGTAGAATTCGTGAGACTGGGGAGGAGCTGTCACAATGGAAAAACATTCACTGGAAGTTCTCTGATTGATTAAATACAGCATGTGGTGTAATACGGGAGGCCAAGTGAGTGGGATGAAAGTAAGGGATCACATGATACATATTTAATCCACACATGTCATGTATTATTAGTCCATAATGTATTGTTTCTCTTCTGCGACTCTGAAGTTCATACAAAACTACCTCCTGACATACGCCGAGGAGGTTTGATGTGCTTCTGGGAGAGACAGGCAGAGGGACACCTGGAAACCTGCAAGCGCAGGAATTTATGATTACCTCTCAAGTTGGATGAGAAAACACTGATCATATTGTCTTCTGATAGTATCCTGTAGGAGCATGACACTGGAGTTCTTGAGCGAGCATCTCTCGGAGACGTTCATCTATGGGAAATTAGATCGAGATTGCATCCCACGTCCCTCTCCTAATACACTCAACTGGGGCTGTGCTGCTGTTTCTGGGTGATGGGATCAATGCAGACATGCAGGTGTGGAGGGAGGTAGGGGAAAGTGCAGTGTACTGTAGGAGGAAAAGCAAAGAGAAATGCGAAAAAGAAAGGAGAAGAGAGGAAATTGAAAGACAATGAAAGGAGAAAGGATAACTTCAAGAGAAGAGATGAGATCAAGAAAGATAAGAAGTAAAGAGATGATATGAAGGATTAAGAGTGACTTCTAATGGGTATTTCTGCTCCTTCTGAGAGGTGGCTGATTATTACGATTTATTCTGATCATTAAACTATCCTGTGGTTTTAGATATAGTGACATCACTGACATATTCACTGAGGAGCAGATACTGATTGAAGTACTTATAGTGCCCTCCCAGAGTGCGAAGAACCTTGGCATGACTCTGTCGTTCTCTGCAAACATCAAAGCAGTGACCCACTCCTGCAGGTTCATGCTCTGCAACATCTGTAGAGTACGACCCTACCTCACACAGGAAGCGGCGCAGATTCTAATCCAGGCGCCCTTCCTCTCCCGTCTGGACTACTGCAACTCGCTGTTTGCTTGGCTCCCCGCTTGTGTCATCAAACCCCTGCAACTTATCCAAAATGCTGCATCCCGCTTGGTTTTCAACCTTCCCAATTTCTCTCATGTCACTCTCATTTTGCTCCTCTGCACACTCCACTGGCTTCCAGTTGAAGCTCAAATCCACTACAACACCATGGTGCTTACCTACGGAGCAGCAAGAGGACCTGCCCCGCCCTACCTTCAGGCTATGCTCAAACCCTACACCCCAACCAGAGCACTTCGTTCTGCCACCTCAGGTCTCTTGGCCCAGCTCTCGCTCAGCCCAGTTCAAGCTCTTCTCTGTCCTGGCACCCCAATGGTGGAACCAGCTTCCCCCTGAGCTAGGACAACAGAGTCTCTGCCCATCTTCCAAAAACATCTGAAACCCTACCTCTTCAAACCACATCTTAAATAATCCTCTTCCTCACCTAAACCCCCCCCCCAAAAAATAAACAACAACAAAAACACTTAACCAGCACTTGCACTTGACCACCACCCCCTTCTAGCTCTGACTCTACTGAGGAAATATGTATTTTTATGCCTGAGATATGTGATATCTTAAGATGAATGCACTAACTGTAAGTTGCTCTGGATAAGAGCGTTTGCTAAATGATTAAAATGTAAATACCTTCAGATAGTATTCCTACCCCTTGAATTATTCCACATTGTTGTATAACAGCCTGAATTCAAAATAGATTAAAACACTTTTTCACACATCTACACATAACACCCCATTATGACAAAGTAAAAACAAGTTTTTATTTCATTTTTGCAAATGTTTGACAATGAAATACATAAGTATTCACACCACTGAGTGAATACTTTGTAGAAGCACCGTTGGCAGTGATTACACCTGTGAGTCTTTCTGGATAAGTCTCTAAAAGCTTTCCACATCTGGATTGTGCAACATTAGGCCATACATTTTTTTTCTTCTTCAAGCTCTGTCAAATTGGTTGTTGATCATTGCTAGACAACCATTTTCAGGGCTTGCAATAGATTTTCAAGTAGATTTATGTCAAAACTGTAACTCGGCCACTCAGGAACATTAACTGTCATCTTGGTAAGTCACTCCAGTGTAGATTTGTCCTTTTTGTTTTAGGTCATCTGTGCTGAAAGGTGAATTAATCTCCCAGTGTCTGGTGGAAAGCAGAGTGAACAAGGTTTCCCTCCACGCAATTTGCCATTTCGTTTTTTTATCCTGAAAAACTCAACAGTCCTTAACGATTACAAGCATACCCATAACACGATGCAGCCGTTATGATGCTTAAAAATATGGCGAGTGGTACTCAGTATTGTGTTGTATTGGATTTGCCCCAAACATAACACTTTCTATTCAGGCTATAAAGGTAATTGCTTTGCCACATTATTTGCAGTATTACCTTAGTGCCTTGTTGCAAACAGGATGCATGTTTTAGAATATTTGTATTCTGTACAGGCTTCCTTCTTTTCACTCTGTCTATTTGGTTAGCATTGTGGAGTAATTACAATGTTGTTGATTCATCCTCAGTTTTCTCCTATCATAGCCATTAAACTCTGTAATTGTTTTAAAGTCACCATTGGCCTCATGGTGAAATCCCTGAGCGGTTTCCTTCTTCTACGGCAACTGAATTAGGAAGGACGCCTGTGTCTTTATAGTGACTGGGTGTATTGATACACCATCCAAAGTGTAATGAATAATATCAAAGGGATGTTCATGTCTGCTTTTTTATTTTTACCTATCTACCAATAGGTGTCCTTCTTTGTCAAGCATCGGAAAACCTCCCTGGTCTTTGATGTTAAATCTGATGTTTGAAATTCACTGCTCGACTGATGGACCTTACAGATTTTTGTATGTGTAGGCTCCAGAGAGTCATTCAAAAATCATGTTAAACACTATTGCATACAGAGTGAGTCCAATTGAAGGCACTGTATTCACTAGAAGAAGACCTCTGTGATGTAATCTCAGCATGCAGTTCTAGAACAAGGTAGCAACTCTAAACTTCAAGTGCAAAGAAAAGAGATGGCACTGGAGCTCCTCTTCACTGCCAGTGGTGTAAGCCAACCAAAGGTAGTAGAATGTGTTGTGTTGTCTTCATTTCACCGGGTTTCAAAAGAGACAAACAGCCTGAGGAATGGAGGATATTCTCTAGTCTAAGGTCACCTTGGCGACTGGAAGAACGCTCATCATGCTCAAACGCAAGGCCTTACACTTGAAACTGCCTGACAAAAAACAATCTGTCTGAGATTGACTCTGTAGACAAAGAAAAGATTTTTGTTTCATTATTATGTTAGTGTGTGTTTGAAAACAGAGCACAGGGGAGTTTGGAGGGGAAAAATAAGAAATATAAAATATGAGATCACCGGGCCAATATTTCAAGAACAGCTTGTTCCCCTCCTTGCTGGCATAAAGACACATTAACGTACACAAAACAACGAGTTTATTTTTATTGCTCAGAACCTTTGCTCTGAGCCTCCGAGACTTTATATCTATCAGTGGCGTGTATTCATGGATACCAAGAGAAGCTGGGCTTCCCCCAAAAATGGACCATCTATCTTTCGTCTCTCTGTGTGTCATAATTATCCATAAATTCGGCTGAATGTATCTCACCGGAGAAAGCATCCGAGCAAGTGAAACAGCGCCCCTCAGTCTCTGTATATGTAGCCCATTGATCTGATGCTTTCTGGTCAAACAGAATATGACGTTGTTGCCGCTCATAGCATTGAATGCAAAGGTAGCCAGCAAGCATTTGGCCTCCCTTGATAAAAAAAAGTTTACCATATTAGACCATCAGCATTGAGCTAAACTGAGTGAGCTCAACTGTGAATGGTTGTGGTGCACCAAAAAGCACCAAGGGAAACCAGTTTGGATTTGGCTTCACACAAATCACATCAAAAGCAAAATGTGACTGACAGACAAAAATGTGATTTGCATCTTGTGTCGTTGTCCTCCGGTGGCTGGCTAGCTAGCTATCTATCTTCAGTATGTAGCTAGATGTAGTAGGCTAATGTTAACTAGCTGGCTCATCATTGCCCATGAAAGGAAGTTAGGCTAGGGAACAAGCATTTCAGCCAGGTAGCCTGGGACAACAAAAACATAAAAGCGTGTACTGTATGACAGAGTAATAGGCCGTTTTGTCACCATGAAAGAGAGAAGGATGGCATTGGTTGAGTCAACACGTTTTTTTTCTACTTGCTCAAACGCACGCACACACACAGAAATCAGAAATATGGACAACCACATCATATTTAGCTTACGATGATTGGACTAAATTGTTTTTGGTGTCTTTTAGCTGTATTAGACTAAGCATGGGTGATTTGATGATGTTGAAATTTTGAAGTTGAAATTATGCTGGAATAGTAGTGGCAGCTATTGTTTTCTTTGTGACTTGTGGTAACTCTCCATGGTTATAAATCAATAGCTGTTTAGTAATTTAAAAATGTCGTAAACATTAACTTGCTGGACCATGCTGTAGGTCATGTAACTGTGTTACATGCAATATGCTTTATGGACTTCTCCGGACAGAGGTTGCTCTCTGGTTTTGTGATTAATTAACGTGTTCACGCTACACGTTCCCCAAGGGCACCACACCTCCCCCCGCTCAACTCAAAAGATGGCGCACAGAATGCAAAAATATTCTTAGAAATATTTAACCTCCACACATTAACAAGTCCAATAGCTCAAATGAAAGATAAACACCTTGTTCATCTACCCTGCGAGTCAGATTTCTAAAATGTTTTACGGCGAAAACATAGCACATATGTATGTCAAACCACCACAAAGACACAGACCATATGTAGCCATTTTGTCGAACAAAAGATGTAATCACAATTGCAGAGAAAAATAAAAAATAATTCTAACCTTTTGAAAATCTTCATCAGATGACAGTAATAGGACATGTTACACAGTACATTTATGTTTTTTTTCAATAATATGCAATTTATATGCATAAATCTCCGTTTACATTGACGCCATGTTCAGAAAATCCTCAAAAATGTCCAGAGAAATTATAGATAGCTCCGCCAGATAACGCCAGATAACAGCAATACACATCATAAACTTTGACTAAATATACATGTTCTACATATAGTTAGAAAGATACACTGCTTCTTAATGCAACCGCATTGTCACATTTCTTTTTAACGTTACAGAATTCGTTCACTATTCAATAATCTGAGGCGGCGCTCAGACGTAAGCAATATTTCTCCGCTATGTTGGAGTCAACATAAATACAAAATTACAACATAAATATTCCCTTACCTTTGATGGTCTTCGATCAGAATGTAGTGGAAGGAGTCATACTTACCCAATACATTGTTTTGTTTCAGTTCGTGTGTAGTTATAGTAGCATATGCTACCCGTGTCAGCTGAAATGCATCCAAAATTACTTCTGGTCCCGAACAGTTGCGCATCAAAACTTCAAAATTACATATTATATGTCGACTAAACTGGTCAAACTAAGTGCAGAATCAAGCTTTAGGATGTTATAAACGTACAAAACAACCGGACAAAGGCAATTCTTCTCAGACAATCTGGAACGGAGGGATGACTGTGTACAATTCGCGCTCGAACGCGCATGTATTTTCTCGCGACACCCACTCTTTTGCCTGCCAAAGGGTCAAAGCTCGCGGGATTTGCACAATTAAACGCTCTACTGATAGAGGACATCTCGTGGAAGACATAGAAAGTGTTTCCAGATCCATAGCTGGTTGGGAAGGGTGGGGGCGATGACGTCAAATTTGCCCCAACTTTCTGGATGCCAAAACTAGTTTGGGAGATTGCCTGCCCTGTGAGTTCTGCTATACTTACAGACATAATTTAAACGGTTTTAGAAGCTTTAGAGTGTTTTCTATCCAATAATAATTATTATATGCATATATTAGCAATTTTGGACAAATTGTCTTCAGTTTACTATGGGCACGCAATTCATCCAAAAGGGACAGTATTGTCCCGAGCCTTAACAGGTTTTAAACTAAGGTGTGGTTGAATTTTGTTCTGCAACTGTCTTCTTATGGTCTGGGCCTTAGGCCTATATATCATGCTGTGACTTTCAGTGCCGTTTAAACGATGAGGGAGGACGGGGTTTTTTCATGACCATTGCCTTATTTCTATTACAGCATATTGGACGACTGTCATTCATATTCCATTCCCCCTGTTCAATGTAACAGCAATAGGTTTAGGCTACTACATGATACAAACATTTTCCCAATACCCATCATGAGGTTGCTTCGACCTAGCCTATGAATTAAAGTTGACAACGTACAGTAGGTGCACACAGGTCGAGAGACAAATTTGATGTCACAGACAGTGACAAGTGGACAGACTGCCTTGCACAATCTTGCTGATTAGGGTGTAATCATTATTCCAACAGTTGCAAATGAGAGTTTCTATTAGACAAATTCCGGCATGTTTATCCCCCATTTTGTTCCGTTTACTTACGTTAAAGAAAGGTTTTTCAACAGAATCGGCGGAATGAATACACCCCTGATCAGCGTAAACACAGTTCACTTTCAAAGCAACCATGTTGTATTCCTTCTTGCATTTATGCGCTCTCCTCTTACCTCTTCCCTTCGCTTGTGGACTTTATCTTCTTGCCACTCCAAACCAGTATCCGGGAGCGTAATCACAGCCTCAAGCTCAGTACCATAACGCAACATTTCCTATTCATGAAAATCGCAAATGAAATGAAATAAATATATTGAAACACAAGCTTAGCCTTTTGATAACAACACTGTCATCTCAGATTTTCAAAATATGCTTTTCAACCAAAGCTACACAAGCATTTGTGTAAGAGTATTGATAGCCTAGCATAGCATTAAGCCTAGCATTCAGCAGGCAACATTTTCACAAAAACAAGAAAAGCATTCAAATAAAATAATTTACATTTGAAGAACTTCGGATGTTTTCAATGACGAGACTCTCAGTTAGATAGCAAAAGATTATTTGTGTAGGAGAAATAGCTCCGTTTTGTTCATCACGTTTGGCTAAGAAAAAACCCAGAAAATGCAGTCACTACAACGCCAAACTTTTTTCCAAATTAGCTGTCCATAATATCGACAGAAACATGGCAAACGTTGTTTAGAATCAACCCTCAAGGTGTTTTCACAATTCTATTCGATGAAAAATCATTCGTGGCAGTTGGTTTCTCATCAGAGGCAAACGGAAAAATACTGCAGCTGGAGATTACGCAGTCTCTTATGGTCAATCTTCCAATGATATGCCTACAAATACGTCACAATGCTGCAGACACCTTGGGGAAAACGTGGAAAACGTAAGCTGACTCCGAGCTCCTCCACAGCCATATAAGGAGTCATTGCCATGAGGCGGTTTCAAAAAATGTGGCACTTCCTGATTGGATTTTTATCTGGGTTTTTTCTGTAACATCAGTTCTGTGGCACTCACAGACAATATCTTTGCAGTTTTGGAAACGTCAGTGTGTTTTCTTTCCAAAGCTGTCAATTATATGCATAGTCGAGCATCTTTTCGTGACAAAATATTTTGTTTAAAACGTTTTTCATCCCAAAATTAAAATAGCGCCCCCTAGTTATAAAAGGTTAATGCATAACACATCCGCTGTATGTGACCAGGTGAAATAACTTTTACAAGACAAACCGCTACACACAGCCTACATCATTGTCACCATATTAGCTAAAGTAACGTCATAGTCAGCATAGCGAATAAAATGCAGTAGCATTACAGTGTACAGTAAGTGCCAATAAATTAGTAAAACCAAAAAGCTCACCTTGACTTGGAAGAGTTCCAGTGTTGTGTTAGATAGTCATGGCCAGCTAGCTAACATAGCATCCCTCTGTTTGAGCAGGGTGTTTCATGAAAACAACTCTGATAGTTTGGAGGAAGTCCTCATAATTACTGTGTAAGTCTATGGAAGGGGTGAGAACCATGAGCTTCCTAGGTTTTTGTATTGAAGTCAATGTACCCAGAGGAGGTCGGAAACTCCGGCTACACCATGGTGCTACCCTACAGAGTGCAGTTAAGGCTAGGCATCCCGCTAGCGGGACAACTTCTGGTGAAGCTGGAGGGAGCGCAATTCAAATAACTAGTCATAACAATTATGGATATTAAACATGTAGGTACATACAAGTGTCTTATATCATTTAAACTCTTAATATCTTGTTAATCTAACTGCATTGTCTGATTTACAGTAGAGTTTACAGCGAAAGCATGCCATGGGATTGTTTGAGGACGGTGCTCCACCTTAAAATATTTTTCCACCGGCACAGGTTTCAGTCTTTAGGCATAGTTTCAGGCTTTTATTTTGAAACATGAGCGAGAAAGATCACATTGCGGAAGTGGATAGGTGGGGGCTCTCAGAGTGAGTTTTGCGCAACAGAGTAAAGTGGGAATTGTTTCTCCCTGTCCTATCGAAGAACCTACACTCGCGGTTGATATATTATCGAATATATATTTTATAAATTATAAAAATGTTTGACATGTTTCTGTGGACATTATGGATATTATTTGGAATTTTCGTCTGCGTTGTCGTGACCGCTCTTTCCTGTGGATTTCTGAACATAACGCGACAAACAAATGGAGGTCTTTATGGAACAAAAGGAACATTTGTTGTGTAACTGGTCTCATGAGTGAAAACATCCGAAGATCATCAAAGGTAAATGATTAATTTGATTGCTTTTCTGATTTTCGTGACCAAGATACCTGATACGAAGTGTACTTAACGTTTTGTCATGCAATCGATAAACTTACACAAACGCTTGGATTGCTATCGCTGTAAAGCATAATTTCAAAATCTGAGATGACAGGTGGATTAACAAAAGGCTAAGATGTGATTTCATGAATATGAATATTTTTAGCCATATTATTTGACTGTGGCACTATGCTATTCAGCGGTTGCGGATGACAATTATCCCAGACAAGGGATGGGTAGCGTCAAAAAGTTAAGAAAACAGAAAGGTATCATATTATAATTTTTTTTGCAAACATCCTTACTGAATTTAAAATGATCATCTAGTTTTTTTAAAGTATTTGTAATCTAATTACAATATTTTTTTCTGGTAACTGTAACTGATTGCATGTAATCAATTACTCCCCAACCCTGCCCCTTCTGTGGTAGAGTACAGTACAGAGCATGCCATTTAATCAGTGTCTCCGCGGGCGGGTGACATGTTCCATCCCAGGACCCAGCACCAGGCAGTGCTAATCACAAGCCTCAGTCTTCAGTCTTGGCCTCCCTAGGTCCTACTCAAAGGGCCCGTCCCACTCGCCGCATGTTAAGCACTACAATTTCCCACTACAATATACCCTAACTGCCATAATCAGCGGGTATTGCTTTTTTCTCTTTTCGTTCTCGCCCTGGCATAGTCAGCAGGGTAAAGCAAGTGGTGCCATAAGTGTGACTGCAGGTCTCTTTCTGTGCTGATGGTTGAGGACAGTCTGTTCGTCATCCTTTATAAACCCAGGAGAATGACTGTTCAGAATGACTGTCCTCCCAGAGAGACGGTGGTTATTGTACCATATCGACAGAGCAGTTTTATTCTGTCGCCCACCCAAGGATGCGGTGGAATTATACTCTTATCGTCCAGACAATTTTGCTGTGGAATCAGGGCTAATACTTTGGCTGGAAAGTGTGTGTGTATGTGTGTGTGTGAGAGAGAGAGAGAGAGAGAGAGAGAGAGAGAGAGAGAGAGTGAGAGTGTGTGTGCTCCCTGTTGGGTGTGTTTCTACATATTTGTGAGTTTGTTACTGCAACAGATCCTCTGTGTCCTCAGCCGAGAGAAGGATAGGAGAGAGAGAGACATTACAAGGACTCAGCAGCTTATGGCCTCTAAGGAACCAGCTGGAACATAACCATTTATACAGCATCACTAAAACACCCTGGACACAGCCCATTCTGTTATGATCTTAGGTAAACTGCCAGATTCCACATTGACAGGGATTTTTTTAGTGAGCCAATAAAGCAAGTCCGTGTCCTATTTTGCACTTGTCTTTTTTCTCCCTCCTGTCTATTTACCAGCAGACCCTTGAACTCAACAGAGCAAACACTTTCTCCTTTCTTTCAAGTCCCTTCATTTATACTCTGACTTTTCCAGTGAACAATTTACATCCAGACACTATCCTCTCTGAAACAACAAGCACTGTTCTGCAGACATGTTTTAATATCACAGGAAAGTATTTATCTGAGAGTAAATACTAATCACAGTGTTTACAGAGAGAAAAACACAACACACCACCTGAGGGTTAACCCTGCTTCTATTCTTATCACACCACCGCCGCTGAATCCCTCTCCCTCTGGCTCGCCGGTGCTGTCCTGAAAAAGGCCCGAAACCATGTTGGGAGGACCCCAAAGCTGGCCACTTGGTGCCCATGTCAACTCTGGCGCTGCCTGGGAGCAGGAATCCAATCAGACAGATGGAGGGCTGTTTGAGAAACAGAGTGGGGCGGCCTGCCTTGCCAGTAAATACTGGCAGGTCCCGGATTTAATTACATTCACAGTATGGGAAACGGAACCGTGCCACAGGCCCCAGAACACACACCCCTCACACCCCCCTCCTGTTCTTAGAGAAGACTCCTAAACGCGGAGCAGTGACTTCCTTTTAGGGGCCTGTGGAGAGACCTAATGGAGAGTCAAAAGGTGGAGGAATGATCGTCATAGCCGGGCTGTAGTGTAGTGCTAATGCCAACATTGACGGAAGAATGCTTCGTCAAAAGATTCCTACTCTCCAATCTCTTGTACTATATGTCAGCACATTTGAGATGCCTACATATATAAATAAAACATCTGAAAGCAAGAATATGCCACACAGCATAAATTACTTACAGTATAAACAATATACTTTTCTACAGTTGGGTTATAGGCATTGGAAAGTGAATCAAGTATCTTTCTGATGCAGAATGTTAGCTCTCCACTTCCCATATGCATTCACCAATTGCACTGTGGCCCTGAGAGTCCACAGACCAATTCGTAGTAACATCATCTGCGGTTAGTGTTTACTGTGCCCTGTCCTCACCCTGGTGCTACCCTAGCGATGCCCCTGACTCCTTTCTCCACACTAGGGCAGCAGACAAATTACAGTGTTCCCAGGCTACACTCCTCCTCTCCAAACATTTCCTCTCTCATTACTCCTGCTACCTGAACACTGTGGAGGGCTAATACCAGGGAAGCAGAGAGAAGCAGCCATCCACCCACCGGTGTCGTTGGAGCTGCTCCCATGAAGGGCACAGCTGTTCGATCATTACATGAGTAGATAGGGCCAGGGAACTTCAATGGCTGGCATAACCCCGCCTCAGCTCATCCGGGGTGAGATGTAAAAAACATTAAATGGGAATGGTGGCTCGTCTCTCTGAAAGCAGATATGTTGTTAGATGTGATGTTCGCTAGCATTGTTTTTTGGTGATATGTTTAAAATGGGCACCGTGGCACATCTCTAAAAGCAAATACTTAGATGTGATGTTAGTGTCTAGCGACATAGCCAGGTTGATGTGTGATACATCTTTAGACCTCAGATGTTAACGAGGTAGCTTACTATTGTTGTATGTGAGGTGTGAGTGAGGTGGGCTGATATTGCCTTCTAATTAGAGCGACTTCATACGTTTTTGGGGGGGGCAGAGGGAAATGTGAGATATCTGATTAGGCAGGGCAAGCTGAGCATTGAGTCCTTGAAAGCCTAATTGATTAGTATGTTGTTTGTTTTCAGATGAATACAAATACACACCACCGTCGATGCGGTGATGTGTGCGGGACGACACACCTGCCACATCTGAGCTGCCAAGTGACACACTCCACCCGCTAACAAGCCATATTTCTGGCAACAATGTGATTTGTTTTTTTTTCTCACTTTTTTTGCCAGTCTCCTGAAAAGTTATTCTTATTGCTGAGGACAGACATCAGCGAGATGAGGAAATGGGATGAGGAAAACATTTCATGCTTTAAAATTGGAAATTAAATTAAAGAGATTTTAATGGAAAGGCATAGCGGCAGCAGAATCCAGGATGAACCGTCTGAGTTTGTTACTGTTGTGAAGGAGTTGATCATTCATTCTGGGCACAGGGATATGTGGCTAGCACATTAGTACTACCTAAATCAGCTGTCCTTACATGGCTCTGTCTGGGTAAATGAGGCAGCAACGAATCAGTGTTAGCAGACCACGTTTGGACGTGTTTAAGTATTCTTGTGGGGACCAGAAGTTGTGTCCCCACAAGGTTGGCTGTACATGACTGTGTGTGTGTTGAAGACAGTACGTTGAAAGCCTTCGCTATGAATAATAACATCTGGAAAAGAGATATTGCTCTCGTAAAGCACTTCTATTAATTCTGGCGCTGTCATTAAACTCTCAAGAAGATACATTCATTGTATATCAAAGCTCCATCCTGATAAACCAATATAAGTACATTCAGAAATCAAACACTTTTGTTTGAGTGGTAACTAACTACTCGTTGGATGTTCAGGCACAATGTCAGTGAGATAAGTAGTCAACTGTACCATAACAAGACATACTGTACATCCCCTTTGTGGCGTGGTGAGGTTGGACCCAGGTGCAGAGAAGAGACGAGACATGGAATCAGTGGTTAAGGATAAACATACCACTTTACTGAGAAACGGTAGTTGCAGGATCACAGTGCACTTGAAAAACACAAAGTCTTCGAAAACTCACTCAGTATGAGAACGCACGCGGTAAACAATTCAAGCTTCTGCAAAAAAAGGAAAAAAAAACAAAGAAAACATACCACTTTTAACAGGGAAATCATAATGAGTAAGTAGGACACACTTGAGTGTCGTTAATGTCTCTAGGACGGTCTCAGCCGCCCTCTGGTGGGAGGTGGAACCATGACACTTTGGCCTTAGAAGGAAACATTTATGGGGTCACATAAACACCAGGAGATTGTATTCAATCTATGCTTGAGGATATGCTTCACCACATACTTTCTAACAAAGTGAGTAAATATTGCTAATAGCAAAGGTCATGAAATACAGGGTTATGACCACACTACGGTGGCCCTAAGGAGCAAACCATCTATCAAAATAATAGGTCTTTTAAATAATTTGTAAGGCTTTTATCAAAGTTTGCAGCCTTTTACCAAACTTCACGGGCTATTATTTTGAAAGCTGGCTTGCTCCTTAGGGCCACCATACTTAAGCCCCATTTAAAGCCCATTGACCACAAGTCATCAGTTATTTACATGCACAGCTTAACCCACCTTGTTATTTACACTTCCCAACAAATAATTTCCTTTCTCTCTATTTGGCTGTGTTTTCATGTTTTCTCCCTGGCCTCTGGCCTCCATTCTCTTCTCAGAATGCTAATAATTCTGCTGCAAGTGAAGAAAGCATGCTAATGTGGAGCAAGGTGACCATGCCCTGTGTCTCTGAGGTGTGTGTGTGTGTGTGTGTGTGTGTGTGTGTGTGTGTGTGTGTGTGTGTGTGTGTGTGTGTGTGTGTGTGTGTGTGTGTGTGTGTGTGTGTGTGTGTGTGTGCCGTCATACTGTACATGTCAGAGAATAGGAAACAATGACAGATATTGGTGAAATAGCAGGAGACGGAGAACTGCATTATAAGAAAATGAGTTACAATATAGAAATGCAGAAGGAAGTGTAAATTAACGAAAACCACAACCAAGGTCAATGTGTTTCAATATGTTGTTTTTTAATCATGCATATTTAACAGCACATCACTACCGTTCAACTAGACATCACTGCATAATAATAAATACTGTAATGTTATTTGCAAGGCTGCAATGTCCCCCAAAGGAATGGTTAAATAAAATGAAAATCGAGGAGAACACATTTATAAATGTGTTACAGTGGACTGACTGTATAGTGAGTCTGTACAATATCTCCTTTATTGTCTCTAGTCCTTGGAGTCATATTGGGATGGTATATTAAATAGTGGACACAGACACACACGGAAGCTGGAGCAAGGCTTTCCCTTAACCACCACTTCCAGAAGAAAGAACCTGTCAGGGCATAAATCCGTTCCCTGACCATATTCTGTTATGTTCTAAAGATGTGTAGTCAAATATGGTTGAAGGCTAATCAATGAAAAGGTAAGGACGTGTATTATCCTCTGACCGCTTTTTGAATTTCTGTTTCTGAGGGAATCGATGTCCATTTCTGCTCATTAAGACAGGAACAGAATAGATCATTTTTTACATTTTCCATGAGGACTCATCTATATAGGAAAGACGCTGAATGTGCTACTTGAGCTAGGATGGGGTTTGAGTAAAAAATATTGACCGCTACTGCTTTTATCAAATGGAATATCAAAACTGACCAGCGCAAATATGCAGGTTGTAATTCTTAGATTTGCAAATTATCCTTCAGCTGAATCAATATCGTGTCACAAACACTTTGTCACTCATACTTTGAACGATGCAGCATAAAATATGTTTGTGCATACGCAGCTATTCAGAATAAACTGCCTCTGTCTTGCAATATACAGTTGAAGTCGAAAGTTTACATACACTTAGGTTGGAGTCATTAAAACTCGTTAAATATAGCTAAATATACTGTATCAGCAACCATATAGCACAACCTCAGGGTCTTCCCGTGGGCTCTTCCTGGGAGTAACGCAGTGAAGGTCAAAATTCAGTTTTTTCTATATTTACAGTTGATGTCAGAAGTTTACATACACTTAGGTTGGAATAATTAGTCATTTTTCAACCACTCCACAAATTTCTTGTTAACAAACTATAGTTTTGGCAAGTCGGTTAGAACATCTACTTTGTGCATGACACAAGTCATTTTTCCAAAAATTGTTTCCAGACAGATTATTCCTTAGTGTACATACACTAAGTTGACTGTGCCTTTAAACACCTTGGAAAAATCCAGAAAATTATGCCATGGCATTAGAAGCTTCTGATAGGCTAGTTGACATCATTTGAGTCAATTGGAGGTGTACCTGCGGATATATTTCAAGGCCTAACTTCAAACTCAGTGCCTCTTTGCTTGACAACATTGGAAAATCAAAGGAAATCAGCCAAGACATCAAAAAAAAATTGTAGACCTCCACAAGTCTGGTTAATCCTTGGGAGCAATTTCCAAACGCATGAAGGTACGACGTTCATCTGAACAAACAACCGTACGCAAGTATAAACACCATGGGATCACAGTCATCATTTCACTCAGGAAGGAGACTCGTTATGTCTCCTCGAGATGAACGTACTTTGGTGCGAGAACTGCAAATCAATCCTAGAACAACAGCAAAGAACCTTGTGAAGATGCTGGAGGAAACACGTACAAAAGTATCTATATCCACAGTAAAAACGAGTCCAATATCGACATAACCTGAAAGACCACTGAGCAAGGAAGAAGCCACTGCTCCGAAACCTCCATAAAAAAACAGACTACAGTTTGCAACTGCACATGAGGATAAATATAATATTTTTGAAGAACTGTCCTCTGGTCTGATGAAACAAAAATAGAACTGTTAGGCAATAATGACCATCGTTGTTTGGAGGAAAAAGGGCGAGGCTTGCAAGCCATAGAACACCATCTTAACCGTGAAGCACGGGGGTTGCAGCATCATGTTGTGGGGGTGCTTTGCTGCAGGAGGGAATGGTGCACTTCACAAAATAGATGGCATGATGAGGTGGGGAAATGATGTGGATATATTGAAGCAACATTTCAAGACATCAGTCAGGAAGTTAAAGCATGGTCGCAAATGGGTCTTCCCAAAAGCTGAAATAAATCATTCTCTCTGCTATTATTCTGACATTTCACTTTCTTAAAATAAAGTGGTGATCCTAACTCACCTAAGACAGGGAATCTTTATCACGATTAAATGTGAGGAATTGTGAAAAACTGAGTGTAAATGTATTTGGCCAAGGTATGTTAACTTCCGACTTCAACTGTACATGATATTGGAAACAGACAATTACAGACAATAGGCCAACAGCGACTCAGTGTAAACAAAATGTTTGACTGTGTGTCATCATTAAACAATTGTGAGCTTACCAAGTAATTTGGTGTCACTCTAAAGCGGAAAGTTGGTTTAGGTTTTCTTAGGTTTTCTTGAACACATTTCTCTTCATTGAGAGATTTCTGGCAATACAAACACAATCAATGAGAATCTCCCAAGGAACAACATACATATTCTTCTTTAGATGAAACAGGAACACAAGACGATTATCTCTAAACTATAATAACAATCACAGATTTGTCACCGTCTTAATGGATCTTCTTCGATAGCTCCCCTCTCTTGGTAGCCATTCTACAGAGATAGTTTGTCTTCCCCCCTCTGCTGGTTCCATCCTCTCTTTTATAGGGGAAAGAGAATCTCATTAGTACAGTCATCTGTTTAATTGCCTCTGGTTACCTTGTCTCACATGCCTTGTTGAGCTACTATCCGTGAGCACAGCCTGCTCTCTGGTGGTCCTTTCACACAATGTATCTTCAGCGATACCTCCGCCACCAATGTAGCAACCTTTCTCACCCCTGGCTGTGTCTCTGAGTGGTCAGAATCCTCCGGGGGGTTCCCCTCTCTGATCTCTCAATTAATTTGCACTATACTGTATATACAATGTCCCAGTCGCTCTACTTATTTACTTGATGGAACAGCTGATAGGCGCATTCCTTTATTGCTCTTTATAGCTGGTTTGTCTTAGGAGAAGTCTCACATTATCATCGTATAATTTTGTGGAAGGCTGAGATCCCCTGGCTTCTGGAGGATCTCTCTCCTAAAGTAAACACATGCAAAACGCCCCTGATGCAATGCCATGCCAGCCAGCAGGCCAATGGAATATACATGAGATGGCTGTTTCATGTTTTCATGCAGTGTGAGAACCATATCGTGGTAATTTAGAATGGGGTGATCAGTTGTCGAAAATATTTCACTCTAACACCCGGACTGTATGGCAATATACTGCGAGGATGTCCAAACAAATTACATTGTGTGTTTCAAAGATAAGCAAAGCAACGAGCATTTGTCTTGATGAATGGCATCTCGATCAACAATCCATTACATTCAATCTATTGTGATGGGATTGTGTGTGTACACATGTATGTATTATTATAATTTTTTATTTAACAAGGCAAGTTAGTTAAGAGCAATTCTTATTTACAAAGAAGACCTACCCCATCCAAACCCGAACCCGAACGACTCTGGGCCTATTGTGCGCCAGCCCTATGGGACTCCCAATCACGGCCAGTTGTGATACAGCCTGGAATCGAACCAGGGTCTATATTGATGCCTCTAGCACTGAGATGCAGTGCCTTAGACCGCTATGCTACTTGGAAACCCCATGTGTTCGTATACGCGTGCATGCTTGCTGTGAACTAACCCTGTTTTGGTTTCAGTGAAAGAAGCCTTTTCTCTGGCTTGTTCCAGGTGATAATGCCCGAGTTTCAGTCTGGTATTCACCTGGTACACTGTCGACTGTTGGACATGGGCTTTTTACAAGGCTATATTATCCCTACCATAATGCACTCTCACAATAGACTCACTCTGCCATGCTCTAACAACACTGAAGGAGAAAATTGCAGGTTATACTGTGATACAATTTAATATATGTATTCAGCTGCTCGAGTTCCACACTACCTGTGAATCAAATAATGTCCCGAATAGCCTGATTCAATTGAACCCATTGTACAGTAGTACAAAGCCTTTATATCCTCACAACTGAGAAATTATAACGAGTGGAATTCTTTTAAATGTGCCGTTTTCTAACCCTCTTATGTCAGATTTATAGTCACTTTGATTGTATTTGGGCTTTGTCTATCAGACTAAATAGGCATCATAGATTCAGAATCTGAAGTTAGCTACTGTAGCTATGACACTGTACAAATGGTGTATTTCATATTAGAGGTCGCTGACTTTAACTAATTGGGGGTGAGTTTCCCAAAAACATATAAAGATTTTGTCATTTTAAAGTAACTGCCCAGTGAAAATCTCACTTTTAAAAGTTCATAATCTGTTAACTCATATCAAAATCATGTTGTTGACTTGTCCTATATTCGTCTTTGTGGCCATGGCATAAATCTGAGTTAAAAAAAACACTAAATGCAGTCATCTCCCTGAGGAGGATGAGCTGTTCAATCAGCAGTCTAGAGGAGGATGAGTTGGTCAATCAGCAGTCTAGAGGAGGATGAGTTGGTCAATCAGCAATCTACTTGCATTAATATTTTTAATGACCGGTATTTGCCCACACCATTCTGTTGTTGGGGTCTGCACACACCATTCTGTTGTTGGGGTCTGCACACACCATTCTGTTGTTGGGGTCTGCACACACCATTCTGTTGTTGGGGTCTGCACACACCATTCTGTTGTTGGGGTCTGCACACACCATTCTGTTGTTGGGGTCTGCACACACCATTCTGTTGTTGGGGTCTGCACACAACATTCTGTTGTTGGGGTCTGCACACACCATTCTGTTGTTGGGGTCTGCACACACCATTCTGTTGTTGGGGTCTGCACACACCATTCTGTTGTTGGGGTCTGCACACAACATTCTGTTGTTGGGGTCTGCACACATTATGTTGTTGGGGTCTGCACATTCTGTTGTTAGGGTCTGCACACAACATTCTGTTGTTAGGGTCTGCACACAACATTCTGTTGTTAGTCTGCACACACCATTCTGTTGTTGGGGTCTGCACACAACATTCTGTTGTTGGGGTCTGCACACAACATTCTGTTGTTGGGGTCTGCACACACCATTCTGTTGTTGGGGTCTGCACACACCATTCTGTTGTTGGGGTCTGCACACAACATTCTGTTGTTGGGGTCTGCACACAACATTCTGTTGTTGGGGTCTGCACACAACACTCCAACACAGAAAAGCTTATTTTTAACCTACTTAAATATGATCTTTTGGAAGGAAAACTATTTTACTCATATTGTAAGTAATTATAGGTCATATATTTCATAGAAATGTGGAAACAGTTAAATGGTGGAGTTATTTTAAATTGAATAATATACAGATATTATTTATGTGTCATATACAATAGCATTATATTAAAATCAAATCAAACTTTATTTGTCACATGCGCCGAAAACAAGTGTCGACCTTACCATTAAATGCTTACGTATAAGCCGTGAACAACAGTGAAGTTCGAGAAGAGGTAAGAAAATATTGACTAAATAAACTAAAGTAAAAATAATAAAACACAGAGGCTATATACAAGGGTACCGAGTCAGTGAGCGGGGGTACAGGTTAATTGAGGAAATTGTACATGTAGGTAGGGGTGAAGTAACAATGCATAGGTAATAAACAGCGAGTTGCAGCAATGTACAAAACAAATGTAAATGTAAATAGTCCGGTGGCCATTTGATTAATTGTTCAGCAGTCTTATGGCTTGGGGGTAGAAGCTGTTAAGTAGCTTTTTGGTCCTAGACTTGGCGTTCCGGTACTGCTTGCCGTGCGGTAGCAGAAAAAAAACAGTCTATGACTTGGGTGACTGGAGACTCTGACAATTTTATGGGCTTTCCTCTGACACCGCCTATTATATAGGTCCTGGATGGGCCGTACGCTTTATCCTCTTTAGCACCTTACGGTCAGATGCCGAGTATTTGCCATACCAGGTGGTGATGTAACCAGTCAGGATGATCTCGATGGTGCAGCTGTAGAACTTTTTTGAGAATCTGGGGACCCATGCCAAATCTCTTTCAGTCTCCTGAGGGGGAAAAGAGTTTGTGGTGCCCTCTTCATGACTGTCTTGGTGTGTTTGGACCATGATAGTTCGTTGGTGATGTGGACACCAAGGAACTTGAAACTCTCGACCCGCTCCACGACAGCCCCGTCGATGTTAATGGGGGGCTGTTAAGCCCACCTTTTCCTGTAGTCCACGATCAGCTCTTTTATCTTGCTCACATTGAGGGAGAGGTTGTTGTCCAGGAACCAAAATGCCAGTTCTCTGACCTCCTCCCTATAGGCTGTCTCATCATTGTCGGTGATCAGGCCTACCACTGTTGTGTCGTCAGCAAACTTAATGATGGTGTTAGTCATTTTTGGCCACGCAGTCGTGGGTCAACAGTGAGTACAGGAGGGCAATAAGTACACACCACTGATGGGAGCCAGTGTTGAAGATTAGTGTGGCAGAGGTGTTGTTGCCTACCCTTACCACCTGGGGGCGGCCAGTCAGGAAGTCCAGGATCCAGTTGCAGAAGGAGGTGTTTAGTTCCAGGGTCCTTAGCTTAGTGATGAGCTTTGTGGGCACTATGGTGTTGAACGCTGAGCTGTAGTCAATGAACAGCATTCTCATATAGGTGTTCCTTTTGTCCAGGTGGGAAAGGGCAGTGTTGAGTATGATTGAGATTGCATCATCTGTGGATCTGTTGGGGTGGTATGAGAATTGGAGTAGGTCTATGGTATCCGGGAGGATGCTGTTTATGTAAGCAATGACCATCCTTTCAAAGCACTTCATGGCTACTGACGTAAGTAGTGGATATGCTAGTGGACTCCAAATATCAGAATGCCTTATGGCAGGAAGAAATAACATATTTTGAAACCATCAAGTCATTAGCATGTGTTGCGCTAGCTACCCTTCTTTTGTTGCTTTCCACAGTCTAAAGTGATCAAATGTAATGTGAATAATTTAATTCACTAAAATAGCTTTTCATCTCACAATCAATGTTCTGAGCAAATCATTTATAGATAGTTATTAATCTATATTAACATAATGGTTTGGCCACTTCCTACCAATGGTGTTAGTGCTACAGATTATCTTCATGCTTTTGAGATTCACCCATGCTAGAGATGGAAGAATGGAATCAAAGTTCTCCGACCTCAATCTTCAACCTTGAAATTAATTCGACAGACATACTCATTGGAGAACTTTGTACATTGGACCTAGGACTTCAGTGGGGGAAACAAAATCTTCCAACACATTGTACCAAATAGGTGGTGGGCCATAGCAAATTATGTGATTTAGTTTTCGAGATGATTGATCTCTGTCGAGGGAGGAGCTGACTTTGACATATTGTGTATATTTATTTCTTCTGAACACATTTCCGTTTGTTGGCAAAGTCAATTCTCGCACATTTTTCTAAATGCTTTTATGTTCACTAGCTGGACATTCAAAACGCCACTGAGAACTAAACTGTACACCAATCAAAACTTGTGTACCATACATGGTACTATCTCTGCTGATCACGTTATCTGTACCTAAGGTAGTAGACAGCTGGTGTAGTGGCTTCCTTTCCTCTTTACCATAGCCATTGCCCTAGCCTGAAAGCGGGGATGTTTCGTACGCATTGAAGGTTTCCAAACGGCCAAAACATTCAATGAGATCCAGGGATATGGTGCAACAAAAAGGTTAATTCTTCTTATAGTGAGGGAAAAAGTATTTGATCCTCTGCTGATTTCGTACGTTTGCCCACTGACAAAGAAATGATCAGCCCATATATTTTTAATGGTAGGTTTATTTGAACAGTGAGAGACAGAATAACAACAACAAAATCCAGAAAAACATATCAAAAATGTTATAAATGGATTTGCATTTTAATGAGGGAAATTAGTATTTGACCCCCTCTCAATCAGAAAGATTTCTGGCTCCCAGGTGTCTTTTATACAGGTAACGAGCTGAGATTAGGAGCACACTCTTAAACCTCTTGATACTCCCCATCCCGGATCCGGGATCGTGAATAAAGCCTCAGGCTCATTAGCATAACGCAACGTTAACAATTTCTGAAAATCGCAAATAAAATGAAAATAATGCGCCTGTTCTCAAGCTTAGCCTTTTCTTAACAACACTGTCATCTCAGATTTTCAAAATATGCTTTTGAACCATAGCAAATCACTAATTTGTGTAAGAGTATGCAAAGCTAGCTTAGCATTTTGAGTAGCATTTAGCACGCAACGTTTTCATAAAAACCAGATAACCAAATAAATAAAATCATTTACCTTTGAAGAGCTTCGGATGTTTTCAATGAGGAGACTCTCAGTTACATAGCAAATGTTCAGTTTTTCCTGAAAGAATCTTTGTGTAGGAGAAATCGCTCCGTTTTGTACATCACATTTGGCTACCGAAACGAACCGAAAATTCAGTCACCAACAACGTCAAACTTTTTCCGAATTAACTCCATAATATCGACCGAAACATGGCAAACGTTGTTTGGAATCAATCCTCAAGGTGTTTTTTCACATATCTCTTCATTGATATATCGTTCGTGGAAGCCTGCTTTCTTCTCTGAATTCCATGGAAAAATACTTGCAGCTGAGGTTTGCGCACCAATTTCGGCGCAGGACACCGGGCGGACACCTGGTAAATGTGGTCTCTTATGGTCAATGATATGCCTACAAATACGTCACAATGCTGCAGACACCTTGGGGAAACCACAGAAAGGGCAGGCTCATTCCTCTCGCATTCACAGCCATATAAGGAGACAATGGAAAACGGAGCCTCAAAAATCCTGCTGATTTCCTGGATGCCGTTTCATCTTGGTTTTGCCTGTAACTCACGTTCTAGGGCACGCACAGAGAATATCTTTGCAGTTCTGGAAACGTCAGAGTGTTTTTTTTCCAAAGCTATCAATTATATGCATAGTCGAGCATCTTTTTGTGACAAAATATCTTGTTTAAAACGGGAACGTTTTTCATCCAAAAATGAAATAGCGCCCCCAGAGTTTCAAGAGGTTAAAGGGAGTGCTCGTAATCTTAGTTTGTTACCTGTATAAAAGACACCTGTCCACAGAAGCAATCGATCAATCAGATTCCAAACTCTCCACCATGGCCAAGACCAAAGAGCTCTCCAAGGATGTCAGGGACAAGATTGTAGACCTACACAAGGCTGGAATGGGCTACAAGACCATCACCAAGCAGCTTGGTGAGAAGGTGACAACAGTTGGTGCGATTATTCGCAAATGCATGAAACACAAAAGAACTGTCAATCTTCTTCAGCTTGGGGCTCCATGCAAGATCTCACCTTGTGGAGTTGCAATGATCATGAGAACGGTGAGGAATCAGCCCAGAACTACACGAGAGGATCTTGTCAATGATCTCAAGGCAGAAGGGACCATAGTCACCAAGAAAACAATTGGTAACACACTACGTCATGAAGGACTGAAATCCTACAGTGCCCGCAAGGTCCTCCTGCTCAAGAAAGCACATATACATGCCCGTCTGAAGTTTGCCAATGAACATCTGAATAATTCAGAGGACAACTGGGTGAAAGTGTTGTGGTCAGATGAGACCAAAATGGAGCTCTTTGACCTCAACTCAACTCGCCGTGTTTGGAGGAGGAGGAATGCTGCCTATGATCCCAAGAACACCATCCCCACCGTCAAAAATAGAGGTGGAAACATTATGCTTTGGGGGTGTTTTTCTGCTAAGGGGACAGGACAACTTGACCGCATCAAAGGGACGATGGGCGGGGCCATGTACCGTCAAATCTTGGGTTAGAACCTCCTTCCTTCAGCCAGGGCATTGAAAATGGGTCGTGAATGGGTATTCCAGCATGACAATGACCCAAAACACACGGCCAAGGCAACAAAGGAGTGGCTCAAGAAGAAGCACATTAAGGTCCTGGAGTGGCCTAGCCGGTCTCCAGACCTTAATCCCATAGAGAATCTGTGAAGGGAGCTGAAGGTTCGCGTTTCCAAATGTCAGCCTCGAAACCTTAATGACTTGGAGAAGATCTGCAAAGAGAAGTGGGACAAAATCCCTTCTGAGATGTGTGCAAACCTGGTGGCCAACTACTAGAAACGTCTGACCTCTGATTGACAACAAGGGTTTTGCCACCAAGTACTAAGTCATGTTTTGCAGAGGGGTCAAATATTATTTCCCCCATTAAAATGCAAATCAATTTATAACATTTTTCAAATATAACGCTTTTCTGCATTTTTTTTGTTGTTATTCGGTCTCTCACTGTTCAAATAAACCCACCATTACAATTATAGACTGATCATTTCTTTGTCAGTGGGAACACGTACAAAATCAGCAGGGGATCAAATACTTTTTTCCCTCATTGTATATCTAACAAAAAAAAAGATTCTCCAATCAATTTAAAGCATAGATTAATTGACATGGGAAATACATAATATAACCTGTTTGTATGTCTGTATGGTCAAAAGACTATACCGCTCCAGCGTCTAGCTAGGACTCCTCCCCCCGAAGGCCCAACTTCCTGCTGTCACACCCTGACCATAGTTTGCTTTGTATGTTTCTATGTTTTGGTTGGTCAGGGTGTGATCTGAGAGGGCATTCTATGTTGGATGTCTTGTTTGTCTATTTCTATGTCTGGCCTGATATGGTTCTCAATCAGGGGCAGGTGTTAGTCATTGTCTCTGATTGGGAACCATATTTAGGTAGCCTGGGTTTCACTGTGTGTTTGTGGGTGATTGTTCCTGTCTCTGTGTTTGCACCAGATAGGACTGTTTAGGTTTTGCACATTTATTGTTTTGTTAGTTATTTCATGTCTAGTTCCTTTATTAAAGAACATGAATAACCACCATGCAGCATTTTGGTCCGCTTCTCCTTCACCAGAGGAAAACCCTTACAGAATCACCCACCACAACAGGACCAAGCGGCGTGATAACGGGCAACAGCAAAAGCAGCAGCAGGAGAAGGAACAGAGGCAACAGCAACAGCGAGGTCAGGATTTCAGGACATGGGAGCAGAATCTGGACTACACAACTTGGGAGGAGATAGACAGGTGGGCGGTCGACCCAGGGAGAGTGCCGGAGCCCGCCTGGGATTCGATGGAGCAGTGTGCGGAAGGTTACGAGAGAATGAGGTTGGCAAAGCAAGCACGGCGGCGCGGAAGGAAGCCCGGGAGTCAGCCCGGGATTCAGCCCCAAAAATGTATTGGGGGAGGCTCACAGGGAGTATGGCGACGTCAGGTAGGAGACCTGCGTCAACTTCCTGTGGTTACCGGGGGGCTAGAGAGACCGGACAGGCACGGTGTTATGCTGTGGTGCGCACGGTGTCCCCGGTGCGGGTGCATAGCCCGGTGCGGTATATTCCAGCTCCGCGTATCGGCCGGGCTAGATTGAGCGTCGAGCCAAATGTCATGAAGCCGGATCTACGCATCTGGTCCCCAGTGCGTCTCCTTGGGCCGGCTTACATGGCACCAGCCTTGCACACGGTGTCCCCGGTTTGCCTGCATAGCCCAGTGCGGGCTATTCCACCTTGCCGCACTGGCAGAGCGACCGGGAGTATTCAACCAGGTAAGGTTGGGCAGGCTCGGTGCTCAAGAGCTCCAGTGCGCCTGCACGGTCCGGTCTACCCAGTACCACCTCCACGCACCAGCCCTCCGGTGGCAGCTCCCCGCACAAGGCCTCCTGTGCGTGTCCTCGGCCCAGTACCACCAGTGCCAGCACCACGTCTGCATGGAGCAGCCAGAGCTGCCAGTCTGCAAGGAGCTGCCGGTCTGCAAGGAGCTGCCGGTCTGCAAGGAGCTGCCGGTCTGCAAGGAGCTGCCAGAGCTACCAGTCTGCAAGGAGCTGCCAGAGCTGCCAGTCTGCAAGGAGCTGCCAGAGCTGCCAGTCTGCATGGAGCAGCCAGAGCTGCCAGTCTGCAAGAAGCCGCCAGAGCCGCCAGTCTGCAAGGAGCAGCCAGAGCCGCCAGTCAGCATGGATCAGCCAGAGCCGCCAGTCAGCATGGATCAGCCAGAGCCACCAGTCAGCATGGAGCAGCCAGAGCCGCCAGTAGGCATGGAGCAGCCAGAGCCGTCAGTCTTCCAGGATCCGCCAGTCAGTCAGACTCTTCCAGATCCGCCAGGATCTTCCAGATCTGCCAGTCAGCCAGGATCCGCAAGTCAGCCAGACTCTTCCAGATCCGCTAGTCAGCCAGAACCGCCAGTCAGCCAGACTCTTCCAGATCCGCCAGTCAGGCAGGATCTGCCAGAACCGCCAGCCAGTCAGGATCTGCCAGAGCCTTCCTACTCTCTTGTACTGCCGGAGTCTCCCGCCTGTCCGGCGCTGCTGCCGGAGTCTCCCGCCTGTCCGGCGCTGTCAGAGTCTGAAGAGCCTTTCTGTCCCGAGCTGCCCCTCTGTCCCGAGCTGCCCCTCTGTCCCGAGCTGCCCCTCTGTCCCGAGCTGCCCCTCTGTCCGAGCTGCCCCTCTGTCCCGAGCTGCCCCTCAGTCCAGTGTAATTAAGTAGGGTCGCCGTGGCTAGGAGGCCACAGAAACGGACAAGGTGGGGGACTAAGACTACGGTGAAGTGGGGTCCATGTCCAGCACCAGAGCCGCCACCGCGGACAGATGCCCACCCAGACCCTCCCGATAGGTTCAGGTTTTGCGGCCGGAGTCCGCACCTTGGGGGGAGAGGGGGGGGGGTACTGTCACACCCTGACCATAGTTTGCTTTGTATGTTTCTATGTTTTGGTTGGTCAGGGTGTGATCTGAGTGGGCATTCTATGTTGAATGTCTTGTTTGCCTATTTCTATGTCTGGCCTGATATGTTTCTCAATCAGAGGCAGGTGTTAGTCATTGTCTCTGATTGGGAACCATATTTAGGTAGCCTGGGTTTCACTGTGTGTTTGTGGGTGATTGTTCCTGTCTCTGTGTTTGCACCAGATAGGACTGTTTAGGTTTTCGCACATTTATTGTTTTGTTATTTATTGTTTAGTTATTTCATGTCTAGTTCCTTTATTAAAGAACATGAATAACCACTACGCTGCATTTTGGTCCGCTTCTCCTTCACCAGAGGAAAACCCTTACACCTGCCTTTATCCTAACACAGTTACCACAGTACAACGAATGGGCGAGAGGGGGGGCAAAAACTAACAACAAATGAATACATCTCAATCAAGTAAATATAAGTCATAAAAAGGTACGTACCTAATATTTCATCATATACATTCATATTTAATATATTTACTCAAACGTACATGGAGCTCTGTATGTTCTGTCTTTTATACAAATCTTCATCTGGTGGTACTCCCAGGTCTCCATGTTAGACAATAAATGTTTGTTTTGTTCAATAATGTCCCTCTTTATAACCAAAAACCTAATTTTTGTTCGCGCGTTTTGTCCAGTAATCCGAATGCTCAAGGCGCGTGCACTAGGTCCAGACAAAGTTTTTAAAAAGTACAATAAAAGTTAGTAGAAACATGCCAAACGATGTTTAAAATCAACCCTCCGGTTGTTTTTGTAAATCAATAATATTTCAACCGGAAAGGCGCGTTCCAGATCAAAGGTCAAAGAAAGGCGCGTTCCAGATCAGGCGCATGGCTGATGTCTGGAGATTTCCACTGATTGAAAGTTCTAAATCTCCCTCATTTTTCAGAGTAAAGGCCTGAAACAATGCCCAAAGACTGGCCACATGTAGAAGAAGCTAGAGAGCTCGTGAACTGGGTCCTACGTCTTTGTATGGTGGATAGGCTTTCAATGGATAAACAGCCTTTCACAGACATTATTTTAACAGTTTTGGAAACTTTTGAGTGTTTTCAATCCAAATCTACTAATCATATGCATATCCTATCTTCTGGCCCTGAGTAGCAGGCAGTTAAATTTGGGCACGCTTTTCATCCAAAATTCCGAATGCTGCCCCCTACCCTAGAGAAGTTAAAACACGGTCATTCAATTCAGCATATTGACCCGTTTTGAATTGAACATGTGCAAGTTCAATCATCCCATTATAAGTTTTGTCTCCATTAATAACCTCTCTGGGATCATTCGGGACACTAGCGTCCCACCTCGCCAACAGCCAGTGAAATTGCAGGGCGCCAAATTCAAAACAACAGAAATCTCATAATTAAAATTCCTCAACCATACAAGTATTTTACACCATTTTAAAGATACACTTCTCGTTAATCCAACCACATTGTCCGATTTCAAAAAGGCTTTTCGGCTAAATCAGAACATATCATTATGTTAGGTCAGCAACTAGTCACAGAAAGCATTCAGCCATTTTCCAACCAAAGAGAGGTGTCACAAAAAGCAGAAATATAGATAAAATGAATACTAACCTTTGACGATCGGCGTAACTCCGTTGACCATTTAGCCAATTTATTGGAAGCTATCCAATGTTACAGTTGACTAGACTTACCAGCTAATAATGTAAAAATCAATGTGCCGAATCAGGAAGCTAATGTTTATTAGCTATCTCGCTGTCAGTGAATTCAATTTTGAATCCTGTTTTGGCATGATTGTCTAATTTCAGTAGAATTCTGCCACTGCATGTTACAATAGTAAAATAACCTGTCACCTGTTAACCTGATTCTACATTGAATTTAGCCTTTGAGATGCTCAAACAAGCATGTAAATCTGTAGTGGGTGTTGAACTCTAAAATGGGCTAGACTGTGTAAGACAAAATCCACAAAGAAAAGACAACAGGCAAATGCATATGTGGTCCCAATTTCTAAATAGTGACGGCAGGGCTAGTTCAAATAGCACTTGGTTGATCTCTGGGAGCAGGACATAGGAGAGCTGAATAGATCATGTGAGAGACAAGAATTAATCAAATAAATCATCACAGCAAAGGAACGTAGTTTGTCAGCGAGAAAATTAACATCCTGACAGTCTGGGACACGGTGCTCTGTCATCGTCCTACTCCGACTATTGACAAGGATAATGTGCTATTTATTTTTTGTCAGTACAATTGAAATTAGTGGGTCCTGCCCTGATGACAGGATTAGCTTTACACTCCTTGCCCTATAACCGGTGCCCCCGCACATTGACTCTGTACCGGTACCACCTGTACTGTATATAGCCTCGCTATTGTTATTTTACTGCTGCTGTTAAATTAGTTGTTAATTAAATTTTTATTTTTTTACTTAACACATATTTTTCTTAAAACTGCACTGTTGGTTTAAGGGCTTGTAAGTAAGCATTTCACCGTAAGGTCTACAACTGTTGTATTCGGCGCATGTGACAAATAACATTTAATTTGAACACATATGGAATCATGAAATATCCAAACATGTGTTAAACAAATCTAAATATATTTTAGATTTGAGATTCTTCAAAGTAGCCACCCTTTGCCTTGATGACAGCTTTGCACACTCTTGGCATTCTCTCAACCAGCTTCACCTGGAATGCTTTCCCACATATGCTGAGCACTTGTTGGCTGCTTTTCCTTCACTTAGCAGTCCAAATCATCTCAATTGGGTTGAGGTCGGGTGATTGTGGTGGCCAGGTCATCTGATGGACCTTATTAGGCTTACCAAAGCCTCACCATGGTCACACTCTCCTGGGTACAGTAAGACCATACTCACAGCACCTCGCTTTAAGCTTACCCAGGACACTCCAACACACACACACAACCTAGAGCCCCATAAGGCTTACTGAGACTCCCTTCAGACAGTAGACACACTGTCCTGGGCACTAGATTCGCCCAACTGAATAGAACAGGACTGATCCTGAGCCACGCTTTGGGCTGCAACTCACACAGATTCAGCACGAGCATGGATAATGCTACCAGCAACCTCAACCACACTGCTTACACATCCTATTGTAGCCTAACGCCATCACTAGCACACTCAGCAAAAGTGTAACAATAACAGTGACACATCAAAGGATGTGAGTGTGACAAGTTTTGTGATGCTGAACGGACAGCGGCTGTAATATGCAGCGAACTCCATGTAGGAAAGCACACTTTTAGTAAAAGCACATTCACTCAGACATAATAAGGCAGTAGGTCCCAATCATAAGAATACAAAACCCCAACCATTAGGCTAAGCATTTCCCAATCGAAATGTACAACTATTACTTCCCCTTTCAAGCATATTTTTCATGTTCAGCACACAAAGAAATGATCTGAAGTTTGAACGCAAGTTATTTTCAAAGAGTTGGCTAACAACAGCAAGCAAGCTGCAATAAAAGATACAGTTCCACTCACCAGATGATGATAATTTGAAACTGAACTTATTGATGAAAGTTAAAATTTAATAGGGCGAAGCTAACAAATTATCAGCAATATCCTCTTCGTTAACACCTGCTGCAGCCGCTGCACACTAGCCTACAATACAAGCTAGCTAGCTAGACCATGGGAAAACTCGTGCTTTCTGTTGTGCAAGTGACCTGTCGGCCTTCAAGAAGGTGGAAGTTTCCATACGTTTATGTTAAAACGGTCCCACCCATTGCAAGTCAAAATCTAATTGGTTTAGTCCATTGTCACTGCAAGATTCTGCCCTTTTACAGTTGAATTACATTTACATTTACATTTAAGTCATTTAGCAGACGCTCTTATCCAGAGCGACTTACAAATTGGTGAATTCACCTTCTGACATCCAGTGGAACAGCCACTTTACAATAGTGAATAGCAGATGCCTTTAATCTAGCTTCTGAGCGCCTAGCCAACTGCTGACTTAGCTAGCTAGATGTATCTCCCCAGAGACCGCCAAAGAAAAATCCTGATTGAATATGTTGTTCTCTTCAGTGTTCACCCTTTCCTTTCAAAGACAAAAATGAAGATATTAAATCAGAATATTATTGAAAATAATAAAACAATTAGAATATTATTGAAAATATTAAATTTAAATGAAACATATTTGTATTGATGCTTAAGCCTTCTCTGAAGGTTTCCCCACTGCACATACTGGTAAGTGGTTCCAGGTAACCATTAACCATTTTTCCAAAGCTGCGGTGCTGCAGTTAGTGCCAAGTTCTATAAGACAGAGAGGAGGCTGAATGCTGCTAACTCTAGCTGCCTCGCCAATCTCACAGTGGATAAAGGACGGATTCCCTAAGTAAGACAAAGTGATGTGTCTGAGAAGGATCAGACTTATCAAGGAGTGTAGCATGGGAAGACATTCTTGAGCAGGGGTGTCAAACTCATTCCATGGAGGGCCTAGTGTCTGCTGGTTTTTGTTTTTTCCCTTAAATGAAGACCTAGACAATCTGGTGAGGGGAGTTCCTTACTAATCAGTGACCTTAATTCATCAATCATATACAAGGGAGGAGCGAAATCCAGCAGACACTCTGTGGAATGAGTTTGGCACATGTTCTAGAGTATGTAAGATGGGAAGACATTATAAAGTAGGCTCTTAACAGATTGCACATGGCAGAGATTGGTTGATCGGACTGATATGAGTGAAGAGAAGTTCCAGGGTTCTTTGCTTTCGGGATGAAAGACAGTGAGCTCGGTCTTAAAAATCCGCACCTTAGCAGCAAGATATCAAATCAAAGTTTATTTGTCACGTGTGCCGAATACAACAGGTGAAGACCTTACAGTGAAATGCTTACTTACAGGCTCTAACCAATAGTGCAAAAAAGGTATTAGGTGAACAATAGGTAAGTAAAGAAATTAAACAAGAGTAAAAAGACAGGCTATATACAGTAGCGAGGCTATAAAAGTTGCGAGGCTACATACAGACACCGGTTAGTCAGGCTGATTGAGGTAGTATGTACATGTAGATATGGCTAAAGTGACTATGCATATATGATGAACAGAGAGTAGCAGTAGCGTAAAAGAGGGGTTAGGGGGGAACACAATGCAAATAGTCCAGGTAGCCATTTGATTACCTGTTCAGGAGTCTTATGGCTTGGGGGTAAAAACAGAAGCCTTTTTGTCCTAGACTTGGATATATGGTTTCCCATCCCTTTAATGACGGGATAAAGGTTGTTGTTTTCCATGACTGATATTCCTGATAGGCAAAGCTAGTTTTTCAGAGTAGTATCCAGGAGAGAAAAAAAACATGCCTAATCAGTCCATTTGAACAACATTTAAAAACATGATGTATATTCAAGCCTGAAGATCACCATTGATGATTCGCTCATTGATACACAGTCCTTTTAATTACAAGGTTTCCTCTGAAGTGAGAGAGAATGTGATTTTCCCAGGCAATTTGATAATGTGTGAGGACAAAAGTCCAAGGCGAAATGAAAGCAGCACATGAAAGGCCTTTTTTTATTTTGAAAAAATAAAAAGTGATGTGGTGTGACTGCTTGAGGAGAGGTGGTATTGGAATAAAAGTATTCACAGAGAATACACAGAGAAAATTCAGAGAGCCCTATCTCCAGCGCAGAGCAGGCCCATAGAAGCACAGCAGGCACCATTAGAATTGTGTTTATATAACCCCAAATCAGATCTGAGGGGGTTATACACAAATGCGTGTGTACAATGCGCACACACACACAGTGAATGAGTATCTGTCTGTTGCAGAAGTCCCTGGGAACAGCTCTGTCAGATAAAGACAGAACCAGGCTGAGGAATGCCTAAATGGAGAAATGGGGTCCAGCCTTCTTCTTCCCATTACTGAGCCTCTGAGCCTGCCAATCAGTTCAGTGCCCAGGACAGTGTGTCTACTGTCTGAAGGGAGTCACAGTAAGCCTTATCGGGCTCTAGGTTGTGTGTGTGTGTGTGTGTGTGTGTTGGAGGGTCCTGGGTAAGCTTAAAGCGAGGGGCTGTGAGTATGGTCTTACTGTACCCAGGAGAGTGTGACCATGGTGAGGCTTTGGTAAGCCTAATCAGGTCCTGGGCACTGAGCATAGCGATGGTCAGCGTAAGCCTCTCAAGGGGAGAACGACTGCTGTGGTCCAGTTGGGGTTACATGAGGCTTGCATTTCTGTGGTTTGGGAAGCTACGTGTCCACAGGGGATTAGAACGAAGCCCACTGATTCCATGTCAGCAGCATGTGTTTTAGAGGGGTCAGTGCTTGTATTGACGAGCCAGGGTAAGTATGCTGTCAGCGATTTATGGAACGCTTCACCTGGCCATAGCGTAACCATCTTGGGTCAGGGGAAGCATTTTAAGCTGTAGGTGACTTGTTTCCAGAGGTTAGGGCTAACATTGATTGCCCCAGAGCACAAATCATTTAAGTCAGGGTCAGCTTAGATAGGCCTAGGTTAGCCATGTAAGAGGAGGTTAGTCAGGTATTGCAGAATTACTGTATGTTTGTCCTGTAAATCATGGAAGAGGGATGGCAATAAGGGGAGTCAGGAATGGCAGAGTGTGTTGTTAAAGTGGGTTGTGATGGTTCAATACTGTAATACTCCATTGTGACCCTGAGCAGTGTGTCTACAATCCCATTGTTTGAATAGAAAAACATACCACCTATCACTGTCCTTTTCTTCTCACTTCTGCTTGTGTGGCCTTCTCAGTGAAACCAGCTCTTCTCTGACTTTTTTGAAAGTGACTTTGAGTACCTAAGCATGTAGGCTGAGTTAATGCAGGCCATGTTCAGAAAGGGGAGAGAGGGGTACTTGGCTTTTTCAATAAAGCTCTGGTAATGCGTTTTGTAATGCATTGGTTATACTTCACAGTAAAAACCCATTCCGTTCCTTGGCCATGCAGCCCTGTGCAATTCTTCCTAAATTGCCTTTTCTCCTAGCCATTCGTTATGCTTTCCACTCCAGCGCACCGCCATCATTTATTCATTTGATGAAACAACAGGTGCGCCAAAACAAAACAACACACAGAGACACACGTACACATGTGTACGCACACAAACACACACACATATGTGAACACACACAGGCACACACGCAAGCACGTACACACAAACACATCTCACCCACAGATGAATAGGTAGACGGATGGATGGTGTAGGGACAGATGGATGAATAGCTGAATGGACAGAAGGACAGATGGGAGCAACACTATTATCATCATTCTGAATTCAACATCCAACAAAAGTCAAATGCGTTGGTTTATAAAGACGCCATGGCCTCCGAGAAAAGTTGAATGAAAAGGGAAAGAGAAAGAAAGAAGTGGACCAGAGAGTTAGTGATTCTTATAATGTGAAACTCCATTTTGTTCCTCCTGCTTCCCTTTCATACAGGCAGGCCCATTATGGACAGGATAATGTGTTTGTGTGGTGGCAGGGAAATGGGTCTGCTTTGTTTAGGCTGGTGTCAGCCTTGATGAAAAAGTGCCATCGACTTGGAATGGGCTTGCAGCAGTCTCTGTCTCGGTCTCTGTCACCGTGCTCAGCAGATGATAACCATTGATCGCTCACCAGAGAGAAAGATAGGAATGGGAAAAGGAGGAGAAAGAGAGAGACAGAGATGACTAGTGAAAGAGAAAAGGAAGTGACAGGATTTTATTTGCAAATGTGACTTGGCGGTTAGATTTTGATGAACAGATGTCTCTGTTAACATTGTTCACTGAGAACATTTAATTAATGAGAAAAGTAATTAATAGCACAAAAAAATATATAAATTTAAAAAGCCATTGTGGGGAAAAGATCAATCTCAAGACATAACAGTACGCGCTGAAACTAAATTGAAAAAATTAACCCCAAAATCCTGCTATTCATCTATGCCTATGACCCCTCTATCTCTCCATTCCTCTGCCCCATTGCCTCTCCCCTCTTCCACCTGTCTATCCATCCACCCGCCCCTCCGCGTCTGTACCCCATCTCCCCTGTGCCCCTGATATTGCATGAGTTCATGCTGAGCGCCGAACAGCCATCCCAAAAACCACCACTCAATATTCTGTGACAAGGAGCAAAAAGGGGCCGGTGCCATTTTGAGTCCTAATTCACTGTGACTCTGCAAAATCCTTTTAGCGACACTAGCGACAGCCATGGCTCATTGGAGTCGATAAAGGTGGCACTTTCGTAATGGTAATGACTCCCTAGTGGCCTGTGGTATGCCATAACTTGATTGTCTGGTCAATTGATAGGGACCTTCGGTCAGTACAGTACAGATCGGCCTTGTGCCTTGGACCTTTCCTCATCCCTGTCTTGCTGAATGTAATGAGTGTTTGCCGACATTGATTTTCTATGCTGTCAACCCCCTCTGTGTCTGTATTGATTTTAGTGGTTTTCATATGTAAATACTGTGTGAGGTTTGACATGTAGTGGATAGAACATGTGGATGCATGGACACACACACACACACACTAACTCACTCACACATAATGTGTCTGCTTCTGTAGATATACTGCCATTTGTAATCCGGTATTGATAATCATAGCCAATCAATCTCAGGGGATTAAATCCAACTGTAATCAAATTGTTTGAGTGACATTCCAGCTAATGGCTAGTCATATTATACTTAACAAAAAAGAAAAGCAACATGCCAAAATGTCAAAGATTTTAATGAGTTACAGTTCATATAAGGAAATCTATTTGGCCCCAATATTAGGATTTCACATGAATTGGAATACAGATATGCATCTGTTGGTCACAGACACCCTAAAAAAAAGCTAGGGGTGTGGACCAGAAAAATAGTCTGTCTCTGGTGTAACCACCACTTGCCTCATCCAGCGTGACACATCTCCTTAGCATAGAGTTGAAAAGGCTATTGATTGTGGCCTGTTTAATGTTGTCCCACTCCTCATCAATGGCTGTGCAAAGTTGTTGAATATTGACGGGAACTGGAACACGCTCAATGGTTGATATGTCTGCTCCGTATGCAGGCCATGGAAAAACTGGGACATTTTCATCTTCTAGGAATAGTAGTAACATTATGAGTTGTGATTATGGTTCAATGTTTAGCTAACGAGCTACATGTCTAAACGAAAGACTCCACTATGCAAGTAACTATTTCAGGAGAATGTTTATGACGTCACTGTGACAACTGTCACTGGTAAATTCGCTCTGGCTATCTACTCTGATTTCAGAGTACTCACTTCTGAGTGTGCCAGAGCGCTCAACACCTGTTGAATATGGCCGGTGTCAATAAACGTTGGCAAAAAAAGCATAATTAAATTGTTGCCTGCAGCACAGTTGCAGTCACCAACACTCTGGATAACATGAAAACAGCCTAACCAGATCTGCTAGGTTGAGTAAAATGGTCAGAGTGAGCTGTTCTCTCATTTGTATTTGGAAGTAGCTAGCAAGCTAGCCAACGTCAGCCAGGTAGCTTGTGTGCTTGACTACTGTTGTTAGGTCAGAATGCTCGGATAAACCCTACTCCTACATCGCCCGATTGCGCCCCATAGCGATCCTCGATAGTCAATCATTATGGGGAGGGGGGGGGGGGTAGTGGTGTTTTTGTCATGGAAAGGTTTATTTGGAAAGTAATAAATATATAGATATTTTTTAAAGCATTCATGATTTGCGTAACTGTAATATACTAACTAATACTCTTGTTAAAAAATATGAAATGGTATTACATTTGGTGAAGAGCACATTATGACTTGTTTAGGACTCGAGACTTGACTTGATACTTGACGGTCTTGACTTGAGACTTGAGTGCTGAGACTTACTTGTGACTTGTAAAACAATGACTTGGTCCCACCTCTGTTGTTTAGGATTCACGTGTGAATCCTTACAGAGATGGGTGGGGCTAAAGATTAAGAGGGTGTAATGATGCTGAATGGGTGTAGACAAAAAAGAGCTTTCCAGTAGGTAAAAAAGCATTCAAGGGCCATTCTCTTAAAAGTTAGGTTACAAGTTTATCTACTTACAAAGCAGAATTGCTTTCCAATTGTTCCTCAACTGTAATGTATGATATACCATTTTCTAGGTCTGAGTCTACTTTCAAAAAGCCATTAAAAATGTTGCTACATAAGAATGAATCGAATCAGTCGGTCACATTAGAGCGGCCTTTTATGGTCCCCGGCACATTGTGCGCCTGTGTAACGATCATGCTGTTTAATCAGCTGCTTGATATGCCACACCTGTCAGCTGGATTAATTATATTGGCAAAGGAGAAATGCTCATTAACAGGGATGTTAACAAATTTGTGCACACAATTTGAAAGAAATAAGCTTTCTGTGTGTATTGAAAATTCCAGCGATCTTTTATTTCAACTCATGAAACATGGGACCAACAATATACAGTACCAGTCAAAAGTTTGGACACACCTACTCATTCGAGGATTCTTCATTTTTACAATTTTCTACGTTGTAGAATAATTGTGAAGACATCGAAACTATAATGTAAAACATATGGAATCATCTAATAACCAAAAAAGTATTAAAATCAAAATATATGTTATATTTGAGATTCTTCAAAGTAGTCACCAATTTGCCTTAACGACAGCTTTGCACACCCTTGGCATTCTCTCAACCAGCTTCAACTGGAATGGTCTTGAAGGAGTTCCCACATACCTGAGCACTTTGGCTGCTTTTCCTTCACTCTGTGGTCCAACTCATCTCAAACCATGTCAATTGGGTTGAGGTCGGATGATTGTGGAGGCCAGGTCATCTGATGCAGCACTCCATCAATCTCCTTCTTGGTCAAATATCCCTAACACAGCCTGGAGGTGTGTTGGGTCATTGTCAGGATGAAAACGAATGATAGTCCCACTAAGCGCAAACCAGATGGGATGGCGTATTGCTGCTGATTAAGTGTGCCTTGAATTCTAAATAAATCACTGACAGTGTCACCAGCAAAGCACCCCCACACCATCACACTTCCTCCTCTGTGCTTCACGGTGAGAACCACACATGCTGAGATCATCCATTCACCTACTCTGCATCTCACAAAGACACGGCGGTTGGAACCAAAAATCTCAAATTTGGACTCAGATTTGGACAGATTTCCACCGGTCTAATGTCCACTGCTCGTGTTTCTTGTCCCAAGCAAGTCTCTTCTTATTATTGATGTTCTTTAGTAATGGTATATTTGAATTCGACCATGAAGACCTTATTCACGCAGTCTCCTCTCAACAGTTGATATTGAGATGCGTCTGTCACTTGAACTCTGTGAAGCATTTATTTGGGCTGCAATTTCTGAGGCTGGTAACTCTAATGAACTTATCCTCTTCAGCAGAAGTAACTCTGGGTCTTCCTTTCCTGTGGTGGTCCCTGTGAGAGGAAGTTTCATCATAGCGCTTGATGGTTTTTGCGACTGCATTTTAAGAAACGTTCAAAGTTCTTGAAATGTCCCACATTGAATGACCATCGTAAAGTAATGATTGTCGTTGTTTCTCTTTTCTAATTTGAGCTGTTCTTGCCATAATATGGACTTGGTCTTTTACCAAATAGGGCTATCTTCTGTATACCCACCCCTACCTTGTCACAACACAACTGATTGGCTCAAACACATTAAGAAGGAAAGAAATTCCACAAAATAACTTTAACAAGGCACACCCGGTTAATTGAAATGTGTTCTAGGTGACTACCTCATGAAGCTGGCTGAGAGCCAAGTGTGTGCAAAGCTGACAAAGTGTGGCAAATGGTGGCTACTTTGAAGAATCTGAAATATAAAATATGTTTTGATTTGTTGAAAGCTTTTGTAGTTACTATCTGTTTCCATGTCTTAACTATTATTCTAATATGTAGAAAATAGTAAAAAATAAAGAAATACCCTTGAATGAGTGCCTGTCCATGCAGTCGTGGGTGAACAGGGAGTACAGGAGGGGACTGAGCACGCACCCCTGGGAAGCCCCAGTGTTGAGGATCAGCGTGGCAGATGTGTTGCTACTTGCCCTCACCACCTGGGGGTAGCCTGTCAGGAAGTCCAGGATCCAGTTGCAAAGGGAGGTGTTTAGTGCCAGGATCCTTAGTTTAGTGATGAACTTTGAGGGTACTATGGTGTTGAACGTTGAGCTGTAGTCAATGAATAGCATTCTCACGTAAGTGTTCCTTTTGTCCAGGTGGGAAAGGGCAGTGTGGAGTGCAATAGAGATTCAATCATCTGTGGATCTGTTTGGGCAGTATGCAAATTGGAGTGCTGCAAATCAGTCTGGCCCCGCAGCCTTGTGTATGTTGACCTGTTTAAAGGTCTTACTCAGGTCGGCTACGGAGAGCGTCATCACACAGTTGTCCGGAACAGCTAATGCTCTCATGCATGCCTCAGTGTTGCTTGCCTCGAAGCGAGCATAGAAGTGATTGAGCTCGTCTGGTAGGCTCGTGTCACTGGGCAGCTCGCGGCTGTCCTTCTCTTTGTAGTCTGTAATAGTTTGCATGCCACATAAGACGAGCGTCGGAGCCGGTGTAGTATGATTCAATCTTAGCCCTGTATTGACGCTTTGCCTGTTTGATGGTTTGTCGCAGGGCATGGAGCTAAGCACAGGCAAAATCTTAGATTAAAACCTGGTTGTCTGCTTTCCACCAGACACTGGGAGATGAATTCACCTTTCAGCAGGACAATAAACTAAAACACAAGGCCAAATCTACACAGGAGTTGCTTACCAAGAAGACAGTAAATGTTCCTGATTGGCCGAGTTACAGATCTGACTTAAATCTACTTGAAAATTTATGGCAAGACCTGAAAATGGTTGTCTAGCAATGATCAACAACCAATTTTACAGAGCTCAAAGAATTTTGAAAATAATTATCCAGGTGTGGAAAGCTCTTAGTGACTAAACCAGAAAGTCTCACAGCTGTAATCGCTGCCAAAGGTGTTTCTACAAAGTACTGACTCAGGGGTGTGAATATTTATAATTAGGTTATTTCTGTATTTCGTTTTCATTTTGTCATTATGGGGTATTGTGTGGGTGAGAAAACAAATGTAATTTAATCACATTTTTATTCATGCTAACACAACAACATTTGAAATAAGTCAAGGGGTATGAATACTTTTACATTACAATCTACTTCATTACAAAAATACTCCGTTATTGTAGTTAAAAAAGCATATACATCAACTAAGTTAGAATGAAAACATTTATTCATACCAATAAAAAGCGGTTTTGTTTGCACTTTCAATTCATTAATATTTATATTCAAGCTGCTGCAGATGAGCATGAGGCTGCATGTGTTTAAAAACACGCGGAATACGCCTGGAATGTGGATGACAAATCCACCTGATAAGATGTCTCTTATAAATTGTGACATCATCCGGCACCATGCATCATATGCCATGCATTGTAAATGTGCCAGTGCTTGGTGAGACAGCATGATGATAGGAATCTGATAATATTTGGATAAATAGAATACAAACTGAGTGACGGTTTTTATTACCTTTATTTAACTAGGCAAGTCAGTTAATTAATTAATTATTTTCAATGACAGCCTAGGAACAGTGGGTTAACTGCCTGTTCAGGGGCAGAACAACAGATTTGTACCTTGTCAGCTTGGGGATTTGAACTTGCAACCTTCCGGTTATTAGTACAACACTCTAACCACTAGGCTACCCTGCTGCCAGTTTTCACTTCTCACAATATGAATGTCTGTCAGAGAGCTTCTGGACTAGATTAATGCATATGCTGATTGTAAAGGGATCAGCTTGTTGATAGTAGAAGGGAATGTATGTTGATTTAATAGGGTTGGATAAGCTATAGGCTGGATCTGATTAAATGTATGTTGATCATAAAGAAGTATATTGATTCCAGACATATCATTACATATCAGATTTCACGCTGCGCAAAGGCCCCACGGATGCCATAGGGTCCATGGCCAAGTCACTTTCTCTCAGATATCATACGAAACATGGTATAAATCATGGAAAACTCTAAAGAATTATCTTCATAACTGCAACATTTTCTCTCCAACTCATGCAAAATGTGTAGAATTGCAAGATATCAGCATTGAGCCATTCCACCTCAAAAACACAGGAAAGAGGATTGACACCCACCATCTCAGATTGTTCTGAAATCGTTTCTGTAGTTTTAGTAGGAACAGATACAATTTAGCATTTAGCATTCCTGAAAAATTATTTTGTTGAAATATAATCTGATCTCTGAGAAATTAAGCTTATTGTTTGCAGCCAAATAGGTCATTTAAATTTCTAAAACATATAGTACACAACATTAAAATTGTACCAAACTTGTTCCTACTAATGAATAATCCATAACTGTTCGGTCAAAAGCCACCCACGGACTCCCTATACCCAATGCCAATCCAACCCCAACAACCAATATACTGTCATGACTTTGGCCTGGGGCTAGGTTTATGACAGTCATAAATACCTCTTGCCCCCTTTTCCTCTCTCTACCCTACTGATGTGAAATTTGAAAATCCCTTGGTTAACATAGAGATTCTGGGAACATCAGAAGGTGGGGGGAAATGAAGTATATTCTGGTAATCCGACTAATTGAACATATGCGGCGGTACATAATGAATATGATGTCAGTTCGGTTGTCATCTGAGACATTCTCATCAATGATAAGATGACATAAACTCTACAGTGGAAAGTCTGCATATTGTAGTTATCGGATTCACATGAAATTGTTGTTCAATTTAAATGTTTGAATATAGAATAATTGGCGAAGAGATGAAATGTAATTTTAGCTTCCAAATGAGAGATTTGGGTTTTCATAAGGTTAGGGCTCTGCTCAATCAGTGGCCCGCCCCTGTGAAGGGACATGGGTTATAAATCACGCCCTCCTCTCCCTTCCTATATAAAGCCTTGATGACAATATAACCTCCTGTTCCAAGTACGCAAGGTCTGCAGCCTCTGCGTTAAAAGGACTAACATGTCAACTACAGAACTAAGCCAACCTCAGCGTGAGCTTTGGTTGCGAATGGTATGAACTTTGAACTCTTATTCACTACAGAAGTGATACCTCCTAGCTGTTGAGATAGCAACAGCAAACGTGGGCTAGGATAGAACAGACAGAGTGTCCCGTCTACCACATAACGACGTTACTATAACGTATCCAATTGACCACCAAAGACATTCTTCAAAGGACAAAGGACTCGGTTTGGCAACATGGCCTTCCATCTACCACCAAACTACCGAAGCGCAGCTCAGAGTAAATATTTATTGCATTTTCCTTTTCCAAATGGGCGGTAATTTAGAATGCATAAGATACTATATTTACGATAGCACAGCTTCTCCCTTTGTCCCTCAGTCTTCCCGCTCTTTCACTCAAACCCAGACCCTTTTCTTTTGTTTAACCAGCTGTCATATCTGTTCCGCCCGTTAGGGACGTTTTCCTTTATGACATAATTTGTAATCAAGGTATAATTCATTCTTTGTATATGTAATTCTGTGTGATTAGTTAGGTATTTAGTAAATAAATAATAAACCCAATTTTGTATTGCTGATTCAACTTGTTAGCCAGGGTTCGTGAAGATGAAGATGAACCAAGAATGTACAACTTTCAGATGAGACTGAAATAAGGTGACGATTAATATTGACTGCTATTGATGTAAAATATTACTAGGTCTTTAAGAGTTTATTCAGAAGATAACAGCTCTATAAATAGTATTTTGTGGTGCACCGACTCTCTAGTTAATTACATTTACATGATTAGCTCAATCAGGTAATATTAATTGCGGAGAAAGGATTTTATAGAATAGCATGTCATATCACTTAATCCGGCATAGCCAAAGACACGACAATACGGTATCAGTTCTCTGTTTAACAAGTAGTTTGAAGCTGTGGCTTGGAGGGTTTCTTCTCCATACTATATAATGTATTCCCTGTGAATCTGGTGGTTATTTTTCCCCTGCTCAGAGAAATTAGTAATTGAAGTCGCTTGCATTATTTACTATGAGGGCACGGTGCAAGACCCAAATGCAGACACGGGAGACAGATGGTTCGAGTCTCTGATATTTAATATAATACAAGGGGCAGGCAAGAAAATGGTTGTGGAGAGGCAAAAGTTGACTTGACAAGACAAACTGGCAACAGAAAAACAGGGAACACCGGAATAAATACCCAGGGACTAATGGGGAAAACGGGTGACACCTGGAGGTGGGTGGAGACAATCACAAAGACAGGTGAAACAGATTAGGGCGTGACAATTTACCATAAAGTAGTGTGAAAGTACCAGTTTTCACCATTCGATCAAGCTGTTCCTACTTTAATGCCACACTCTTTTATCCATTTTGCTGCCCTCCCATGTTTATTAAACAGATCACAACATTTATTTTGCGTCTTTGGGTAGAAAAGCAATAGATTTGTCTCATTATGAAAATAAATTGTGTGTTCATCCTCACAATTCAATCCAGTCCTCACTGAAAACAAATACATTTTTCTTGGCATTCGAATGCTTCAACCCAACTCTCCTTGAATAATCCAACATGTGATAAAAACTGATAAACACGCTAACCTAATTACAGTGATGCCCAAGACCAGCTTATTGTAAATTGAGACATAATTATTTCCCCCTCCCCCAATACAATCTAGACTATTGTCCTCAGGTAAATGTTCTACTCTAGGAAGTAACGCTAGAATCAACCGATGCCAATGAGATACATGGACACTGAAAAGACAATATAAAAGAAAGCTTTTAAGTCAATAATTGTGAATTGTTCTATGTGTGTGGGCGAGAGGGTGTCAGTGGGTGTATGTGTATGTATATGTCCGTGTATATGAATGTGAGAGTGAAGGCAGGTGAATATGAATAAATCAAATCAAAATGTATTGATCACATGCGCCGAATACAAAAGTGTAAACCTTACCATGAAATGCTTATTTACAAGCCCTTAACCAACAATGCAGTTCAAGAAAGAGTTAAGAAAATATTTACAAAATGAACTAAAGTAAAAAATTATAAAAAGTAACACAATAGAATATCAATAACGAGGCAATATACAAGGGGTTCCGGTACCGAGTCAATGTGCAAGGGTACATTCTGCTCTGACATGCACTGTTCTGAACACAAGCATTTTTCCACACCCACAATAACATCTGCTAAATATGTGTATGAGACTATTACAATTTGATTAGATTTGGACTACTTTGTGATAAATTACCATATCTAAATCTGATCTCATAGACTACAAATTGCAAGAACAGATCACTCCGGAGTCAGATGTTAACAGAATGTGTTGATAAGCCTATTAAACACAGAAACACATTTAGTCGAGGTAATTTTCACATGTAGGTAGGGGTAAAATGACTATGCAGAGATAATAAACAGCACGTAGGATCAGTGTAAAACCAAATGGGAGGGGGTCAATGTAATTAGTATGGGTGGCCATTTGATTAATTGTTCAGCGGTCTTATGGCTTGGGGTAGAAGCTGTTAAGGTGCCTTTTGGTCCTAGACTTGGCGCTCCAGTACCGTTTGCCATGCGGTAGCAGAGAGAACAGTATTTGAGTTGGGTGACTGGAATCTTTGACAATATGTGTAGGAGGGAGGGGGAGAATGGGGGTGAGGAGGCATAGGGGGATACCTCACCAGTTGTACAACTGACTGCATTCAACTGAAATGTGTCTGCCGCATATAACCCAACCCCTCTGAATCAGAGCGTTGCGGGGAGTTGTCTTAATCGACATCCATGTCATCGGCGCCCAGAGAGTAGTTGTTGTTTGGGGTTAACCTCTTACACTTATGGTGGCGCTATTTCATTTTTGGAAGAAAAACGTTCCTGTTTTAAACAAGATATTTTGTCACAAAAAGATGCTCGACTATGCATATAATTGCTACTGTTCGAAAGAAAACACTCTGACGTGTCCAGAAATACAAATATCTTCTCTGTGCGTGCCCTTTAACGTGAGCTTCAGGCAAAACCAAGATGACTTGGCATCCAGGAAATGACAAGGATTTTTGAGGCTCTGTCTTTCATGATCTCCTTATATGGCTGTGAACGCAAGAGGAATGAGTCTGCCCTTTCTGTCGTTTCCCCAAGGTGTCTGCAGCATTGTGACGTATTTGTAGGCAGATCGTTGGAAGATTGACCATAAGAGACCACATTTACCACGTGTCCGCCCGGTGTCCTGCGCCGAAATTGGTGCGCAAAAGTCACCTGCCAGTATTTTTCCATGGGGCACAGAGAGAGAAGCAAGCTTCCACGAACTGCATGTCAATGAAGAGATATGTGAAAAAACACCTTGAGGATTGATTCCAAACAACGTTTGCCATGTTTCGGTCGATATTATGTAGTTAATCCGGAAAAAGTTTCACGTTGTAGGTGACTGCATTTTCGGTTCGTTTCGGTAGCCAGGCGCAATGTAGAAAACGGAACAATTTCTCCTACACACAGACGCTTTCAGGAAACACTGCGCATTTGGTATGTGGCTGGGAGTCTCCTCATTGAAAACATCAGAAGCTCTTCAAAGGTAAATGATTTTATTTATTTGGTTATCTGGCTTTTGTGAAAATGTTGCGTGCTACATGCTACACAAAATGCTATGCTAGCTTTGCATACTCTTACACAAATTAGTCAATTTCTATGGTTCAAAAGCATATTTTGAAAATCTGAGATGACAGTGTTGTTAAGAAAAGGCTAAGTTTGAGAGCAAACGCATTATTTTAATTTTATTTGCGATTTTCAGAAATCGTTAACGTTGCGTTATGCTAATGAGCCTGAGGCTTAGTCACAATCCCGGATCCGGGATGGGGAGTTTCAAGAGGTTAACTGCCTTGCTCAGGGGCAGAACGACAGATTATATGACATAGGGTATACTGTAACTATGTACTGTATTTATACTATGATCCTTCCATTCTATGGAATGCCCACCACCCTCATATATCATGTCTGCTCAAATGTTTTACTTGGTTCTTCAATGATAGACAGAACAGATAAGGTTAACTTTGATTCTATACAAGAAAAAAAATCAAATTCATCACATGAAATATGCATGGGCTCCATGATGGGGGCAAAAAAAAGCAAATGGTTCTCAAACACTTAAAGAGATTGGCAGCAGATATCGTTTTCTTGCAAGAGTTACATTTAAAAATATATATACAGGTTACATTTAAAGAGAAGCTGGGTTGGTGAGGCCTGTGCTGCCTCTTACTCTAGTAACAGCAGAGGTGTAGGCATCCTGATAAATAAGAATATAGCATTATCCCAACACATGGACCAAGAAGGCCATTTAGAATTTTACCTTACATTGTGAAAATTACACATTGTTGTTTCAAATCCAAACAGGAACTATTATCTTAGCAAGTGACCTAAATCATACATTTGTTAAGACTGACAGACGTAGCAATAAAAAAGGCTAATTTAAGGAGCCTCCAAAGCGGTTGAAAAATGTCATCTCTACAAATGATTTACAGCACACCTGGAGATTACCATTCTCAACTGCAAAATACTAATCCTTTTTTTCTCAAAGTAAGAAACTCTATTCAAGAATTGACTAGAATTGACTAGATTTTGTTTCCAAAAATGCACTATACAATTTACTGGATTCCAAAATTCACGATATAGTGATAACGGATCATTCTTAATTACACTAATGGAAAATACACTTAGCAACCAGAATTTGGAGAATAAACAAAGCACATGTATTGGACCCGAAATGTATTAAATACATAAAAATAAAAAAAACTTTACCATTACAAATGTAGACAGAGGACAGAGAAAAGCCGATCCCCGGTATAATTTGAGATGTCTTCAAGGCGTGCATTAGGGGAATGATAATCTTATTGTCACGCCCTGGTCAAAATATATTATGTTTATTCTTCATTTATTCGGTCAGTCCAGGGTGTGACATGGGTTATTGTGGTGTGTTTTTGTCTTGGGGTTTTGTGGGATGTCTAGCGTTAGTCTATGGCTGCCTGAGGCAGTTCTCAATCAGAGTTAGGTGATTATCGTTGTCTCTGATTGGGAACCATATTTAGGCAGCCATATTCTTTGTGTGTTTCGTGGGTGATTGTCCTTAGTGTCCTTGTTCCTGTATCTGTGTTAGTTTTCACTAGTATAGGCTGTTTCGGTTTTTGTTACGTTCTTTTGTTTTGTAGTATTTGTATTGATTCGTGTTTACGTTTGTTCATTAAACATGGATCGCAATCTACACGCTGCATTTTGGTCCGACTCTCCTTCACCGCATGAAAACCGTTACACTTATACTCCCCAAAAATTCAATCAGATTTAGAAATTAAAAATAAATTGCTATTTTAGAAAAAGCCCATGAATAATCTTTACAATGTAAAGAAAATACATTTCTGAACATAAGCAGGAATACAATTTTTTACTTTTGAATAGAGCCAACAACTAAAGCATACTACTTAACCCTCCTGTTGTGTTCGTTTAGGTTAATCAATTCTGTGTTCCCGGTCCAAAATGACCGCCCCATTATAGCTGATTATAAATCCATAATAATACATATATTATCACCTAATGTTGTGTTAGATCTTTTTTATCTAGTTAAGTTCTTGTGAACATTACAAGTTTTTAACTTCTATTTGCTATTTATGGCCTGTAGGCCTCATTGACCTGAGCTTATACAACACATTTTTGAGTAGAAAAAGCATAATGTACGGATTATTTTGAATATAACAAATACTCAGATGAAACATATATTTATCACAGACTACTTTCTCCTCTAATGTATCTTCACTGTCGGGTTTCCTGGCCTCTCTCCTCACCAGTGTCATGATCAAAGACATGAAGAGCCTCACATACACTATATCGTTTGGTCATTGTGCTGCCCCAGAATGAAATGTGAGCAAGGCCTCAAAAAAGCTGTATATACCAGAACTGCGAGAAAAGTTCTATATACTGTATTATTGAAACAATGTTGCGATTGTTTGTGAAAATACCAACAGGTGTGGTTCCTGGGGAAAGACTCATTGAGGAAAGGTTCCTGTTGGGGTTGCCATGGAAGCCAAGTAGGGGAATGAGGTGTGTGTGTGCTCAAACAAACATGCTTGTGGGGGTCTGGGAAAGAAAGTGTGTCCATTTGATGAATGGGCATGTGCCTGAACTCAATTTAATACACTAATTGTAGTCTCACCCATTCATTTCCAATGACCGGTCATATTTACCTGGGAACACCACAGGTGTACAAAAATTAAATAAAACACCCAAAATGTAATGAAAACCATCAAAATGTATTTTGTATGTTCAGACGCCCTGTGTGGACAAAGTCATGGAACCTCATGACATTCAGATTAAATTAACTACATTTTCAGTAAGAAATGTGTAAATCGGTTCAATTCAGACGTTCTCATTTGTTGACTTCTGTCACAGTAAAAAAATATATATATAATTTAAAAAAGACTTCTGTAACAGCAATAGCATTGATTTCATGCATGTTAACATTAGAAGCCTTCTCCCTAAGTTTGTTTTATTCACTGCTTTAGAAAACTCCGCAAACTCGGATGTCCTAGCCATGTCTGAATCCTGGCTTAGGAAGGCCACCAAAAATTCTGACATTTCCATCACTAACTACAACATTTTCCAACCAGATAGAACTGCCAAAGGGGGCAGAGTTGCAATCTACTGCAGAGATAGCCTGCAGAGATCTGTCATACTATCCAGGTCTGTGGCCAAATAATTTGAGCTTCTACTTTTAAAAATCCACCTTTCCGGAAACAAGTCTCTCACCATTGCCGCTTGTTATAGACTCCCCTCGGCCCCCAGTTGTGCCCTGGACACCATATGTGAATTGATCACCCCCCCCCCCATCTATCTTCAGAGTTCGTACTGTTAGGTGACCTAAACTGGGACATGCTTAACCTCTCTAGGGTATGTGGGATGCTAGCGTCCCATCTGGCCAACATCCAGTGAGATTGCAAATTCAAATACAGAAATGCTCATTTTAAAATTTCAGAAAACAAAACATATTTTACATAGGTTTAAAGATGAACTTCTTGTTAATCCAACCACAGTGTCTGATTTATAAAATGCTTTTCGGCGAAAGCATACCAAGCCCAGAACATACCTAGCCCAGAACATAGCCCAGTTGACAAATTATTACAAACAGTAACCAGCCAAGCAGAAACGTTACAAAACTCAGAAATAGAGAAAAAAAAATCCCTTACCTTTGATGATCTTCATATGGTGGCACTTGATAAAGTCTCTTTATATCCAAAAACCTCCATTTTGTTTGCGCGTTTTCTTCAGTAATCCAAAGGCTCAAACGCAGTCAAAAAAATCTAAACTGTATCCGTAAAGTTCATAGAAACATGTCAAACAATGTTCATATTCAAACCTCAGGTTGTTTTTAGCCTAAATGATCTATAATATTTCAACCAGACAATAACGTTGTCAATGTAAAAGGTAAACAAGAAATGCACTCTCTCGGGATTGCACATGAAAACGCGACACGGTAGAGTCCACTCATTCAGACTGGTCTAACTTTCTCATTTATAAGAATACAAGCCTGAAACAATTTCTAAAGACTTGACATCTAGTGGAAGGCATAGGAACTGCAAATTGAGGCCTAAGTCAATGGATACTGTAATGGCGTTGAATAGAAAACTACAAAATCCCCCCCAAAAAATACTTCCTGAATGGATTTTTCTCATGTTTTCGCCTGCCAGATGAGTTCTGTTATACTCACAGACACTTTTTAAACAGTTCTGGAAACATTAGAATGTTTTCTATCCAAATCTACCAGTTATATGCATATCATATCTTCTGGGCCCGAGTAGCAGGCCGTTTGATTTGGGCATGCTTTTCATCCAAAATTCAGAATTCTGCCCATTACCCCAGAGAGGTTAACACTTTGGCCATCCTACAATCTAAGCTAGATGCCCTCAATCTCACACAAATCATCAAGGAACCTACCAGGTACAACCCTAAATCCGTATCCGCATGCACTGATTTGAGACAGCTGAAGCTTTGCTAGGTTTTTGTTGCTGCACTTGACCATATTACCGGACAGTAATCAAGATGGGACAAAAGTTCTTTCACAGGACATATTTTTTATAACAGTCATATCTGTCCCCATCTTCACAACAACTTTGTCAATATGGCTCGATCATGATAATTGACAATCCATTGTTATACCTAGGATATTAGCTTCCTCAACATCCTCAATGGGCACACCCTTTATACACAACTCCAGTTGAGGGACAGGTCTTAGACTGTTTTGAACCAAATGCAATGCTTTTAGTTTTAGATGCATTTAATACCTGTTTATTATGAATCACCCATTCTGATACTCACTGTATCTCCTTATTTAGAATTTCAGTGAGCTCAACCATGTGATGTAAAGCCGGTGATGTAAAGCCAAAGCAAGTGGGTTTCTTCAATAACAATTCATGATCAATAATATCAAAAGCTGCACTGAAATGTAACTGCAAAATGTTCTCCAACATGGGAAAATGAAAGAACACCCGAAAACTTGCTTTAAAACTGCAACATTTACTTTACACCCATGGAAAAATGTGTATAATTCCTTTTGCCAATGAGATGAGGGAGCCCCCCCAACCGAAACTTGCTTACGGCCTCCAAAAGGCTAGGGGTGGCAATGAAAGCAAGTATTTGGGAAAAATAATGTATTGTCCATTATTGAATGTTTGATGCCACCACAGCGCCCACATATGATTTTGAATCTGCATTTGAGTTTGCAGAATTCTATGAACTCTATATTTTCATTCTTGCCATAAGTATAGTTTCCACAAATTCAGGTTGGGAGTCAGCATTATTGTTGTTGGCAACAAAACTCTGTACACCTATCAATAGTTCACCAGCAGCTGGTCCCTGTGGTGTTTCCCTTACTCCCTCCAGCCCCTCAAACCCCAGGTTTTTGGCCCCCTTTCCAGGGTCACACCACCACCATGCACACCCGTCTGGTTGTATGCTGCGCGTCACTGCAGAGTTCAAGAGGGGGCGACCACTTGTTATTAAGGAACCGTCTGTCAGAGTCGCTGACACCTCACAGACAGAAAATCTGTAAGATACTAAAGTAAAAATCCTTTAAAGTACTACTTAAATAGTGTTTTGGGGTATCTGTCTTTAGTTTGACTATTTATGTTTTTGACAACTTTTACTTTTACTTCACTACATTTCTAAAGAAAATAATTGACCATTTACCTCCATACATTTTCCCTGACACCTAAAAGTACTTGTTGAGTTGTGAATGCCTAGCAGGACAGGAAAATGGTCCAATTCACACACTTATCAAGAGAACCTCCCTGGTCATCCCTACTGCCTCTGATCGGCACTCACTAAACACACATGCTTCGTTTGTAAATTATTGGAGTGTGCCCCTGGCTATACGTAAATAAAATTAAATAAATGGTGCCATCTGGTTTGCTTAATATAAGGAATTTGAAATTATTTATACTTTTAGTGTTGATACTTAAGTATATTTTAAACCAAATACTTTAAGATTTTTTCTCAAGTGGTAATTTACTGGGTGTCTTTCACTTTTACTTAAGTCATTTTCTATTAAGGTATCTTTACTTTTACGCAAGTATGACAATTGGGTACTTTTTCCACCACTGTTCCTTCCTTCACTCCCTTCCTACTTTCCTCCCAATCTCTCTCCCTCTCCCTCCGCTTTACCATTTACTCTATTCCTTTTACCATCTCTCCATCTCTCCCTTCCTCTTTTCTATCCCTCCACAAGCTCCTGTACCTGGCAGAAATCTGTTCCACTCACCTTTCTCATTGCGTGTGCTGGCGGGGTGTTGTCAGAGCATGAGGGGGACAGGCTGGTGGAAAACCTGCTCCAGGCAGCCATGTGTGACCGTGTACATGTCAAATGTCCTTCCCAAAGAAGGGCTGCCGTGTTGGGAGACTGAGGCCGACTGTGTCCCCTCCCCTCCCTCTTGGAGCTCAAGTTTGGTGGTGAAGGAAGGAACAGAGTTGATAGGGACTGGGGCCAGGTGATCCTAGCAGGAAAAACTCTGGGCTCTGGTTTTAGCCTATATTGTAAGTATTCCCAAGTTTTTCCTGCTCAGGTACATTGGTCAGGAAAAACCTCCTGGCCATATTGGGGCCCCAGCAGGTGAAGTGACACTTGGCCCATGAGGAAGGGAAGCAGTAGAGATGCTACAGGGGTAGCAATGGCCATCACTGCTTCTTTCATACCTCTCATTCCAGTTCTTTAATTGGTTGCTCAGAGGATACCTGAGCCCCATGGTTACTACACGGCACCTACACATATCTAATATCTCCTGCGCGTCCGACATCATGCTGAACTTGGAAGACATTTTGAAGATGAGCAGGGATACACACACGTAGGCCTACACATACTCAAGTACACACAATTGCACACAGACACTTCACAAGATAAAATACATGCTAGAATATGCATCTTAGCAACAAATTGCAAATGTGCTAAATTTCTATTTTTGAAGTCACTCAAAATATTTGAAAATGGAAAGGGGATGACAATCAGATTCCACCTGCAACTCTGAAAATGTTGGTGCTATAGTAATAACAACAACATACACATGCAAGCACATGTAAACACACACACACACACAGGTAGAGGTTGCATATTCCGACATGACTTTGAGGCTGTTTTTTTGTTTGGTCTTGGTAGTTAACGTGTCAGGGTCTGTTGACAGCCAAGCCAATACCAGTCAATATCTGCAAAGGGCAGTGCTTGATACAGAATAGCTAGTACAATGCACCGTAACATTCACCTTCTCCCTCTCTCTTTTCTCTCTCTCTCCTTTTTTTCTCTTTTCTTCTCTCTCGCTCTCTCTTCTCTTTCTCTCTCTTCTCTTTCTCTCTCCCTCTTCTCTTTCTCTCAACACCTATTCCCTTATAGAAGATAGATAGAAAGATGTGTGTCCTGTTAACAGTTTGAAATGAAATCTGTTGGGTGCAGGCAATGGTTTGGTTGACAAATTACGTCATGCTTCCACACACCAAAAGCAGCAGGACAGAAGGAGTCTGGATGAGGAGATGAAGGACAGAGAAAATAGATTGTTATATTTCAAATGTTTAGAAAGTATTATAATTTTGACAGTAGTGGAGCCTCAAATTCTTTTGTTTTTGTGGATTATAAAATAAAGTACATCATGCAAATCACCCACATTTTTAATGAGGTAATGCTAATTTCAACGTTGTTTTGTTAAACTGTTATTGTGGATCTTTGCTATGGGTTTTTCAGTTTGAGAAAGTCAGTGAAATTTTAATTAGCTCAACTTCATGGAAAACAATTTATTTGCATAAACCTAATTTATTGCTCAATACTTTATCCAGAGCTCCTGTTCTCCCAATGTCAAAGACAGCATTTTGAAATGCAAAAAGGTGCGTGAAAGGCATGAGCTCTGCATTGTTTCTTGCGCAGGTTGCACACACTTCATCAGTCTCTCGTTCACAATTTGACAAGCACTTGATAATGTTCTCACCAGGCCTCAAATTTCCTGGGGGCATCCCCCTTGTGTGGTCATAATCCCCCCTTATAAAAATCCACGCCTTTTGCGGCCAAAGTGGCCGTTGTGCCCTTGGGCTGAATATAATAATTACAATTCCCTTCTCCTGTCTGCCAGTCGCCGTGTTCCGAAGCACTTGGCTCTCTCAGATATCTGAATTCTTATTAGCCAATGCCCGTCATGTGATCGGGTCCTTTTCCCAGGCAACTCAGCTCCGGAGTAGGGTACAAGTGAAGACAGACACATCAGGGACACAACTGCGCGCGTCCTGCTTATCATATTCCGAGGGCCATATTGAAGATGTTAGATGTCCACCTTTATTTTTCGTCAGCCAACCAGATGAGTAGGTCTAACGAACAGCAAAAGCACTAGTCTATGTCAATCTACTATCTCCCATAGTACAAAAGTTGACCTATTCTAATATTCGAAACATACTCTGGGACAGTTGTGGAATGTGACAGATCAACTCACATCAAAAAACATTTTCAAAGCAATGAGGTTGATGCAACAGATCAGAATGTTTAGCTTAAAATGTTGATAACATGTTAGGCTATTTCTTCACATTATAAGCGCCGCAGTGTGCACATCTATGCACTTTTTCCCATGGTTCATTTTCATGCCAGCCAGGTAGGCTATACTCCTGTTGTAAAGCAAAGCAATGTGTTTAGTATTAAGAACATTTGAGAAATAAATATAATAGGCCTAGCCTATAGAAAGCTGATGGGATCCTCCATTTTTTTTTCAAATGTTCCATAACATGAGCTCATGGTCTCGTGAATTGTTTGATTAGATTTTTGATTACATTTGCATGATGTCAGTGTCACGTCTTAACAAGGTGGGTGGAATCAGGCGCAGAGAGCAGATAGTGATATGACAGTTTATTCTCCTGCGAACAAAAAGCACGGTCAACCCAACACACACAGGGTGAACAATCCAACACAAGATTAAAGACAGACCGTAGAATAACAACACAAGAACTACACCGACTGACATGAATACAAAAATAACAATCCCGCACAAAACAAGGGCGGGACAACCTACTACATATACAGACACTAATTAACTAAACAACACACAGGTGAAACCAATCAGACAAAACCAACAGATACACGAAAAGGGATCGGTAGTGGCTAGTAGGACGGTGACGACGACCGCCGAGCACCGCCTGATCAGGCAGGAGAGCCAACCTCGGCGGAAGTCGTGACAGTCAGAGTGATTAGAGAGACAATAGAGTGCTGGGTACCAAGCAGTTACAAAGTTTGGTAGGCTACTAATGACCATCATAGGCTACCAATGACCAGCAGCAGCACCAGAGCTTGGAGAAGCAAAGTTACTGTGACTAAGCGGTCATGTGGAATTTGACTCCGATCATGACTGCTGTGACTGCCGGTGTGGCGATAATATGGTCACCGCAACAGCCCTAGGTATGGTTACATAAGACAGAAGGTTACCTAAGTTTGCAGACGACACTACAGTGGTAGGCTTGATTACCAGCAACGACGAGACAGCCTACAGGGAGGAGGTGAGGGCTCTCAGAGTGTGATGTCAGGAAAATAACCTCTCACTCAATGTCAGCAAAACAAAAGTGATCATCGTGAACTTCAGGAAACCGCAAAGGGAGCACACCCCTATCCACTTCGACGGGACAGCAGTGGAGAAGGTGGAAAGTTTTAAGTTCCTCAGTGTACATATCACCGGCAAACTGAAATGATCCATGGCACACAAACAATGTGGTGAAGAATGGGAGGATAAATAAAAAACACACCCTGTTAAGAACTCTTTTTTAATATATTTTTTTATACTTTCAATATAAAAAGGATGAGGATGAAGGAGGATGAAAAGATGTGGCTTGTCACCGATAACCCTCACTAACCTTTACAGGTGCACAATTAAGAGCATCCTGTCAGGCTGTATCACTGCCTGGTATGGCAACTGCACCGCCCACAACCGCAGGGCTCTCCAGAGGGTGGTGCGGTCTGCACAACGCATCACTGGGGGCAAACTACCTGCCCTCCAGGGCACCTACATCAACGGATGTCACAGGAAGGCAAAAAAAGATAATCAAGGACAATAACCACCTGAGCCACTACTGTATCCTTCACTATCTGTTCTTTGCTATATATTGCATCTTAGCCGCTCTGTCACTGCTCATCCATATATTTAATACTTATATACTATTATCCCATTCCTTTATTAGATTGTGTTTATTAGGTTTTGTTGTGGAATTTGTTAGATATTAGGCTTTGTTGTGGAATTGTTAGATATTACCTGTTTAGATACCGCTGCACTCTTGGATCTAGAAGCATAAGCATTTTGCTACACTCACAATAACATCTGCTAACCATGTATATGTGACCAATAAAATATAATATTTGATTTGTAAGCTGCTGGTCAGGGATGATAGGTGGGTGTACAACATGAACATCTAGCAACCCAAAGGTTGCACGTTCGAATCACATCATTGACAACTTTAGCATTATAGCTAATTAGCAACTTTGCAACAACTTTTTACATACTTTGCAACTCTAAGCATGTTAGCTTGCCCTTCCCCTAACCATATCCTCTAACTTAACCTTAACCCCAATCATAACCTTAACTCTAACCCCTAACCCCTAGCCTAGCTAACATTATCCACCTAGCTAATGTCAGCCACAACAAAGTGGAATTCATAACATAGAATACTTATTGCAAATTCTTAAAATGCGAAATGTAACATGGACATCGACAAATTAATACATACCATACTAAATGGAAGGAGATACATTTATTATGCTACATCTATCCTTGAGTCCAGGTTGGCCTGAAGCTCTCTCTGACCTTCCCTCTGAACCATGGGCCAATGGACCAGCCACTGGAAAGGACCAGAGCTACAAATACAGCAAAGCTCAGTCATATAAAACTGTTCACTTGAACATTATACTTGAAAGTGAGATGACCTCATTCAGATAGTCCTGAGTATGACAGTGATAAAAACAAACTTGGTAAAAAAACAAAAACATCCTTGGTATCTATTGAAAAAGAACTGCAGCAAATGACAATAACATAGCAAGGGACAGCATCACTTGAATTATCAGACCAGACCATAGTGGCATGCATTTACCCATCCAATTCAAATCAAAGATAGTGAAGAATGAGAGAGAAAGGGGTGATGCCTGTGACAGCTTTTATCATGGCCCGAGCTGGCTTCAGGGCAGTATCGCGGCACCTCCCCTGCAGTGTCAGATCTCAGCTGAGTGTCTCCTCCACTCTTATCACCGTGCCATGCTGTTACGGCCCACAGAACTCACACACACACACACACACACACACACACACACACATGCGCACACACATGTGTTAAGCTAAATGAAGGCTATTGCGATTAGCCTGAGGTTGTAAGTAACAAGAACATTTCCTAGGACATATACATATCTGATATTGGCAGAAAGCTTAAATTCTTGTTAGTCTAACTGCACTGTCCAATTTACAGTAGCTATTACAGTGAAATAATACCATGCTATCGTTTGAGGAGAGTGCACAGTTTTGAACATTAAAATTTATTAATAAACAAATTAGGCACATTTGGGCAGGCTTGATACAATGAACCATTGTATTTCTGTTTAAAATGTTGTATCAGTCTAAAACATACACTGCTGCCATCTAGTGGCCAAAATCTAAATTGCACTTGGGCTGGAATAATACATTATGGCCTTTCTCTTGCATTTCAAAGATGATTGTACAAAAAAATATTTTTATTTTATTTTCTTTGTATTATCTTTTACCAGATCTAATGTGTTATATTCTCCTACATTACTTTCACACAAACTTTAAAGTGTTTCCTTTCAAATGGTACCAAGAAAACGCATATGCTTGCTTCAGGGCCTGAGCTACAGGTAGTTTGATTTGGGTATGTCAGGTATTTGGGTATTCTAGGGGAAAATTGAAAAAAGGGTCCAATCCTTAAAGTAATTAACACACACACATACATGCAGACACGCACACAGACGTTCACATAGACTCACACGGACACCATATGCAGTCAGCCCCATCTCCTTCTGTTACACACACATGCTTGCAGGCACACACACACACACACCATGTGCAGACAGCCAGCTCTGATTGTGCCTCTTTGAGTCCAGATAACAAATGGGAGCGAGGTGTTTGGGTAGCCCGCAGCACCTTCTGATAAGGGGCTGAATGAGGTGTTTTATGGTGAAATAAATGGAACGAGAGAAAATAGAAATGTACTGTATGATTTATTTATCCGGACAGAAGGTGTTGTGGAAAGGAAATAGAGGGGGTGATGCTTTTTCATATTACATGTCCAGTATACATCGCCAATACTCCAAACGGCTTTGGATACAGACAAAACAGTGGGAAGGTTTAATGGAATCATCACACATTCTATCATGTTTGGCTTTCTGCAGACCTTCACACCACCACTTCCTGTTTTGTCAATTGTCAAGTGTTTGAAATAGTCCAATACCAGAGAGTAGACCTCACCTTTATCATTTCACAGAGAGAGAGAGAGAGAGAAAGAGAGAGAGAGGTAAAGACAGACACATCGGGGACACATCTGTGCGTGTCCTTATCAAATTCCGAGGGGCATATTGAAGATGTTAGAGCAACTGTCCACCTTTATTTTTTGTTAGCCAACAAGATGAGTAGGTCTAACAGCAAAAGCTTAGGCGTTTTTAATAACATAAGTCTCATATGTCTCCATATTCTGAGATGGTGTTGTCGTGGAAACCACTCAAAGCTGTGCTATATCAGCTGTAAACATACACCAGGTCTTGTTTGCTTGGGCGGGAGAGGGTGGACACTCTTTTAAGTGTGTTTAACTAGCTTCTCTCTCGCACACACCCAGACACGCACACACACACAGAGATGAAGCCGTCAAAGCTTGTCACGTAGGACCCTTTAATCAAATCACATTTTATTGGTCGCGTACACATATTTAGCAGATGTCATTGCAAGTGCAGTGAAATGCTTATGTTTATAGCTCCTAGGGATGCAATGGTACAGTGGGCCCAAGATTCGGTATGTATCACGGTTTGTCAGCCACGGTAATGGTATGGTTTCGGTACCTTTATATTTAAGAAGATTGTGAGCTTGTATGACTCATACAGGGGACAAGATTGCAACACATAGCTCTCTCAATCCAGTACATAGTGAACCGTCACAGTGAGGTAGCATTGAATTGCTCTGGAGGTCCAACTATCAGTAGAGAGAGCTAGATAGGGTGTCTGTGTCAATTTGTTTCCAATTTCTCTCTGTGATGTTTCATAGAGTTTGGGAATTACTTTTCTGCTGAAATGTGTGTGGGAGGGGACTTTGTAACGCGATTAAATTTTTTTGAAATCCCGAGTCAGTAACCACCGAATAGGGCTGCAAATCTTTATGTTTTTCTGAATGCAGCAGTGAGAGAGGTTTTTGCTAACGAGTGTGCTCTCCTTGTTCCAACTCCACCTGCAAGGGATACTGCCAGGTGATGGTGACGTAAATGACACATCCTGTTAGAAGTGTTTCCACTCGGGTAGCTAGTGGCTAAGCAATGCTTGCGGACTGTACTTTGTTTTTACTGTCTTCTTACCGTCATCATCGTATTGAAATCTGAATCCTAAATGTTCCCACACAGCGGATTTGAAAGGCGGCAATGCCTCTTCAAATTTGCTTCTCTCTGTTTCGCTAGCACTCGCCATTGTCAAGTTGGAGCTGAGAGAATATTTGTTTTTAGTTTCCCCTCTCTTCATGGGGCCCGTTTAGGGAGGTTTCCTACTGAGATGTCATTGCAAATCGTCCATTGGTTGTTTAACTTAGGGCTGAGATCCCGCTAACGGGATCGATGTGATAACAGCCAGTGAAAATGTAGAGCGCCAAATTCAAAACAACAGAAATCCCATAATGAAAATTCCTCAAACATACAAGTATTTAACATCATTTTAAAGATACACTTCTTGTTAATCCCACCATAGTGTCCCATTTCAAATAGGCTTTACGGCGAAAGCACCACAAATGATTATGTTAGGGCAGAGCCAAGTCACAGAAAAACACAGCCATTTTTCCAGCCAAAGAGAGGAGTCACAAAAATCAGAAATATTGAGCTAGAATTAATCACCAACCTTTGATGATCTTCATCAGATGACACTCATAGGACTTAATGTTACTCAATACATGTATATTTTGTTCGATAAAGTTCATATTTATATAAAAAAATCTCAGTATGCATTGGCACGTTATGTTCAGTAGTTCCAAAACACCTGGTGATTTTGCAGAGAGAGACCTCAATTTACAGAAATACTCATAATAAATGTTAATGAAAATACAAGTGTTATGAATGGAACTTTAGATACACTTCTCCTTAATGCTACCCCTGTGTCAGATTTCAAAAAAGCTTTACGGAAATTTGAGTACGGCGCTCAGAGACCAAACAAGGATATCCGCCATATTGTGCAGACAACAGAAGTCAGAAATAACATGAAAAATATTCACTTACCTTTGATGATCTTCATCAGAATGCACTCCCAGGAATCCCAGTTCCACAATAAATGTTTGTTTTGTTCGATAATGTCTATCATTTATGTCCAAATAGCTACTTTTGTTAGTGCGTTTTGTAAGCAAATCCAAAGTCACGGCCGGCTAGTGGTGACTATTTATGTCCTGTTTTTCAGTCTTTCAGTATCAGCTTTAATGTACCTTTACTGGTAGCAGGGTGAACAGGACATGGCTCAGGTGGCTGAGTTCCTTGATGATCTTCTTGGCCTTCCTGTGATACCGGGTCCTGTAGATATCCTGGAGGGCAGTCAGTGTGCTACTGGTGATGCGTTGGGTTCTGGAGAACCTTGCGGTTGCGGACAGTACAGTCCGACAGGATGTTCTCGATAGTGCATCTGTAGAAGTTTGTGGGCCAAGAAAAATATCTTCAGCCTCCTGAGGTTGAAGAGGTGCTGTTGCGCATTCTTCACGACTCGGTCTGTGTGGATGCACCATTTTAGGTTGTCAGTGATGTGCATGCCATCGGCACTTGAAGATTGCAGCCCCGTTGATGCAGCCCCGTCGATGTGGATGGGGGGCATAGGCTCTCTGTTGTCTCCTGAAGTCCCACGATCATTCTTCTACGTTTGTTGACGTTGAGGGATAGGTTAGTTTACTGGCACCACTCCGCCAGGGCCCTCATCTCCTCCCTGTAGGCTGCCTCGTCATTGTTGGTAATCAGGCATACCACTGTTGTTTCATCTGCAAACGTTATTCAGTTGGAGATGTGAGTGGCCATGCAGTCATAGGTGAACAGGGAGTACAGATGGGCGCCCCACCCCGTGTTGAGGATCAGAGTGGCAGAGTTTTGTTCTCTACCTTCACCACCTGGGTCGGTCAGTCAGCAAGCCCAGAACCCAGTTGCACAAGGAAGGATTCAGACCCAGGGCCCCAAGCTTAGTGATGAACTTGGAGGGCACTATTGTATTGACTTCCGGCGCGAACAGAGATGGCCGCCTCGCTTCGCGTTCCTAGGAAACTATGCAGTTTTTTGTTTTTTTACGTGTTATTTCTTACATTAGTCCCCCAGGTCATCTTAGGTTTCATTACATACAGTCGAGAAGAACTACTGAATATAAGATCAGCGTCAACTCACCATCAGTACGACCAAGAATATGACTTTCGCGAAGCGGATCCTGTGTTCTGCCTTTCAACCAGGACAACGGAATGGATCCCAGCCGGCGACTGAAAAAAACGACTTCGTAAAAGAGGGAAACGAGGCGGTCTTCTGGTCAGACTACGGAGACGGGCACATCGTGCCCCACTTCCTAGCATTCTTCTCGCCAATGTCCAGTCTCTTGACAACAAGGTTGATGAAATCCGAGCAAGGGTAGCATTCCAGAGGGACATCAGAGACTGTAACGTTCTTTGCTTCACGGAAACATGGCTCACTGGAGAGACGCTCTCGGATGCGGTGCAGCCAGTGGGTTTCTCCACACATTGCGCCGACAGAAACAAACACCTTTCTGGTAAGAAGAGTGGTGGGGGCGTATGCCTTATGGCTAACGAGACTAGGTGTGATCACAGAAACATACAGGAACTCAAATCCTTCTGTTCACCTGATTTAGAATTCCTCACAATCAAATGTAGATCGCATTATCTACCAAGAGAAATCTCTTCGATTATAATCACAGCCGTGTATATTCCCCCCCAAGCAGACACATCGATGGCTCTGAACGAACTTTATTTGACTCTTTGCAAACTGGAATCCACACATCCTGAGGCTGCATTCGTTGTTGCTGGGGATTTTAACAAGGCTAATCTGAAAACAAGACTCCCTAAAATGTATCAGCATATCGATTGCGCCACCAGGGCTGGCAAAACCTTGGATCACTGTTATTCTAACTTCCGCGACGCATATAAGGCCCTGCCCCGCTCCCCTTTCGGAAGAGCTGACCACGACTCCATTTTGCTGATCCCTGCCTACAGACAAAAACTAAAACAAGAAGCTCCCACGCTGAGGTCTGTCCAACGCTGGTCCGACCAAGCTGATTCCACACTCCAAGACTGCTTCCATCACGTGGACTGGGACATGTTTCGTATTGCGTCAGGCAACAACATTGACGAATACGCTGATTCGGTGTGCGAGTTCATTAGAACGTGCGTTGAAGATGCCGTTCCCATAGCAACGATTAAAACATTCCCTAACCAGAAACCGTGGATTGATGGCAGCATTCGCATGAAACTGAAAGCACGAACCACTGCTTTTAATCAGAGCAAGGTGACTGGTAACATGACCAAATATAAACAGTGCAGCTATTCCCTCCGTAAGGCTATCAAACAAGCTAAGCGTCAGTATAGAGACAAAGTAGAATCTCAATTCAACGGCTCAGACACAAGAGGTATGTGGCAGGGTCTACAGTCAATCATGGACTACAAGAAGAAATCCAGCCCAGTCATGGACCAGGATGTCTTGCTCCCAGGCAGACTAAATAACTTTTTTGCCCGCTTTGAGGACAATACAGTGCCACTGACACGGCCTGCAACGGAAACATGTGGTCTCTCCTTCACTGCAGCCGAGGTGAGTAAAACATTTAAACGTGTTAACCCTCGCAAGGCTGCAGGCCAAGACGGCATCCCCAGCCGCGCCCTCAGAGCATGCGCAGACCAGCTGGCTGGTGTGTTTTCGGACATATTCAATCAATCCCTATACCAGTCTGCTGTTCCCACATGCTTCAAGAGGGCCACCATTGTTCCTGTTCCCAAGAAAGCTAAGGTAACTGAGCTAAACGACTACCGCCCCGTAGCACTCACTTCCGTCATCATGAAGTGCTTTGAGAGACTAGTCAAGGACCATATCACCTCCACCCTACCTGACACCCTAGACCCACTCCAATTTGCTTACCGCCCAAATAGGTCCACAGACGATGCAATCTCAACCACACTGCACACTGCCCTAACCCATCTGGACAAGAGGAATACCTATGTGAGAATGCTGTTCATCGACTACAGCTCGGCATTTAACACCATAGTACCCTCCAAGCTCGTCATCAAGCTCGAGACCCTGGGTCTCGACCCCGCCCTGTGCAACTGGGTACTGGACTTCCTGACGAGCCACCCCCAGGTGGTGAGGGTAGGCAACAACATCTCCACCCCGCTGATCCTCAACACTGGGGCACCACAAGGGTGCGTTCTGAGCCCTCTCCTGTACTCCCTGTTCACCCACGACTGCGCGGCAACGCACGCCTACAACTCAATCATCAAGTTAGCGGACGACACAACAGTGGTAGGCTTGATTACCAACAACGACGAGACGGCCTACAGGGAGGAGGTGAGGGCCCTCGGAGTGTGGTGTCAGGACAATAACCTCACACTCAACGTCAACAAAACTAAGGAGATGATTGTGGACTTCAGGAAACAGCAGAGGGAACACCCCCCTATCCACATCGATGGAACAGTAGTGGAGAGGGTAGTAAGTTTTAAGTTCCTCGGCATACACATCACAGACAAAGTAAATTGGTCCACTCACACAGACAGCATCGTGAAGAAGGCGCAGCAGCGCCTCTTCAACCTCAGGAGGCTGAAGAAATTCGGCTTGTCACCAAAAACACTCACAAACTACTACAGATGCACAATCGAGAGCATCCTGGCGGGCTGTATCGCCGACTGGTACGTCAACTGCTCCGCCCACATCCGAAAGGCTCTCCAGAGGGTAGTGAGGTCTGCACAATGTATCACCGGTGGCAAACTACCTGCCCTCCAGGACACCTACACCACCAGATGTTACAGGAAGGCCACAAAGATCATCAAGGACTACACCCACCCGAGCCACTGCCTGTTCACCCCGCTATCATCCAGAAGGCGAGGTCAGTACAGGTGCATCAAAGCTGGGACCGAGAGACTGAAACAGCTTCTATCTCAAGGCCATCAGACTGTTAACAGCAACCACTAACATTGAGTGGCTGCTGCCAACACACTGACTCAACTCCAGCCACTTCAATAATGGGAATTGATAGGAAAGGATGTAAAAGATATCACTAGCCACTTTAAACAATGCTACCTAATATAATGTTTACATACCCTACATTATTCATCTCATATGTATACGTATATACTGTACTCTATCATCTACTGCATCCTTATGTAATACATGTATCACTAGCCACTTTAACTACTAGCCACTTTGTTTACATACTCATCTCATATGCATAAACTGTACTCGATGTCATCTACTGTATCTTGCCTATGCTGCTCTGCACCATCACTCATTCATATCTTTATGTACATATTCTTTATCCCCTTACACTGTGTATAAGATATTAGTTTTGGAATTGTTAGTTAGATTACTTGTTGGTTATTACTGCATTGTCGGAACTGGAAGCACAAGCATTTCGCTACACTCGCATTAACATCTGCTAACCATGTGTATGTGACAAATAAAATTTGATTTGATTTGATTTAGAGGCAGAGAATCCCAGTGGAAAGAGGGTAACCGGCCAGGCAGAGACAGCAAGGGCGGTTCGTTGCTCCAGTCTTTCCGTTCACCTTCACACTCCTGGGCCAGACTACACTCAATCATATGACCCACTGAAAAGATGAGTCTTCAGTAAAGACTCATTCTTTAGTAGGCCTTAATCATGCATACAATGACCCATACAATAGCCAATATGGCCCCTCGGGGGGCTCCCGAGTGGCTCAGAGGTCTAAGGAACTGCATCTCAGGCGTCACTATAAACACCCTGGTTCAATTCTAGTCTGTATCACAACCGGCCGTGATTGGGAGTCCCATGGGGCGGCTGAAAATTGGCCCAGCGTTGCCTGGGTTTGGCCGGTGTAGGCCGTCATTGAAAATAAGAATTTGTTAAATATATAATAAATAATACATTGTCCCACTATGGTGAACAACTACTAGGAGAGAGGGATTGGTTTGAGGAATACAATAGAAATCGCCCTTTATTACTAAGAGCCTTTGTTTTTATTATTGGGTCAAAAGAGCAACTCAAAGATCTCCAACCATAGAAATAAATGACTAGAATGGGAAAAAGGCCCCTTTAATGGGGAATCCAGTTCTAGTAATTATATTTCTATGGTTGGAAATCTTTGAGTTGCTCTTTTGACTCATTAATAAAAGCAGAGGCTCGTAGTAATAAAGGATGATCTTCATGTTCAACCTTTACTATTTCATCACCAGCTCCATCAGACGAAGTGTGTCGGTATACGATGTCACTATGCATCTAGCTCTCTGAGTTTCTCCCCCAATCCTAATCATCTTGATTTCAGCAGAACATGGCATTTTGAGGAATGGTCCCTGGTGGAAACAGATTCTCCTCCCTTGTTGTTGTTGACTTATTCAGTTATTCGACTATGTGGAAAATGGACAAGTTCTCCGTAAATGGAAACTTCAGTACTGAATGATTAAATGTGAGGAGTCCAGGAAGGTTTTGTAGCTGCAAGGCTTTGTACGAGCTCCTCTGTCATCCACAGAATGGTGAATATGTCAGCGAGAATTTACTTTCTGTTGGGATACAGTAATCATGAGAAAATTAGTTTTCGACATTTAAAAGTGTTTCACAGTTCACACAAATATGATGCATGTTTAAAATGACCCCAGAATTACGATACGAGGCACAAGACATTAATGAGCAGACAGTTATTTTCTGTATTCACGCTGCATGTGTTATGTATCAGCAGCAAGACACCCCCAGGCAACACCCAGCTTGGGAAATGTACTGATAATAATGGCAGGTTGCGTATTGCTCCTGGCTGTTTCTCCATGTTCATGACATTGCTCCCATATTTTGTTTGTGTTGTTGTTTTAGTATTGTATTGCATTTGTGTCATTGCATGTGGCTCTGGCAAAGTAAAACACAAATACACACACACACACACGTACAGTAGACACACGTAATTGCTTAAAGTGGAACATGTTTCTGATACAGCACATAAACCCACTGATCTGTTGGACATCAATTTGGCCAGGATACCCAGAAGGGTCTCTACAGTAGGTCCTGCCAAACATGCTCGCACAAGCACACGCACATGCGCACGCTCACACACACACTCTCACACAAACACACCCACACTCAGAGACAAACACACACTGCGCTCTTGGCTCTGAATCTCTCCAAGAGCTCCAGGCACAGTAGGCCTGGCACAAAGGTCATGCATGGCACATGAGTGATTCCTCACGAAACCAGGGGGGGGGGGACACAGATTTGGGGGATTTTCACAAAATGTAATCCATATAAAATGGCGCCGACAGACATGGCGTTAAATGTGGTGGTGTATGCTTTCAGTTTTGCACAAATACTGTCATCTATCCACCATATTTGGTTTGGATAAGTTGTAATCGTCACAGTGGGACAACATCTTCTATCCACTTCCTGATGAACTCAGTCACCGACACAGTGTATGCATCATTACTATTTCTTCATGTCCGCGCGATTGGCGGAGAACCCTGCTAGCTGAATGTATGGGGACTGTATATCCAGAGAGAGCCATGATTCTATAAACAGAGTATGTTACAATCTCTGAAGTCTCTCTGGAAGATGATCCTCTCCCTGAGCTTGTCTACTTCACAGGTCAGGGACTGACCGTTAGTGAGTAATATACTCGGAAGCGGTGGATGGTATGCACGCCTCCTGAGTCTAACTAGGAGCCCATTTCTTATTCCTCTTCTCTGGCGACAGCATCATGGAGCAGCCCCCAGGATGAATGGAATTGCCTCGGAGAGTTCAAATAAGTGATCCAACTCAGGAAAGTCTAATTTCTGGTTGAAATGCTGGTAAGTGACTGCTGATATATTATCCAAAAGTTTTTTATGGCTGTAGGTAATAATGTAAGAAATAACACACACAAAAAATGGCTAGGAGGTAGAAACAGAGTGACCATGTATGTTGGTGCCATCTTGTCTTTCCCCAAAGATTACAGGTTCCCTTTAACCTGTTGAAACTCTAGGGGCGCAATTTCATTTTTGGATGAAAAAAGTTCCCGTTTTAAACAAGATATTTTGTCACAAAAAGATGCTCGACTATGCATATAATTGGTAGCTTTGGAAAGAAAACACTCTGACGTTTCCAGAACTACAAAGATATTTTCTGTGCGTGCCCTAGAACGTGAGCTTCAGGCAAAACCAAGATGAGACGGCATCCAGGAAATGAGCAGGATTTTTGAGGCTCTGTTTTCCATTGTCTCCTTATATGGCTGTGAATGCGAGAGGAGTAAGTCTGCCCTTTCTGTCGTTTCCCCAAGGTGTCTGCAGCATTGTGACGTATTTGTAGGCATATCATTGGAAGATTGACCATAAGAGACCACATTTACCAGGTGTCCGCCCGGTGTCCTGCGCCGAAATTGGTGCGCAAAAGTCAGCTGCAAGTATTTTTCCATGGAATTTAGAGAAGAACGCAGGCTTCCACGAACGATATATCAATGAAGAGATATGTGAAAAAACACCTTGAGGATTGATTCCAAACAACGTTTGCCATGTTTCGGTCGATATTATGGAGTTAATTCGGAAAAAGTTTGACGTTGTAGGTGACTGAATTTTCGGTTCGTTTCGGTAGCCAAATGTGATGTACAAAACGGAGCGATTTCTCCTACACAAAGACGCTTTCAGGAAAAAGTGCGCATTTGGTATGTAACTGAGAGTCTCCTCATTGAAAACATCCGAAGCTCTTCAAAGGTAAATGATTTTATTTATTTGGTTATCTGGTTTTTGTGAAAATGTTGCGTGCTAAATGCTACTCAAAATGCTAAGCTAGCTTAGCATACTCTTACACAAATTAGTGAATTGCTATGGTTCAAAAGCATATTTTGAAAATCTGAGATGACAGTGTTGTTAAGAAAAGGCTAAGCTTGAGAGTAGGCGCATTATTTTCATTTTATTTGCGATTTTCAGAAATCGTTAACGTTGCGTTATGCTAATGAGCCTGAGGCTTTAGTCACGATCCCGGATCCGGGATGGGGAGTTTCAAGAAGTTAAACCTGAGACTAAAAGCTCCTTTTTTTGCAGCAGGCATGCGGATAGAGAGAGATAGAAAAGTAGAGACATCTAAATGACTTTTCCTCTCATTCTCAAGTAGGCCTTAATCATGCGTACAATGGCCAATATGGCCACTCTAGTCTAATTATAGTGAACAACTACTAGGAGAGAGGGATTGGTTTGATATATACAATAGAAATCACCATTTATTACTAAGAGCCTTTGCTTTTATTAATGAGTCAAAGGAGCAACTCAAAGATCTCCAACCATAGAAATAGAATGACTAGAATTGGGAAAATGACACTTTAATGGGGATTCCAGCTCTAGCCATTTTATTTCTATGGTTGGAAATCTTTGAGTTGCTCTTTTGACTCATTAATAAAAGCAGAGGCTCGTATTAATAAAGGATGATCTTCATGTTCGACCTTTACTATTTCATCACCAGCTCCATCAGACGAAGTGTGTCGGTATACGATGTCACTATGCATCTTGCTCTCTGAGTTTCTCCCCCAATCCTAATCATCTTGATTTCATCAGGACATGGCATTTTGAGGAATGGCCCCGGGGTGGGAACAAATTATCCGCCCTTGTTGTTGTTGACTTATTCAGTTATTTGGCTGTGTGGAAACTTCAGTACTGAATGATTAAATGTGAGAAGTCCAGAAAGTTTTAATTTTTTTTTATTGAATATGCCAACGAGACTTCAGTTTTTGTTGGGATTTCAGTAATCATGACACAATTAAGTTGGAGTTTTCGACATTTAAAAGTGTTTGAGAGTTGACGCAAATTTGATGAATGTTTATAACGCACTAATAAGTGGTAGCAAGCAAAATAACATGAGGAAAATGACCCCAGAATTACGACATGAGGCACAATAAATTCATTAGCAGAGAGATATTTTCTGTATTCATGCTGCATATGTTTTATATCAGCAGCAAGACACCCCCAGGCAACACCCAGCTTGGGAAATGTATTGACAATAATGGCAGGTTGCGTATTGCTCCTGGCTGTTTCTCCATGTTCATGACATTTGTGTCATTGCATGTGGCTTTGGCAAGGTAAATCACACACACACACACACAGTACAGGGCTTAATTTAAAGTGGAACATGTTTCTGATACAGCACATAAACCCGCTGATCTGTTGGACATGAACTTGGCCAGGATACCCAGAAGGGTCTCTACAGTGAGTCCTGCCAAGCATGCTCACTCAAGCACACGCGCGCACACACACACACACAAACAGACACACACACGAACACACCCACACTCAGAGACAAGCACACACTGCGCTCTTGGCTCTGAATCTCTCCAAGAGCTCCAGGCACAGTAGGCCTGGCACAAAGGGCATGCATGGCACATGAGTGATTCCTCACGAAACCAGGAGGAAAAAGACACTGATTTCCACAAAATGTAATAAATAGAAGTTGGCGCCGACAGACATGGGAGCTCTGCTTCTAGCTCTCAACTTCTTATGGCTGGGGGCAGTATTGAGTAGCTTGGTGCCCAGAGGTGCCCAGAGTAAACTGCCTGCTACTCAGTCCCAGAAGCTAAGATATGCATATTATTAGTATATTTGGATAGAAGTTTCTAAAACTGTTTGAATGATGTCTGTGAGTATAACAGAACTCATATGGCAGGCAAAAAAACTGAGAAAAAAATCCAACCAGGAAGTGGGAAATCTGAGGTTGGTCGTTTTTCAACTCATTCCCTATTGAAGATACAGTGAGATATTTGTCATGTTGCACTTCCTAAGGCTTCCACTAGATGTCAACCGTCTTTAGAACATTGTTTGATGCTTCTACTGTGAAGTGGAGGCGAATGAGAGGGGAATGAGACAGGTGCCATGAGCTGGTGACGCTCGTTCACGTGAGAGCGAGCTCTGTTCCATTGCATTTCTACAGACAAAGGAATTCTCCGGTTAGAACATTATTGAAGATTTATGTTAAAAACATCCTAAAGATTGATTCTATACATCGTTTGACATGTTCTTACGGACTGTAACGGAACTGTTTGACTTTGTCTGCTCCTAGTGAATGCGCGTCATGAATTTTGATTGGTGAACTGAATGCGCTAACAAAAGGAGGTATTTGGACATAAATGAAGGACATTATCGAACAAAACAAACATTTATTGTGGAACTGGGATTCCTGGGAGTGCATTCTGATGAAGATCATCAAAGATAAGTTAATATTTATAATGTTATTTCTGATTTCTGTTGACTCCAACATGGTGGATATCTGTTTGGGTTGTTTTGATCTCTGAGCGCCATACTCAGATTATTGCATAGTTTGCTTTTTCCGTAAAGTGTTTTTGAAATCTGACACAGCGGTTGCATTAACCTCTCTGGGATCGTTTGGGACACTAGTGTCCCACCTCGCTAACAGCCAGTGAAATTGCAGGGCACCAAATTCAAAACAACAGGAATCTCATGTTTAAAATTCTTCAACCATACAAGTTTTTTACACCATTTTAAGGATACACTTCTCATTAATCCAACCACAGTGTCCGATTTCAAAAAGGCTTTTCGGCGAAAGCAGAACATATCATTATGTTAGGTCAGCAACTAGTCACAGAAAGCATTCAGCCATTTTCCAACCAAATAGAGGTGTCACAAAAAGCAGAAATATAGATAAAATTAATCACTAACCTTTGACGATCTTCATCAGATGACACTCCCAGGACTCAATGTTACACAATACATGTATGTTTTGTTCGATTGAGTTCGTATGTATATCCAAAAACCTCACTTGACATTGGCGCCATGTTCAGAAATGCCTCCAAAACATCCGGAGAAATTTCAGAGACCAACATCAAATAACAGAAATAATCATCATAAACTTTGATGAAAGATACATGTTTTACATAGAATTAAAGACAAACGTGTTCTTAATGCAACCGCTGTGTCAGATTTCAAAAAAGCTTTACGGCAAAAGCACTTATATTCAATAATCTGAGAACCGGTTCAGCCACAAAAGCAAGCCATACCCGCCAAATTGTGGAGTCAACAAAAGTCATAATTAGCATTATAAATCTTCACTTACCTTTGCCGTTCTTCATAGGAATGCACTCCCAGGACTCCCACTTCCACAATAAATGTTTGTTTTGTTCGATTACGTCCATATTTATGTCCAGATACCTCCATTTTGTTTGCGTATTTAGTTCACTATTCCAAAGGCACAATGCGTGAGCGCAAAATCCAGACGAGAAATCAAAAGAGTTCCATTACAGTTTGTAGAAACATGTCAAACGATGTTACCAATCAATCCATAGGGTCTTTTTATAATAAATCTTTCATAATATTCCAACCGGACAATAGCGTATTCATTACAGAGGAAAAAGAAGGAATGGCGCGCCCGAGTGACCGGGCAATAAACAACTGATTGGCCTCAGCCTAGTCCACTTGTTGAAGTAACTCTTATTTGACACCCTTCCACAATAGAAGCCTCAAACAACTTTCTAAATACTGTTGACATCTGCTGGAAACCTTGGGAAGTGCATAGACACAGCACATTGGAAAGGCAATCACTTTTATATGAAACTACAAACCTCAGATTTCCCACTTCCTGGTTGGATTTGTCTCAGATTTGTCTCAGGTTTTCGCCTGCCATATGAGTTTTGTTATACTCATCATTCAAACAGTTTTAGAAACATCAGAGTGTTTCCTATCCAATACTACTAATAATATGCATATAATAGCATCTGGGACAGAGTAGCAGGCAGTTTACACTGGGCACCTTATTCATCCAAACTACTCAATACTGCCCCCATGTCACCAAGAAGTTAAGGAGAAGTGTATCTAAAGTTCCATGTACAACACCTGTATTTTCATCAACATTTATTATGAGTATTTCTGTAAATTGATGTGGCTCTGCAAAATCACCGGATGTTTTGGAACTACTGAACATAACGCTCTGTCACGGTTTTCTGTAGGTGAAAGAGAGTCGGACCAAAATGCGGCATGTCTATTGCGATCCATGTTTAATAAAACTGAAGAAACACGAATATATACAAAAAACAATAAACGTAGCGAAAACCGAAACAGCCTAATACTGGCGCAAACTAACACACAACAGACCTAAGGACAAAAGGACAATCACCCACAAACCCCAACACCAAACAGGCTACCTAAATATGGTTCCCAATCAGAGACAATACCCAGAGGAGGGCCAATCATTTTCTTCAAAAAATGACAGCGAAGGATGATGTGGAAGCATATCTTACCACCTTCGAAAGGACGGCAGAGAGGGAGAAGTGGCCAAAAGAAGAGTGGGCAGGGCTTCTGGCACCATACCTGGCAGGGGACGCTCAAAAAGCGTATTTCGACCTGGAGTTGAAAGATGCACAGGATTACGATAAACTAAAGGGAGAGATCCTGACTAGACTGGGAGTGACCAATACCGTGAGGGCACACCGCTTCCACCAGTGGTCCTACCGACCTCGACAACCCCCACGAACACAGATGTTCGACTTGATTCACCTGGCACGGAAATGGTTGCGACCAGAGACCCGGTCATCCGCCGAGATCGTCGAGACCATCGTACTCAACCAGTTTCAGCGAGGTCTACCCCAAGAAGTGAGACAATGGGTTGGCCAGAACAAGGTACTTTCCGCCGACCATCTCGTGGGCCTGGTTGAACGGTATTGTATGGCAGGAACAGCTGAGCAGGCACAGGAGGAAAGATTCCCGTTCCCCAGGCATGGGCAAACTAGCGGACAGGGTAAAGCTGTCCCAGCATATAGAGGGGGAAGAGAGCAGCGTGGGGCCATGAGGAAAGAATCAGAATCAGGCCGAGATACTAAGGGAAAAAACGGAAACGGGACTGGGTGTCTCGTGGGTGTCTCCCCCCCGAACCCCTATTATCTGTTACAATTGTAATCAACCAGGACATATTGCAGCCTACTGCCCTATTAAAGAAGAGCCAATGCAATGTAACCTCTGTGAAAATGAAGATGATATACGGTATGCATGTCCTGTTGTAACCACTGTACTTGAAAGATCAAGAAACAAACATATGTGCAGGGTGAAGGTTGAAGGGAAAGAGGTTGAAGCACTGCTGGATTCCGGCAGTATGCTAACCCTGGTTGTTGCAAGCCTAGTGCCGAATCATAAACTGGATACAAGACAGGATATCAGTGTTACATGCATTCATGGGGATACCCGTCTGTACCCCACGGCCTTAGTGAGCATACAAACAGAGGACGGTCTGCTGGATTATGAGGTCGGTGTGGTCCCAAAGATGCCATATGATGTAATATTGGGTAGAGACTTTCCTAACTTTGCGAAGTTAGGCCACAAGAATGGCATATTTGAGAAGCCAACAACCCTGACCAAGCAGGAAGAAGCATGGGGCCTTCAACCAAAGCCAGGAAAAGAGGTCTCCCAGGGGACAACATCACAAGTGCTAGTAGGGGAGGAGGAGGATGAATTGGCAAACCTCGCTGATAACGAACAGCCCGGTACTAGTGGGGCTGGGGTCGGTCTGAATCCAGAGGACGACGATCTAGAACCCGCAGACCTGGCAGGTTCCTTGACTAATTTTGGGATGGCCCAAAACCAGGATCCAGCCCTGCAGCAAGCCAGAGCAGATGTGCAGGTCGTAGATGGTACTCCCATAAATGTTGGTATGATGCCTAATAGTTTTCCCCACTTCATCATGAAAAAGGGTTTGGTGTACAGAGTCTCGAAAATAGGGGTTGACGTGGTGGAACAGTTGTTGGTTCCCACTCGGTACCGGAGGACGACACCTTGGTATCGATAAAACCCGAGACCGGATTGTAAGGAGGTTTTACTGGTCAGGAATTCAAGCTGAAGTGGCTCGGCATTGTGGAGAGTGCCCGGAGTGCCAGTTAACAGCTCCCCGACCAGCTGTTAGAAGCCCGTTAGTGCCACTCCCCATAATCGAAACACCATTTGAGAGGATAGCGATGGATTTAGTGGGCCCACTACCCAAATCCGCCAGAGGGCACCAATAAATTCTGGTCATTCTAGATTATGCCACTCGCTACCCAGAAGCCAAGAATATTGCAAAGGAATTGGTGCTCTTGTTCACCAGGGTAGGGGTTCCAAAGGAGATCCTTACCGACCAGGGGACCCCCTTTATGTCCCGACTTATGGCGGACCTTTGTAAACTGTGGCAGGTGAAACAGTTGAGGACATCGGTTTACCATCCTCAGACGGACGGGCTGGTCGAGAGATTCAACCGGACCCTGAAGTCAATGCTCAGGAAGGTAATCGATAAGGATGGGAAGAACTGGGATTGCATGTTGCCGTATCTGATGTGTGCCATTAGAGAGATTCCTCAAGCCTCGCTGGGGTTTTCTCCCTTTGAGCTGGTATATGGGAGGCATCCCCGGGGAATCTTAGACATCGCCCGGGAAACCTGGGAGCACCAATCCACCCCGTATACTAGTGTCATAGAGCACGTCACGGCAATGCAAGACAGGATAGCCACAGTCATGCCCATCGTCAGAGAGCACATGAGACAAGCACAGGAGCACCAGCGGCACACTTATAACCGGCAGGCTACCCTGAGGGATTTTCAACCGGGAGATAAGGTGTTAGTGCTGATCCCCACGGTAGAGTGTAAACTACTGGCCACATGGAAAGGACCGTATGAAGTACTGGAGAGAATAGGAGAAGTCAATTATCGGATCCGACAGCCAGGTCGACGGCCCCAGGAACAGATTTATCACATAAATCTGTTAAAATCATGGAGAGAGAGAGAAACACTAATGGTCACATACCCCACACACATTCAGGAGACAGCCAAAGTAAATATCTCACCCACTCTGTCCCCAGCACAAGTACAGGAAGTAAAGACCCTGATCCATAAGAACAGAGATGTGTTTTCAGAGGTACCTGGCCGAACTGAGGTTACGGCTCATGATATCGTTTCCCTACCAGGGAGAAAAGTGAGCTTGAGGCCATATCGGGTACCCGAGGCTCGACGGGCTGCGATTAGAGCAGAGGCGGAGAAAATGTTGACAGCTGGAGTGATCGAAGAGTCACATAGTGAGTGGTCTAGCCCAATTGTGACGGTCTCCAAGCCCGATGGGTCTTTGCGGTTCTGTAACGACTTTCGGAAGGTAAATGAAATCTCCAAGTTTGATGCCTACCCCATGCCCCGAGTAGATGAACTACTGGAGAAAATTGGTAATGCTCGGTACATTACGACTCTTGATCTGACAAAAGTGTACTGGCAAATTCCTCTGACCCACAGGGCCAAAGAAAAGACAGCCTTTGCAACACCTGACGGTTTGTTTCAATACACCGTCATGCCATTCGGCTTACACGGGGCCCCAGCCACCTTTCAACGGCTCATGGACAAAGTCCTAAAACCGCACAAAGCATATGCCGCAGCTTATTTAGATGACGTGGGGATCTACAGCCCAGATTGGGAATCCCACTTACCCCGGGTACAGGCAGTGTTAGACGCCCTTAGAAAGGCAGGGCTCACGGCAAAACCCTGCCAAGTGTTATGTGGGGTTAGAGGAAACAGAGTATCTGGGATACACTGTGGGAAGAGGGTTAATCAAACCCCAACATAAGAAGGTGAAGGCAATTAGAGAATGGCCGAAACCAGTAAATAAGAAGCAGGTTCGAGCCTTCCTAGGGCTGACGGGTTACTACCGGAAGTTCATCCCAAGTTATGCCACAGTGGCCGCCCCACTTACCGACATGACTAGAGCCAGAGGGCCAAACATGGTCAAATGGGATGAAAGGGCCACCAAAGCATTTAGGACATTACAGGAGGCTCTCTGCTGTAATCCAGTGCTGGTGGTACCAGACTTTGAGAGAGAGTTTATGGTTCAGACGGATGCCTCAGAGGTCGGCTTGGGAGCAGTGCTATCCCAAGAGGTAGAAGGGGTGGAACACCCCATCCTGTTTTAAGCAGGAAGCTGGAACCACGGGAAACCAACTACTCAGTCGTTGAGAAAGAGGCGCTGGAAGTAAAGTGGGCTCTAGAAAGCCTGAAATACTACCTGCTGGGGCGCCACTTCACCCTCATCAGTGACCATGCCCCACTCACCTGGATGCATAGGGCTAAAGAGAAGAACGCTCGGGTGATGCGGTGGTTTTTGAGTCTCCAACCGTTTCATTTTGACTTGAAACACAGAGCAGGGAAGGAAATGGGAAATGTGGATGGGTTATCCCGCATGCACGCATATTTTGCTGCGGTAGCCCGACCTAGGGGGTCAGATCTAGGGGGAGAGATGTGTGGCAAAGAAGGGGGTCGAGTGGTAAATGGCAGATATGTGAGAGCAGAACTAATAAACGGGCTCTGCCCGATCACTAAAATGGCCACCCCTGTCAGAACTACAGATCACAAAATGGCCGACCACCAAAACTACAAGTCCCAGAAGCAAGGGGAACCCTCAGAAGGTGGAGCCAACACACAGATAAAGGGTCAAGAAAAACCAGGAAGAGAAGAAGAGAGTGCTGGAAGGATCTATGAACAATAGAAGAAAGAGACAATAGAGATTGGCTGGATTTACTGTGTATGAGCTGGAATGTTTTGGACTTACCTGTTGGCATTTGGACCTGGACCTACCGAGAACCCGATTCGTGTACCGAACCCTGCTATCCTTGACCTCGCCTACGGCCTGGGTGGACCAGGATGGAGAAACAAACACACAGGTACTGTCCTGTTCGAAAGAACTCTCATTCTTGGGTGATTTGGTGACAGTTTACCACTTAGTTTGTGACAAACGCTCCTAACCTTGAAGAGGTTTGCCACAGTATACTGAGATTTTTTTATATAAATATGAACGTTATCAAACAAAACATACATGTATTGTGTAACATGAAGTCCTATGAGTGTCATCGGATGAAGAGCATCAAAGGTTAGTGATTAATTCTATCTCTATTTCTGATTTTTGTGACTCCTCTCTTTGGCTGTTTTTCTGTGACTTGGCGCTGACCTAACATAATTGTTTGTGGTGGTTTTGCTGTAAAGCCTATTTGAAAGCGGACACTGTGGTGGGATTAACAAGAAGTGTATCTTTAAAATGGTGTGAAATACTTGTATGTTTGAGGAATTTTAATTATGAGATTTCTGTTGTTTGACTTTGGCACCCTGCACTTTCACTGGCTGTTGTCATATCGATCCCTTTAGCGGGATCTCAGCCCTAAGGAACTTTGCGGTATTTTGTTTTCTGTGTGTTATTTCTTACTTTATTAACCCAGAATGCTTTTTGTGATATTACATACAGCCGGAAATAACTTTTGGATATCAGATTCACCAGCATTACGACCAGTAATGTGACTTTCCTGAATTGGATCATCCTTTGGCTACTCCAGGATGCCACCGGCGGAGAAGATATATTCGGAGTAGACTTCTAGTCCGAATCAGGAAGCTTGCACACCATCCACCACTTCCAAGTATATTACTCGCTAAGGTTCAGTCTCTGGACAATTAATTAGGGAGAGGATCTCCTTCCAGAGAGACATCAGGGACCGTAACATACTCTGTTTCACGGAATCATGGCTTTCTCCGGATAAACTATCCCCGTCCATACAGCCAGCTGGGTCCTCAGTACATCCTGCAGACAGGAATAAAGAACTCTCCGGGAAGAAGAAAGGTGGTGTTGTATGTTTCGGAAAAGCTGACCACAACTCCATTTTGTTGATCCCTGCCTACAGACAGAAACTAAAAAAAGAAGCTCCCACGCTGAGGTCTGTCCAACGCTGGTCCGACCAATCTGATTCCACACTCCAAGACTGCTTCCATCACATGGACTGGGATATGTTTCGTATTGCGTCAGACAACAACATTGATGTCATAAATATTACCGAAGGTGACTCCCCTTCTTGTTCGGGTGGCGCTCGGCGGTCATCGCCGGTCTACTAGCTATCACCGATCCGTTGTTCTGTTCTCCTTTGGTTTTGTCTGATTGGTATCACCTGTTTCTTGTTTGGTTGTTAGGGTGGGGTTATATATAGTTTGGTCAGCCCGCTTCTGTTTCGTGCGGGCTTGTTCGTCTGTTCTGTGTTTGAGTGTATTTTGTTTGTATTTTGGGTTTCGCGCTGTCCGTTATTATTTCTGTTCATTTGTTTTACTACTTTTGTTCATGTTATTTTTCCTGGACATTAAAGCGTGTTTTTTCCCACATCTTTTGCTCTCTGCGCCTGACTCCACACCTCCTCACTCATTTGTCGTAACAGATGCCCGCACCACGATATGGAGTTAGCAGGAGCAGCGACCACTCCTCTTCCCACTATGAAGGAGAGAGTCCTTCATCACAGGTCCATCCTCCATCGCCTAGGATCAGCAATGGATCAAATGATGGAGAGGATGGATCTTTGGGAGAGGAATAGTCTCCCTACTACCCCACCGACCCTCCCACCAGCAACTCTACCATCTCCCCCATCTGGATCCGGTTCCAGCGCTCTGCGCATTACGCCTTCGAGGGAGTACGATGGAGCAGCGACGGGGTGCCAGGGATTCCTGCTTCAACTAGACCTCTACCTGGCCACTGTTCGGCCGGCTCCCTCGGACGAGGAGAGAGTGTGGGTCCTCATCACATGCCTTACGGGTAGAGCCCTGGAGTGGGCTAATGCGGTCTGGAACGGGCCCGACTCAGCGAAGGACAATTACCCGGGGGTTCACCCGCCGTTTCAGGGCCGTGTTCGATCACCCTCCAGAAGGTTGAGCGGCGGGTGAGAGATTGTTCCATCTCAGACAGGGGACGAGGAGCGCCCAGGACTTCGCGCTGGAGTTCCGGACCTTGGCCGCTGGAGCAGGGTGGAACGACAGGGCCCTGATAGACCATTACAGGTGTAGCCTGAGAGAGGACGTCCGCAGGGAGCTGGCCTGTCGGGACACTACACTTAGCCTGGATGGACTGATAGACCTGTCGATCCGGTTGGACCATCTGCTAGCTGCTCGCGGACATTCTGAAAGGGTCCTGTCAGTTCTACCTCCTGACCCTCCTGCTCCTATCCTATCTCCTTAATTATTCTCCTTCTCTCCAGCATAAGGCACTGGTAGATACAGGCGCAGCTGGAAACTTTATAGATCGCGGACTCCCTCAGAGGTTGAGGATTCCGTTAGTAAAAGTAGACCCCCCTTTTCCCTTGCACTCTTTAGATAGTCGACCATGAGGGTCAGGGCTGGTGAGGAAAGCCACAATTTCATTGGAGATGATTACGCAGGGGAATCACAAGGAGCGAATTAGTTTGTTCCTTATCGATTCACCTGCGTTTCCAGTGGTGCTGGGTATTCCCTGGCTAGCTATTCATAATCCTACGATTTCGTGGAAACAGGGAACTCTCCAGGGGTGGTCTGATGAGTGTTCAGGCAGGTGTGTAGGGGTTTCCATCGGTGCGACAATGGTGGAGAGTCCAGACCAGGTTTCCACCGTGCGCATTCCAGCTGAGTATGACGATTTGGCTATCGCTTTCAGTAAAAAGAAGGCGACCCAATTACCACCCCATGGGCAGGGGGATTGCGAGATAAACCTCCAGGGTAACGCTGCACTCCCCAGGAGTCATGTGTATCCTTTGTCCCAGGAGGAGACGGTGGCTATGGAAACTTATATCACCGAGGCTCTGGGACAGGGGTACATTCGGCCCTCCATGTCACCTGTCTCTTCGAGTTTCTTTTTGTGAAGAAAAAAAATGGTGGTTTGCGTCCGTGAATTGATTATAGAGGTCTAAATTCCATCACGGTGGGTTTTAGTTACCCACTACCTCTCATTGCTATGGCAGTGGAATCATTTCACGGAGCGCAGTTCTTCACTAAACTGGATCTCAGGAGTGCTTATAATCTGGTGCGTATTCGGGATGGAGATGAGTGGAAAACTGCATTTAGCACTACTTCTGGCCATTATGAGTACCTCGTCATGTCATACGGTTTAAAGAATGCTCCAGCTATATTTCAATCCTTCGTGGATGAGATTCTCAGAGACCTGCACGGAAAGGGTGTAGTGGTGTATATTGACGATATTTTGATCTACTCCGCTAAACGCACTGCGCATGTATCTCTGGTGTGCAAGGTTCTTAGATGACTGCTGGAGCATGACCTGTATGTGAAGGCGGAGAAATGTGAGTTTTCCAAACGATCAGTTTCCTTCCTGGGTTATCGCATTTCCAGCTCTGGGTTGGTAATGGAGGGTGACCGCGTAAAGGCCGTGCGAAATTGGCCGACTCCGACCACGGTAAAGGAGGTGCAGCGGTTCTTGGGGTTTGCCAATTACTACCGGAGGTTTATCCGGGGTTTTGGTCAGGTAGCTGCCCCTATTACCTCACTGCTGAAGGGGGGACCGGTGCGTTTACAGTGGTCATCAGAGGCGGACGGAGCTTTTCGTAAGTTGAAGGCGATGTTCACTGAGGCGCCGGTGTTGGCGCATCCGGACCCTTTGGCGTTTATAGTAGAGGTGGACGCATCCGAGGCTGGGGTTGGAGCGGTGCTCTCACAGCGTTTGGGTGCGCCACCGAAGCTCTGCCCCTGTGCCTTTTTGTCAAAGAAACTCGGGCCAGCGGAGCGGAATTATGATGTGGGGGATAGGGTGTTGTTGGCTATGGTTAAGGCCCTGAAGGTGTGGAGACACTGGCTTGAGGGGGCTAAGCACCCTTTCCTTATCTGGACTGACCACCGTAACCTGGAGTATATCCGATCAGCTAGGAGACTGAATCCTCGTCAGGCAAGGTGGGCCATGTATTTCACCAGATTTCGTTTTACTATCTCGTATAGACCAGGTTCCCTCAACACTAAGGCCGATGCGCTGTCAAGACTCTATGACACTGAGGACAGGTCCATCGATCCTACTCCCATCATTCCGGCAGCTAAGCTGGTGGCACCAGTAGTATGGGATATGGACGCGGACATCCAGCGGGCGCTAAGGGAGGAACCTGCGCCCCCACAGTGTCCGGAGGTTCGTAGGTACGTGCCGCTTGCTGTTCGTGATCAATTGATTCGATGGGCTCATTGTCTACCCTCGTCGGGTCACCCAGGTATTTTTAGGACAGTGCGAGGTCTTCAGAGGAAGTACTGGTGGCCCACTTTGAGGAGGGATGTGCGATTCTATGTCTCCTCCTGTTCGGTGTGCGCCCAGAGTAAGACTCCTAGACACCTGCCACGAGGTAAATTACAACCTCTTCCCGTTCCACAACGGCCGTGGACCCATCTATCGGTGGATTTTCTTACTGACCTTCCCCCCTCTCAGGGTAACACAACGATCCTGGTCGTGGATCGGTCCTCTAAGTCCTGCCGTCTTATCCCATTGCCCGGTCTCCCTACGGCCCTACAGACTGTACTACGGGGTGCCCGAGGATATAGTTTCTGATCGGGGCCCCCAGTTTATCTCCCGTGTTTGGAGGGCATTTATGGAACGTCTAGGGGTCTCGGTCAGCCTGACCTCTGGGTATCACCCGGAGAGTAATGGGCAGGTGGAGAGAGTGAACCAGGAGGTGGGTAGGTTTCTGCGGTCGTATTGCCAGGACCGGCCAGGGGAGTGGGCGAGAAATATTCCCTGGGCAGAAATAGCCCAGAACTCACTAAGCCACTCCACTACCAACATGTCACCATTTGAGTGCGTGTTGGGGTACCAGCCAGTCCTGGCACCGTGGCATCAGAGCCAGACTGAGGCTCCTGCGGTGGAGGAGTGGGTGCAGCGCTATAAGGAGACCTGGAGGGCTGTCCAAGAGTCATTACGCCAAGCGAGTGTAAGGCAGAAGAAGAGCGCTGACCGTCACCGCAGTGAGGCCCCGTGTTTGCACCTGGGGACAGGGTCTGGCTCTCGACCCGAAACCTGCCCCTCCGCTTGCCCTGCTGGAAGCTGGGTCCGCAGTGTATAGGGCCATTTAAAGTCCTGAGGAGAATAAACAAGGTTTGTTATCGATTATTACCGAAGGTGACTCCCCTTCTTGTTCGGGTGGCGCTCGGCGGTCGTCGTCGCCGGTCTACTAGCTATCACCGATCCGTTGTTCTGTGTTCCTTTGGTTTTGTCTGATTGGTATCACCTGTTTCTTGTTTGGTTGTTAGGGTGGGGTTATATATAGTTTGTTCAGCCCGCTTCTGTTTCGTTCCTACTTTTGTTCATGTTATTTTTCCTGGACATTAAAGCGTGTTTTTTCCCACATCTTTTGCTCTCTGCACCTCCTCACTCATTTGTCGTAACAATTGACGAATACGCTGATTAGGTGTGCGAGTTCATTAGAATGTGCGTTGAAGATGTCGTTCCCATAGCATTGATTAAAACATTCCCAAACCAGAAACCGTGGATTGATGGCAGCATTCGCGTGAAACTGAAAGCGCGAACCACTGCTTTTAATCAGGGCAAGGTGACCGGAAACATGACCGAATACAAACAGTGTAGCTATTCCCTCCGCAAGGCAATCAAACAAGCTAAGCGTCAGTATAGAGACAAAGTAGAATCTCAATTCAACGGCTCAGACACAAGAGGTATGTGGCAGGGTCTACAGTCAATCACGGATTACAAAAAGAAAACCAGCCCAGTCACGGACCAGGATGTCTTGCTCCCAGGCAGACTAAATAACTTTTTTGCCCGCTTTGAGGTACAGTGCCACTGACACGGCCTGCAAAGAAAAACATGCGGACTCTCCTTCACTGCAGCCGAGGTGAGTAAAACATTTAAACGTGTTAACATTCGCAAGGCTGCAGGCCCAGACGGGATCCCCAGCCGCGCCCTCAGAGCATGTGTAGACCAGCTGGCTGGTGTGTTTACTGACATATTCAATCAATCCCTATCTCAGTCTGCTGTTCCCACATGCTTCAAGAGGGCCACCATATTCCTGTTCCCAAGAAAGCTAAGGTAACTGAGCTAAATGACTACTGCCCCGTAGCACTCACTTCCGTCATCATGAAGTGCTTTGAGAGACTAGTCAAGGACCATATCACCTCCACCCTACCTGACACCCTAGACCCACTCCAATTTGCTTACCGCCCAAATAGGTCCACAGATGATGCAATCTCAACCACACTGCACACTGCCCTAACCCATCTGGACAAGAGGAATACCTATGTGAGAATGCTGTTCATCGACTACAGCTCAGCATTTAACACCATAGTACCCTCCAAACTCATCATTAAGCTCGAGACCCTGGGTCTCGACCGCGCCCTGTGCAACTGGGTACTGGACTTCCTGACGGGCCGCTCCCAGGTGGTGAGGGTGGGTAACAACATCTCCTCCCCGCTGATCCTCAACACTGGGGCCCCACAAGGGTGCGTTCTGAGCCCTCTCCTGTACTCCCTGTTCACCCACAACTGCGTGGCCACGCACGCCTCCAACTCAATCATCAAGTTTGCGGACGACACAACAGTGGTAGGCTTGATTACCAACAACGACAAGACGGCCTACAGGCTGGAGGTGAGGGCCCTCGGAGTGTGGTGTCAGGAAAATAACCTCACACTCAACGTCAACAAAACTAAGGAGATGATTGTGGACTTCAGGAAACAGCAGAGGGAACACCCCCCTATCCACATCGATGGAACAGTAGTGGAGAGGGTAGCAAGTGTTAAGTTCCTCGGCATACACATCACAGACAAACTGAATTGGTCCACTCACACAGACAGCATCGTGAAGAAGGCGCAGCAGCGCTTCTTCAACCTCAGGAGGGTGAAGAAATTTGGCTTGTCACCAAAAGCACTCACAAACTTCTACAGATGCACAATCGAGAGCATCCTGGCGGGCTGTATCACCGCCTGGTACGGCAACTGCTCCGCCCTCAACCGTAAGGCTCTCCAGAGGGTAGTGAGGTCTGCACAACGCATCACCGGGGGCAAACTACCTGCCCTCCAGGACACCTACACCACCCGATGTTACAGGAAGGCCATAAAGATCATCAAGGACATCAACCACCCGAGCCACTGCCTGTTCACCCCGCTATCATCCAGAAGGTGAGGTCAGTACAGGTGCATCAAATCTGGGACCGAGAGACTGAAAAACAGCTTCAGGCCATCAGACTGTTAAACAGCAACCACTAACATTGAGTGGCTGCTGCCAAAACACTGACTCAACTCCAGCCACTTTAATAATGGGAATTGATGGGAAATGATGTAAAATATATCACTAGCCACTTTATTAAACAATGCTACCTAATATAATGTTTACATACCCTACATTATTCATCTCATATGTATACGTATATACTGTACTCTATATCATCACCTGCATCTTTATGTAATACATGTATCACTAGCCACTTTAACTATGCCACTTTGTTTACATACTCATCTCATATGTATATAATGTATTCGATACCATCTACTGTATCTTGCCTATGCTGCTCTGTACCATCACTCATTCATATATCTTTATGTACATATTATTTATCCCTTTACACTTGTGTGTATAAGACAGTAGTTTTGGAATTGTTAGTTAGATTACTTGTTGGTTATTACTGCATTGTCGGAACTAGAAGCACAAGCATTTCGCTGCACTCGCATTAACATCTGCTAACCATGTGTATGTGACAAATCAAATTTGATTTGATTAACTACTAATGTTGTGATTGTGATAAAGTGCAGTAATTCAAGTACTTTTGTTCTCCCGATCTGGAATACCTCACAATCAAATGCCGACCACATTACCTCGCAAAATAATGATCTTCGGTTATAGTCACATCCGTGTATATTCCCCCTCAAGCCGATACCACAATGGCCCACAAGTTACTACGCTGGACTTTGTGCAAACTGGAACCACATATCTCGAGTCCGCATTTATTGTAGCCATCACATACTGCAATGCCCTCTACTCCTCATCCGATGTCTTTTTGACCTTCCGCCACTCCCCCAGTACTCTCTCCCTCTCCCTCTCCCTCCCCCTCTCCCTCTCCCTCTCTCTGTGTGTGTGATTGTGTGGGCAGAGACAGGTGTGCTGGAGTCAGAGCAGATCCCCACAAGCTGCAATCTGTTCCATAATCAAGACCTCTACAAATACTCAACCCTGTCGCTTCCACGCAGCCAGATCGCAATCTCGGCTTAGTCAGTCTACATTTCTAGCCGTTTGTTACTATCCAGATCCTGTTGTCTGTTCCTGTTATCCCTTGCCTGACGCTGTTTTCCTCTCTGCTACAGTTTTGCCTGCTCTGACTCTGGTCCCTGTCTGCAGTCCCACGTCTTGCCATCCTGCTACTCTTCCCCACTCTACTGTTCCCTTGGATTCCCCTCCAGACCTGCTTACCCTGTCTCAACCCCTCTCTCTCCAACCTGCTTCCTCTGTCTCAACCCCTCTCGCTCCAACCTGCTTCCTCTGTCTCAACCCCTCTCTCTCCAACCTGCTTCCTCTGTCTCAACCCCTCTCTCTCCAACCTGCTTCCTCTGTCTCAACCCCTCTCTCTCCAACCTGCTTCCTCTGTCTCAACCCCTCTCGCTCCAACCTGCTTCCTCTGTCTCAACCCTCTCGCTCCAACCTGCTTCCTCTGTCTCAACCCCTCTCTCTCCAACCTGCTTCCTCTGTCTCAACCCCCTCTCGCTCCAACCTGCTTCCTCTGTCTCAACCCCTCTCTCTCTCAACCCCTCTCGCTCAACCTGCTTCCTCTGTCTCAACCCCTCTCGCTCCAACCTGCTTCCTCTGTCTCAACCCCTCTCGCTCCAACCTGCTTCCTCTGTCTCAACCCCTCTCGCTCCAACCTGCTTCCTCTGTCTCAACCCCTCTCTCTCCAACCTGCTTCCTCTGTCTCAACCCCTCTCTCTCCAACCTGCTTCCTCTGTCTCAACCCCTCTCTCTCCAACCTGCTTCCTCTGTCTCAACCCCTCTCTCTCCAACCTGCTTCCTCTGTCTCAACCCCTCTCTCTCCAACCTGCTTCCCCTATCCAGCCCCCTTTTTTTCAGCCCCCCCTTTTTTTACGTTACAGTCTAATCCTCATCAATCTACACACATAATAATGACGAAGTGGAAACAGGTTTTAAAAATGTTTGCAAGTGTATTAAAAATAAAAATGAAATACCTTATTTACGTTAGTATTCAGACCCCTTGCTATGAGACTCTAAATTAAATTGAGCTCTGATGCATCCTGTTGATCATCTATTGATCATCCTTGAGATGTTTCTACAACTTGATTGGAGTCCACCTGTGGTCAATTAAATTGATTGGACATGATTTGGGTTTGGAAAGGCACACACCTTTCTGTGTAAGGTCCCACAGTTGACAGTATATGTCAGAGCAAAAACCAAGCCATGCGGTTGAAGGAATTGTCCATAGACCTCTGAGACAGGATCGTGTTGAGGCACAGTTCTGGGGGAGGGTACCAAAAAATGTCTGCAGCATTGAATGTCCCCAAGAACACAGTGGCCTCCATCACTCTAAAATAGAAGAAGTTCGGAACCACCAAGATAGTTCCTAGAGCTGGCCGCCTGGCCAAACTGAGCAATTGGGGGAGAAAGGCCTTGGTCAGGGAAGTGATCAAAAACCTGATGTTCAATCTGACAGAGCTCCAGAGTTCCTCTGTGGAGATGGGAGAACCTTCCAGAAGGACAACCATCTCTGCAGCACTCCACCAATCAGGCCTTTACGGTAGAGTGGCCAGGCAGAAGCCACTCCTCAGTAAAAGGCACATGACAGCCCGCTTGGAGTTTGCCAAAAGGCACCTAAAGGGCTCTCAGACCATGAATAACAAGATTCTCTGGTTTGATGAAACCAAGATTGAACTCTTTAGCCTGAATGCCAAGCGTCACAACCCGATCGAACATCTCTGGAGAGACCTGAAAATAGCTGTGCAGCAGCACTCCCCATCCAACCTGAGAAACTCCCCAAATACAGGTGTGCCAAGCTTGTAGCATCATACCCAAGAAGACTCAAGGCTGTAATCACTGCCAAAGGTGCTTCATCAAAATTAAGTTAAAGATCTGAATACTTATGTAAATGTTACATTTTATTATTTTGTTATTTAGATTTTTTTTACATTTCTAAAACCGTGTTTTTGCTTTGTCATTATGGGGTATTGTGTGTATATGGATATGGGGGGGGGGGGTAAACAATTGAATCCATTTCAGAATAAGGCTGTAACGTAACAAAATGTGGAATATGTCAAGGGGTCGAAATACTTTAAGAATGTACTGTGTATACTGTATTCAACTGTATTTTAGTTCATGTCATTCTGATATTGCTCGTCCTAATATTTCTATATTTGTTAATTCCATTATTTTACATGATTTTACTTCTTTGTACTGTTGTGAATTGTTAGATATTTCTGCACTATTGGAGCTAGGAACACAAGCATTTCGCTACACCAGCAATAACATCTGCTAAATATGTGTTTGTGACCAATAAAATGTGATTTGCTTTGATTTAGAATGGTCCTTTTGGAGGAAGGTTTATTAACATATATTTTACATTTGTAACGTATCTAAAAGCATAATTGAGTATAATCAAAATTAGCATGTTTATGATATTTTGGCCATACCCAGGCTTCCTTTAAGACTCCATAAGTTTCAATCTGTAGGTGCTAGAAAAATGTGTTATCTTTTGTTTTATTTATTATTTGGTTTGGTCAGGGTGTGACAAGGGTGGTTTGTGTAGTTTTTGTAATGTATATGTGTTTTTGTATGTTTATGGGGTTTTTCTAGTCTAGGTGTTTATATGTCTATGGTTGCCTAGATTGGTTATCAATCAGAGGCAGCTGTTTATCGTTGTCTCTGATTGGGGACCATATTTAGGTAGCCATATTCCTTGGATAGTTTGTGGGTTAGTTATTCTATGTTTAGTTGCCTGTTCTGCACTAGCCATATTGCTTCACGGTTTGTTTTATTTAGTTATGTTCAGTGTTCTCTCTTTAATTGAAGAGTTATGTTCGCTCACCACGCAGCGCCTTGGTCTCCTTTTTATGAAGACCGTGACAACCGCTTTCTCTGTAATATGCATAGTATTTTGTAGCACCTACAGATTTAATGTTATGGAGTGTTAAAGGAGGCCTGGGTAAGGCCAAAATAGCATAAATATGGCAACTTTAATGAATTATTTCTCAATTATGCTTTTAGATACGAATGTCATATGTCAACAATCCTTCCTCCAAAGAACCAAGCCATGTCTTACATTTTGTGAAAATCCCCCAAATCATGGTATTTTTTTGTACTGGTTCCATGAGGTATCACTTACATCTCCCTGTGTGTGTGTGTGTGTGTGTGTGTGTGTGTGTGTCTACGTGTCAGGAGTTTGTATGCACATTTATCTGTGCACTATGCTTCAGTGAGTCAGTCTTCCCTTGCCCTGGGTTATGTACCAAAGACTGGCACGAGGGCACAGGAGGGTGGCGGGGGTGGCCTTGGTTGGACCTGCTCTGCTGCCACCCACGGTTAGGGCCCTGCGGTGTTTTCAATGCCTCACTCAGTGCAGCGAGTGGAACCAATGCTCGTTTGATTAATCTGGCTAGGGGGTAAATGAAAACCATTAACGAGGGTTTCTCTCCACCGCCTTTTAATGCAAGGCACAAAAAAAGGGGATTTGAATTGCAAAAGTCACGCCGAGGATTAGTCAGTGTTGGACAAACTCTCTCCCAGGCTGTTTTTTCCTACATGCGGATTTCTGAGTGAGCGGCTTCGTTTTGTTTCTTTGCGTGTGAATTTGACCTAGCACTGAAAAATATTATAGTAAAAAATCAAATGTTCATTCATTTTTGCTGCATACAGGGTATATGTCAAATACACAAGGCACCTTGAGTCATGTTTATTGGCTGAAACTAGGATAACCTGTGACAAAGTAAAGTTGTTTATTTCTCCAAGTAAAGTAATAGGATGAGCAACTGAAGTTGACTATACTGGGGAATTTATAATCCTGCAGTCTCACTGATAGAATTCATAATAACAAGAGTTATAGTCCCACACAGAATAACAGAATGAAAACCAATGGTGCCTGAAACAACTGCCTGCTACATAATCCGTCCTTGGTTTTGTCAGAGCAAGATTGGAAAGAGCTCCTAATGTCTTTTGTCAAATGACAATAAATATTTATGAACGTTAAACTGGGAAATAGCTGCTTGGCCTTCCAACCGGGAGTAGGCACATTTCACTGTCCTCTCCGTCATGTCTGATTAAAGTTGAGTTCCACCATTTACTGAGGGAGGGAGGGAGGGAGAGAGACATTGTAACTTTTTCTTTTTAAACCGCCCTCCCCTGGCTACATTTCTCAACTTCTGTAGATCCTCAGATATCTATTATGTTTCTCTGTGAATGCCTTTACTGGACCCATGCTTTAGATCCAAAATGGATTCAGAACATCTGACTATTTGGGGGTGTTAATAACTGTCCTGATGAGCTTCTTTCACTGCGGTTTCAAAGCTAATTATCCCAACCACGGACTGTCTATCGTATCTGCAGGGCTCAACAGTTTATTCTTAACAGCTTTGGATAAAAGACTTGTCAGATACCAGCAACAGATTACACACACACAGTCTCTCTTTCAGTGTCAGTAGATAAAGGAGTGTACAACGTTGGCTATGATCAAGCTGGCTCAGTCTTCAGGCCATGACACGCTGTATCTATATGGTCTGAATCCCTCTTTTAGGATGGTGGATTGTTGATAAGCCTTTGAGATGTTTATTAGTTTTGAATGATGAATGATGTACAATTATCTGATGTTTCATGTCGAGGCTCCGACGGCTCTTTTTACATGACTAAAAGAAATGTTTTAAATCTGATTGACCTCTTAGAGACCTCTGACACGGAACTACTAAAGTCAACGTCAAATGAATCTAGTTATTTTATACGTGTAGTGGATGTAATCCTCCTTCGATAAACACTCCATCAACATAATTTCTAATAGCCTTAAAGGGAGCTGTTCTATTGTTCTATTGTTCCAATGTCTTGTGGAAGGCACTCTTCCAAGTAGAAAATAAAAGAACAAACAAAAAATAATTTTGTTGAAATGAATAGTAAACAGAGACTTGGCCTCAGTGCGAAACAAGTTCATTGTTAGCGGGAGAAGGCAGGCACAAAGACTAAGCTTTAGTAAACAATGGGAAAATGGCAGAAAATGCTCTGTATTGGCCACCAACTAGGTAATCCCTCTCTCCTCTGAAAAAAAAATGAGCTAGCTCCCCCGGTGCTAGGATACGCACCTGTTCTCCCTTTAATTGTCATGAAGCAAAGACACTCTCTCGTTGAGACCCAATTTCATGGCTGGGCCCTTTCTCTCTCTCTCTCTCTTTTTCTATTCCTCGCTCTGCCATGATTTATTCATGGCAGAGGGACGTGCTTGTTTTACACACCGCGTAGGACCCATGTTGTGGAGCCCTGTGGGGCCCTGGGCCTGCCATGCCATGCCAGCCTGTAATCTTCTTACATACAGAGGACACAGGCTCGCTCGCCTCACCAATTACGGCTCACTCTCCACTCCGGGTATCATGGCGTGGCTTGGGGTTGTGTTGGTTGGAGGTCTTTTTTATTATGTCCTTTAAAGGGGAGTAAAGATAGAAGAGAGTGTATTTATCCGCTGTCGGCAGGTGACTCAGGACCTGGGCTCTTGTCATGTGCATGATGGGACCAGTTGCAGCTACAGTAAAAGCTCTCTGTACGGCTGTCATGATGGGACCAGTTGCAGCTACAGTAAAAGCTCTCTGTACGGCTGTCATGATGTGACCAGTTGCAGCTACAGTAAAAGCTCTCTGTACGGCTGTCATGATGGGACCAGTTGCAGCTACAGTAAAAGCTCTCTGTACGGCTGTCATGATGTGACCAGTTGCAGCTACAGTAAAAGCTCTCTGTACGGCTGTCATGATGTGACCAGTTGCAGCTACAGTAAAAGCTCTCTGTACGGCTGTCATGATGTGACCAGTTGCAGCTACAGTAAAAGCTCTCTGTACGGCTGTCATGATGGGACCAGTTGCAGCTACAGTAAAAGCTCTCTGTACGGCTGTCATGATGTGACCAGTTGCAGCTACAGTAAAAGCTCTCTGTACGGCTGTCATGATGTGTTATGTCGCTTTGAGAATGGAACGAATGTTGTAGCTCTAGGCAGAGTCGCCAGAGCTGCCAAGTAATATCAGTGTTGTTGCTTGACCTCTTTACTGACTGGTGTGGATGGTATGTCAACGAGACAACTGTACATGGACACTTCAAGTGGAAGCGGCAATGCTACACATTTGACCTGTAATTTTATTGGGTAAAAATCTCCCCCTTTGAAGATCAATTTTTGGTTCCAGGTGGAACCTATTTGGTTCCAGGCAGAACCCCTTTCTACATCACACAGCTGTGTTTGCTTTGTCATTTGGGGTGTTGTGTGTAGATTGATGGAAAAATGAAATCATTTAACCAATTTTAGAACAATGCTGTAACGTAAGAAAATGTGCAAAATGTCAAGGGGTTTTAATATTTTCCGAAGGCATTGGAGCCTTAGCGCCTCATTATCATATCTCCCAATGACTTCCAATTCCCACAAATGCCTTGATTTACACACATGAGAGGAGCCTCCAGCAAAGGAATGCATTCTGAGACCAGAGTGTTGTGAACACGATTTCAGTGCAGTTATTTAGTATTGTATTGCCAACTGAATGTGTAAATATGGTTTACAGAACAAGGGGCCATTTGGGGCATTAATAAGTGACGCTATTAAGTTCATTTTCATTTTGCCTAAATACACAGACTAATATCACTTTTTCATGAGGGGCTTCCTCACTTGATGACATGTTGCCAATAACACATTGATTTAGATTATTCATGGGTCTTTTGGAGTGGGATCATTACTGAGACATTTTGTAAGCTTTGACTATCACTCAATGGGTTGGAAATGATTCCTTGTTGCGGACTCATTCCTCTGATGAGTGTGGCAGCCTTTTCTCTGTCAGCCCATTCATATCCATATTGACGAATGACAGCGGCCGAAAGTATCTACAATAGATTTGGGATAATCTTCTCTATGGAGTCCACTAGACTAGAATTACACAATATATCTCAATACTGTATAAATCAGTATGCATGTATCTCATATAGTTCACAAGGGTAATGCACAATAAAATGCATAATATGCATACTATACACAATGTACAAGTACTAGAACTAGTCATCTGTAGATCCTGAGCAAGCTAACAGAAACTAGCGTAGCATGAACAATAGTTCAACTGGCAGACTGGGAGAAGATGCTGACGTCAAAGACAATACCTGTGCTCTGTAGGAGGCCCAAATCTTCTCAGATGTAAATCGCGTTCATCCAGAAGCCTGAAAGTCCTTGTAGAAAGTGGGTCAGGAAAAAATTCTCTGTTCAACCCGCTGATGCCAAGAAAATTCTAATTCTGTCTTGGCGGCACATTGCACATTTCTTGCATTTTGCCTGGAAAACCATGTAATGGCCTATATAAGCCTTCATTTTACTAAAGGTATTTTTTCTTCTGTATCTAGTGCTAGTACATGGTCATATAATGTTGAAATAACCTCTCCCCTGGTCTCTTCATTCATGCCACTTAACCAGCTACAAGTGCCTGTACTTTCTTTAATAAATAGTCAGGTAAACTTAATCCCCTTGAAAAACTGAAAGAGAACCCATTATTATTCAGTAAGTGCTTATTCATTCCCCAGTAATGTGCTTCTGGTGCCTGTGTGTGTGTCCATGTGGGTACGTTTTCCCATGGAGTCATTTCACTGGTATAATCCTGGCTTCAACTGGTGTACTAGTCCCCAGCCATGCAGCCCATCCTCTGTCTCTCTCTGTCCTGGGGTGGCATCTGTCTGAGGCTGATATGGTGCACCGAGAAGGAGCCTCTCAAGCTGTTTTCATGCCCGCTGTGAACACACTGCCTCCTGCGTCCCTGCCTGCGCTCCTGGGTGAGCTGGAGGGGTGGAGGGGTGGAGTGGGTAAAGGGAGAGCGAGAAGCTGTGATAGAGTATGTGCATAAACATGGGGATGGCTTTTACTGTTATAGAGTAGTAATCTCTCGCTCTCTCTCTCTCTCTCACTCTCTCTCTTTCTCTCTCTCTCTCTCTCTCTCTCTCAAATCAAATTGTATGTCACGTGCCGAATACAACAGGTATAGATAGACCTTACTGTGAAATGCTTACTTGCAAGCCCTTAATTAACCAACAATGCAGTTTTTAGAAAAATAAGAGTTAAAAAATATATTCACTAAATTAACAAAAGTAAAAAACAAAACAGCAACAATAAAATAACAATAATGAGGCTATATACAGTGGATGCAGGTACTGAGTCAGTGTGGGAGGTACAGGTTAGTCGAGGTAATTTAGGAAATATGTTCATTTTACTAAATTAACAAAAGTAAAAAACAAAACAGCAACAATAAAATAACAATAATGAGGCTATATACAGTGGATGCAGGTACTGAGTCAGTGTGGGAGGTACAGGTTAGTCGAGGTAATTTAGGAAATATGTTCATTCAAGGGTTTTTCTATATTTTGACTATTTTCTACTTTGTAGAATAATAGTGAAGACATTAAAACTATGGAATAACACATATGGAATCATGTAGTACCAAAAAAGTGTTAAACAAATCAAAAATATATTTGAGTTTCTTAAAAGTAGCCACCCTTTGCATTGACAGCTTTGCGCACAATTGGCATTCTCTCAACCAGCTTCATGAAGAATACTTGTCCAACAGTCTTGAAGGAGTTCCCACATATGCTGAGCACTTGTTGGCTGCTTTTCCTTTACTCTGCGGTCCAACTCATCCCAAAACCGTCTCACTTGGGTTGAGGTCAGGTGATTGTGTTGGCCAGGTCATCTGATGCAGCAATCCATCACTCTCCTTCTTGGTCAAATAGCCCTTACAGAGCCTGAAGGTGTGTTTTGGCTTATTGTCCTGTTGAAAAACAAGTGATAGTCCCACAAAGTGCAAACCAGATGGGATGGCGTATCACTGCAGAATGCTGTGGTAGCCATGCTGGTTAAGTGTGCCTTGAATTCTAAATAAATCACAGACAGTGTCACCAGCAAAACACATGACTGATTCACACAGTCTCCTCTGAATAGTTGATGTTGAGATGTGTCTGTTACTTGAAATCTGTGATGCATTTATTTGGTCTGCAATCTGAGGTGCAGTTAACACTAATGAACTTACCCTCTGCAGCAGAGGTAACTCTGGGTCTTTCTTTCCTCTGGCGGCCCTCATGAGAGCCTGTTTCATCATAGCGATTGATGGTTTTTGTGACTGCACTTGAAGAAACTTTCAAAGTTCTTGAAATGTTCCGGATTGACTGACCTTCACTTCTTAAAGTAATGATGGACTGTCATTTGTCTTTGCTTATTTGAGCTGTTCTTGCCATGATATGGACTTGGTCTTTTACCAAATAGGGCTATCTTCTGTATACCACCCCTACCTTGTCACAACACAACTGACTGACTGAAACGCATTAAGAAGGAAAGAAATTGCACAAACTAACCTTTAACAAGGCACACCTGTTTATTCAAATGCATTCCAGGTGACTACCTCATGAAGCTGGTTGAGAGAATGCCGAGAGTGTGCAAAGTTGTCATCAAAGCAAAGGGTGGCTACTTTGAAGAATCTCAAATATAACATTTATTTTGATTTGTTTAACACTTCTTTTAGTTACTACATGATTCCATATGTGTTATTTCATGGTTTTGATATCACTATTATTCTATAATGTATAAAATAGTACAAATGAAGAAAAGCCCTTGAATGAGTAGGTGTGTCCAAACTTTTGACTGCTACCGTACATGTCGGAAGGGGTAAAGTGACTATGCATAGATAATAAACAACGAGTAGCAGCAGAGTAAAAAAAGTGTGTGTGTGTGTGTGTGTGTGTGTGACTGTTTGTGTGTGTGTGCCTGCCTCCGTGCATGTGAATACATGTTTGTTCGAACAGTATATGTTTCCAAATCCAGTTCATTGCTATCCCGCACAACACACCAGCCTTTTAAGTCAACATTAGTAGACATTTAAAACATCTAACATGCCAATTTGTGCAATCGAAAACATTTCATGCTAAATGGCTGTATGAATATTCAAACACATTGCTTCTGAACATGTCCCCATTCAATTGCATCACATTTGCATAGTCTTTTTGCATTGGGCCACGTGCAGTTATGTCTCCAAGTAATAACCATAACAGATCATGTTCAGCATCCCTATCGGGTGATTAAATCTGCAATGATGAACATTCAAAGGGCAAATGGCTTTATGCAACACTGGACTCTGTGGACACACTGGGGCTCTGAGCATCCACTCACAAGTGGTTTGGCACGCAGCTGCAGGCAGTACTGTGCTGATTGTATGTTTGTGTGTGTGTGAGAGCCAATGTTTCAAAATGTGTTATCATCAATAGGTCTGTAATCAGAGAAGCCGCCATATAAACATAAATCAAACACAAATCATACCATTGATTTGCTTTGAGTAATATTTTACCCGTTGTGTATTATTAGAGAAGAGCAAGTACAGAACAATTCCCTGGGAGAGAAATGCCCTGGAGATATGGATGTGTAGTTTTTATAAAACGACATAATATTTCACACATCTGAATCACATTTCGAGACAGAATGAAACCATTTGGCAGGTCTATCAATTATATAACATGTTTTCCATTGTGTCCACACTCATACCTGGCATTGTGTTTCTTCGGGTGCAGCCTGCATCCTCCATTTCCATTTAACAGTGCAACCCTACACACTTCTTTGTTTTGTGTCTTAAGGACTGAGGGGGAGGGTTGTGCAGAAAAGAAAGTAGAAAACGTCACCTTATTGTCATTCGAAGGACAGCTTTTTTGATTTGTGTGTTTGTTTTGTTCCAGTCGGGATTGCGTATGTACTTCATCATGATATCACAGAGGAAGGAGTGCACCTTTAAGTTGTTAGCCTTACACTTTCACTTTCCCTCCTTCACCCCTGCGTTTGACCCCTGACCTTGGCTCACAGCCTGTCTACACCATCTCGCCCTCCTCCGATACCAGCTTGGTTGGTTCTCTCTCTCTCTCTCTGCCTTTCTCCACCTCCCTCCACCTCACCCTCCTTCAGATACCAGCTTGGCACGCACTCTCTCTCCATTGATTATGGTCATTTTGTACCTGAAAACATTCATTTATCTGATTAGCATAGAGCCTGGGTCCAGTTCATTAGCCCTGACCAGCTGACACCCATGCAGGCAGGCAGACACCTGGCCACCCATAAGGATCCATCACAGAGCCACTGAGGCCTGAAGAGCACCGAGGGAGGGAGGGTGGGTAGACAGGTAACAGGTAGGTATGTTGGCAGGCAAGCAGGGGGGCAGACATGAAGGAAGGACCAGACACAAACACAAGCATGCAGTGATGTAGTAGCGAGTGCATATACACACACACAATCCAACAAAATGGGTCTGAAAGACTGCGGATCAATGAGGCTCCAAAGAGAGGATGCTTACTAGTGGGGTGCTGAGGGTAAGGAGGTCGGAGAGATGGAGGAACGTGGGATGGAGATTCAGGGGAAAAGAGCAAAAGACAAAGGGGTGGAGGAGGAGAAGGCAACCCTGCAAAAAAAAGGCTGTGATCTGATCACTCAGAAGGGCTCCCTGGGGACCAGCACCACAGAAGGAGTCAGATTAAACGTGATTGAATTCACAGTCGTACCATCTTCAAAGGTTCATATGCCTGGGTTCATTCATCGCCCAGGATACATGCACTCTCTGTATCGCTCTCTCTCTGTCTTTCTCCCTGTCTCCCTCTGTTATTCTCTATATCTACAGTATCTTCCCATCTCTCTGTCTGTCTATCCCTTTCCTTCTCTCTATTTCTCTGTCTTTCACTCTGTCTCCCTCTCCCTCTCATTCTCCATTTCTACAGTATCTTCCCATCTCTCTCTCTCTCTCTCTCTCTCTCTCTCTCTCTCTCTCTCTCTCTCTCTCTCTCTCTCTCAAATTCAGAGCCTGGATATCAAAGTCTAAACCCAAACATATAAGGGAGAATGATAAACTCATGAAGAGTTTCAGGGAATGTGTTTGGTCATGAAAAAATACAAACTGGAGTTTAGGGTCTTTGTGATGTTTCTTCTCTTCATTTGGATGCTTTTCTCACACATTATCGCATGTTGAAACGTTTGTTTTATTTTACCACCCTTAGACTGTTTATCAGAGCCTATAATTCTTGGTACACTTCTTCTAGAACAGGAGGGAACTATCAAATGATGAGCACATCCTTGAGTCAATAGAACACCACATGCTCGTAACAGTTTTTTATTTGACATTTTAAAGGGACATGTTTGCTTGGCCAGCAATACAATGGGGCCTTTTGTTCTTTTGTTGTCCACAGATTGTTTATCGACTCTGGGCTGTGCGAAGCCTATGCCTCTGACGGTGTGGTGAGGCCTCGGGAGAGAACTATAGATTCCTGCTCCTCTGTGTGTATCAGTACTCTGGCTAGGTCAGATATCTGAAGACTAAAATATCTTATGCATTCTCACATAGATGCTGGCACTCGCTACCCACAGACAGACACACAGAAGGAAACTTGACTTGACCACCTTCATTCTTCCTTCCATCACGTTGGTTACTTAAAGTATTGCTTTATACAACTCTTTTTACCCTCAACATGCTGAACTCTCAACCCTGTTACACCTGGATGTCTCAGCTCTGTTACCCTGCGTGGTCTCAACTCTGTTATCTTCAAAAGTCAATTTTGTTACCCTCAGAAGTCAACTCTGTTACCCTCAGAATTCAACACTGTTACCCTCAGACGTAAACTCTGTTACCATTAGAAGTCTGAAGTCTTCTTACCCTCAGAAGTCTAAACTGTGTTACCCTCAGAAGTCCCTCCACTTTTTCTGCCTGCTATTCATAGATTAATGGATGTTCTTTATGCACTGGGTAAGGGAACCTACTATTAAAAACTCCAATCATTCACCAACTCAAATAATTACAAATGAGTGTTTGCATTAATAAATCAAAACATGATCATTAAAACATACCTCATGCCCATTCTCTATTCCCCTACTATGAATTCCCTTCAATTTGCATTCAGGCAACACCAAATTAATGCAATTCAGTAGCAAGTCAATACCCAATATCATGATTAAAATCCACATCTCCCTTCTCCCAACCTCCCTCTTCTATTCAAACATCTTCTATATCTGTTATCAGACTTGATCTTGGCCTCAGATAATGTGTAACCTCGTGGTCTATGACGAGTTTCTTCTCTGTTCTCCATTTGAAGCTTGCTTCTCTGATATTTTGACGGTTGACATTCAAAGGTGCTCTTTCTACCTGACTCCGGCAGGCGCTCCAACTTGCTAATGTTATCTGTTTCACCCCAGTTTAGAGGCGGAGAGGTGTGGAGGTTGGGGCACTGGAGGCATAGAGGGATTTTCAAAGCATAATGAGGGTTTTGCTGGAGCGCCTGCCTGCCTGCCTCTCTGCCTGCCTGGTCCCCTTCACAGAACAAGAGGGGAAAATGCTTTCATTCTTCCAGTCAAAGACTACAGAGAGCCTTCCTTGGACTTGAAATGCAAGTCCTTAAGCTAATCCTCTGTTGTAGAATGAATATGCATAATATTACTGCAATTTGAATAATATAGTTTTTTTTCTGGCTTAGCTTTTTCTTGTTCCCATTTAGTCAGCTTTCCATACCTCTGGGATGAGGGTAGGATTGAATGTGTATTTTGACTCATTGCTAACATGACTCACCAAAATGTATATCCCCTTGTTTAACCTTGATTTGGTGTACAGATGCCTGTATATTTGCAAGGCGGTGTGCTTGAGTGCATGTGTAAACATACTGTATCTATGTGTGTATGAAACGCTGTAAACCGGAGACTCTGTGCATCTGTGCGTGCGCTGGCGTGCACATGCAGCAGCATGTGGATAAGCTCAGATTGCTCCTCTCTGGTCCACTACCCTCTGGTTTTTAGGCAGGCAACCTCTTGGCCCAGCTAACAGCTTGCAGAGCTGAGAAGACCGCTCTCTCTTAGCCCAGTTGCTGGATGCCTCAGCTCAGGTGAACAAGAGTAGATGGAATTTCTCCAGCCCCGCATGAGGTCTGCAACTCATCACAAACCGGTCTCGGCTGGTTTGTCCAGCGAATCAAATCAGGACCAGCCGGGCCCAACACTATTTCAGTTTTTGACTGGAATCTCTGAGTACAACTCAGTCATTCACCACATCTGATTTGATTCCATCCAACTTAAATGAAATAGAACCTCAAAAACAATGGTGGTTTGACATTGTGCGAAAAGCCCACATGCTGTGCGTCACCACCGTAAACTCTAGTTATGACATCATCTGCTTCTGTTTGCGAGCCAGAAGACCTTGGCTGTTGATAATATCGTCTATTTATACTATTCACAGCACACTGTCACACCCTGACCATAGTTTGCTTTGTATGTTTCTATGTTTTGTTTGGTCAGGGTGTGATATGAGTGGGCATTCTATGTTTCATGTCTAGTTTGTCTAGTTCTATGTTTGGCCTGATATGGTCCTCAATCAGAGGCAGGTGTGAGTCATTGTCTCTGATTGGGAACCATATTTAGGTAGCCTGTTTGGTGTTGGGTTTTGTGGGTGATTGTCCTTGTTCCTGTCTCTGTGTTACTTTGCACCAGTATAGGCTGTTTTGGTTTTTGTGTTACGTTTGTTGTTTTTCTATTGATTCGTGTTTTCCTTGTTTCATTAAAACATGAATCTTGGTCCAACTCTCTTTCACCTTAAGAAAGCCGTTACACACACATTCAAATATGAACACAGGTACAAAAAGGTGCTTCATACACAGACAGTACAAACAGAGAAACCTATAGGATAGATCTGCAGTGCAGCGCTGCAAGGATGTACTAATAATGCACAATACTGCAATAGTCACAATAACATCAATGGAGAACAAACACCCACATTAAAAAATACTATGGTTAAATACTATTGTCACACCCAGGCCATAGTTTACTTTGTATGTTTCTACGTTTTATTGGTCAGGGTGTGATCTGAGTGGGCATTCTATGTTGGATGTCTTGTTTGTCTATTTCTGTGTTTGGCCTGATATGGTTATCAATCAGGGGCAGGTGTTAGTCATTGTCTCTGATTGGGAACCATATTTAGGTAGCCTGGGTTTCACTGTGTGTTTGTGGGTAATTGTTCCTGTCTCTGTGTTTTGCACCAGATAGGGCTGTTTCGGTTTTCGTACGTTTGTTATTTTGTTAGTTTACCGTGTATAGTTGAATCACAACTACGCTGCATTTTGGTCCGCTCCTCCTTCCCACAACGAAAGTCGTGACAGAATCACCCACCACAACAGGACCAAGCGGCGTGGTAACAGGCAAAAGAAGCAGCAGGAGCAACAAAAGAAGGAATGGACATGGGAGGACGAATTAGACGGAGAAGGACCCTGGGCTCAGCCTGGGGAATATCGCCGCCCCAAGGAAGAACTGGAGGCGGAGAAAGCGGGGAGGCGCCGGTATGAGGAGGCAGCACGGCGAAGCGGATGGAAGCCCGAGAGTCAGCCCCAAAAATTTCTTGGGGGGGTGGGGGGCTCAGGGAGAGTGTGGCAGAGTCAGGAGTCCGACCCACTCTCCCTGTTTTACGTGAGGAGCAAAGGAGGAGACCAGAACCAGAGCCGGTGTTGGAGGTGAGCGAAACAGAGACTGTGAAGGAGTTAATGGGGAAATAGGAAGAGAGAGTAATGAGGGAGTTGCTGTGTTGGTGCTTTAAATATGGAATTCGCCCGACGGAGCGTGTCGAGGATTTGATGACACCTGGGTCAGCGCTCCATACTCGTACTGAGGTGCGTGCTAGTCGGCTGGTGAAGTTGGTGCCAGCCTCACGAGGCCTCCTGTGCACATCCCTAGCTTTGCATGTCCTGTGCCAGCACTGCTCTCAAGATCTCCAGTACGCCTTCACGGTCTAGCCCATCCTGTGCCACCTCCACACACCAGCCCTCCGATGGCAGCTCCCCGCACCAGGCTTCCTGTGCGTGTCCTCGCCCCAATACCACCAGTGCCAGCACCACTCATCAGGCCTACAGTGCGCCTCGCCTCTCCAGCGCTGCCAGAGCCTTCCGCCTCTACAGCATTGCCGGAGTCTCCTGCCTGTTTAGCGCAGCCAGAGCTGCCAGCCTGCATGGAGCTGCCAGAGCTGCCAGCCTGCATGGAGCTGCCAGAGCTGCCAGCCTGCATGGAGCAGCCAGAGCTGCCAGCCTGCATGGAGCAGCCAGAGCTGCCAGCTTGCATGGAGCAGCCAGAGCTGCCAGCCTGCATGGAGCAGCCAGAGCTGCCAGCCTGCATGGAGCTGCCAGAGCTGCCAGTCTGCATGGAGCAGCCAGAGCTGCCAGACTCTTCCAGATCCGCCAGTCAGCCAGACTCTTCCAGATCCGCCAGACTCTTCCAGATCCGCCAGTCAGCCAGACTCTTCCAGATCCGCCAGTCAGCCAGACTCTTCCAGATCCGCCAGTCAGCCAGGATCTGCCAGAGCCTTCCTCCTCTCCTGTGCTGCCGGAGTCTCCTGCCTGTCCGGCGCTGCTGCCGGAGTCTGAAGAGCCCCTCTGTCCCGAGCTGCCCCTCTGTCCCGAGCTGCCCCTCTGTTTAGAGCTGCCCACGTCCAGCACCAGAGCCGCCACCGCGGACAGATGCCCACCCAGACCCTCCCCGATAGGTTCAGGTTTTGCGGACAGAGTCCGCACCTTGGGGGGGGGGGTACTGTCACGCCCTGGCCATAGTTTACTTTGTATGTTTCTATGTTTTATTGGTCAGGGTGTGATCTGAGTGGACATTTTATGTTGGATGTCTTGTTTGTCTATTTCTGTGTTTGGCCTAATTGTTCCTGTCTCTGTGTTTTGCACCAGATAGGGCTGTTTCGGTTTTCGTACGTTTGTTATGTTGTTAGTTTACCGTGTATAGTTTCCGTATTAAATAAAATGAATCACAACTACTTTACTGTAGTATTTACTATAGTTATGCGGACATGACTGTAGTATACTGTAGTATTTACAGTTTATTATCGTATAATTACTGTTTTAAGAAAAAAAACAGTAGTATATGATATAGTACTTAATGTAGTATACTGTAGTATTTTCTGTAGTATTTACTATAGGGTTTTTGTTTTATCTTTGTCATAGTGGTGGGGGCTTTGTCCTTGAGGAAACCTACTTGACAAAATACGCAAAGAGCAAATGTTCCATAACCTGTAGGTAGGTTAGGACTGAAGTCTGAACAGACAGGTCAGAGCTTCTGCTCTTTTTTATATATACTGTATGGAACACATTATATGGTCTCTACTTGGCATGTAGGTTTCTAACTTATGGGTGGCACAAATTGGGATATCGGGAGGGGCATGGGCAGGGTCTATGCTAATATAATACAGTAGTATATACTATAGTAATTACTGTTCTTGCGGACTGTAGTGATTTTGCAACCATTAATTTTTACTGCAGTTTACTACATTATTCTATAGTAAGTACTGTAGTATTCTATAGCAAACTGTAGTATTTTCTTCATGTGGGCACACACACTCAAAGACCTGCCGGACTACTCTAGACATGATTGTATAGTACGACATACCACACAATCCAAGCACATCATGGAGAAAAACATCAGAGACGTAGGTGTTTATTGACGTGATATAGTCTTTGAGAAGCATGAAGCAGTCAGTCAGAAGCCCTAACGATGCTCTCCAATGGAGCTTAGGAGTTGATGACATCACTACTCCCGCTGTGCTTTATGCCCTCTTCTATGAATGAATAATGAGTGTGTTTCTTCTCTGAGCGGTCTAAGTAACACAGAGTCCTCCTAGTACTTGGCCTCTCTGCTTTCTCTCTGCCCCATGGGCAGGCTGATTTAACATTCAAGAGGCTGGTATCATTCCTCTAACATTGCCACGTTACGTTAGACTACATCTGAAGCCTTTCGCTCTCAAAAAGCCTGTAAGACTGAGCTGGTGTGAAGCAGAGCACTTCATCAAGACACAACAACAAACAATCATATTTGAAGGTGTCCTTGTTTACATACTTCAAGTACTCTTTGAGTGCCCTTTGACCTTTGAGTACAGCCAGGGACCCTCTAAGCAGGTTCTGAGTAGGTGTCTGTTTGCTTGTTTGTTGTGCATTTGGAGACAGCAGGTGATTCCACTTCACACTGATATCAGCCAGTTAGCTCAGTGAACTGCAGCACCTCTCCGTATCAGCGTGTGTGTGGTGACCTTTAAACTGATTGTGAATTAACTGACTCTGGAATCCTCTGCCCGTGGCCTTTGAAGGTTACAACGCTAACACTCCTGACTCTTATCACCTCAACGCTACAGACCTGTACATATAAACCTGGGTGGGGAAAACAACAAGGTTTATCACGTTTGTTTGCCATTGGAGAGAAAACAATGCCAAACAATCCTTTGTCCCAATGGCAGAAAGGTTCCTGAATGTTTAAAAACACACATGTTTAAAAAAGTAAGTAGGACTTGAGGGCTGGTCTACAACTAACAATGCAGTTGACAGAGTGTTCTGTTGTGAATAGTGTACAGATTAATAATTAATTGCTAATGAACTGCACTTTACCTACCTGTATTTATTGTCTGTTTATGTCCTTTGTCTATCTTTAATTGTGTTATCCTCGTAGGGATAATAAAGTCATTAACTTATCTTACTCCCTCCATCTATCCATCCATCTCTTTCAGCAAGCATAGGTATCAGACACTGGGCCTCTCGCTCTCTCTCTCGCCTGCCCCCTTCTATCTCCTCTCTCGCTCTCTCTCTCTCTCTCTCTCTCTCTCTCTCCAACCCCTTCCATGTCCCTCAGGGACAGGAGCTGGGATGTCCATTCTCCATAGTCTCCAAAATCAGAACCCCTTTCTGGGAGAAAGGGATGACAATAAAACTGAAAATTAATAGAAAAACAATTAGTGGAGCTGATGGGACTGTGTATGATAATGAGATGGTGTGTGGTTGCGTGTAATGGAGAGAAGTTTGAAGTTAATTGAGGGCGAGATATGACACTGGGCGGTCTCCTCCATGCTATTGCGCTAGGAGACAAAGGATTTATCAGTAAAATCACTGAACCCAGTACATTAAATTTATTATCAGATTTCACAAAACAGAACTATCTCGCCTTAACCTGACCATAAGGCAATATTAATTGGTTTCCTAACTCATTTTATTGGTTTCATAATGAATTTCGGATTTCTTTCATCAGTTTCAATATGCCATTATTGGCATGAAGGGTCTTGCTGAGTCAAACCATTTCTCAGTAGTCTTCATGTTTCTAATGTATAAAATGAAGCTAAAATACCATCATTCCAGCTGAAAGGCTTAATGTCACAGTTGTCGTGAATGTACATTTATTCAACATATTCAATTTGCCACTATGCCTCTCTACAGTAGCAGTGAAAGGTAATGTAAGGTTTATTTTCCATTATGTTGTCAGTGGGATAATTCCCACTGCCAGAATGAGAACATTTGCAGTCTCGTCTTTAACTAACTGTTGGTTTTCTGAAAGAGAAAGAGTGCCACCCTCTGGTTGAATGATAGAATGACCTCCACAAACCATTCTAGAATCCATATAGTCAGCAAACCGACAGAAATGTATACGAATACAAATGTATGCGCTTTCTCAAAGATCGCACAGAGATCACATACAGACACACACGCATACATACATGAACAAGCACGTACACCCACATTTGCGCGCACACACACACACACACACACACACACACACACACACACACACACACACACACACACACACACACACACACACACACACACACATTTTACTTGAACAAACCATAACCTTCTGTCTGCACCACACACATCCTCTCCTATTCAGCTTTAGCAACTTACAAAAAAGGGTGGGCTTGTTGCACTGTATTTCCTATCAATTCATGCTAGGAATGGGAATACATTACATTATGTTGAGCATGATCGACAGCAGAGGGCCCTCTCCTCCCCTCCTCAGAGAGAGGCTCTTTGTTAACAAAAGACAATTAAACGCTGTCTGCCTACTGTATTGATCGTGTTTCCCTGATAGGCAGTGCGGAACCACTGCACCTGTATTCATTACACTACCTGTTCAGCATGGGGAGAGGTGATGGGGTAATGTGCTGATTGCGAAATGAAGTGCCGTGAGCTGAAAGACTCACAAAACTGTTTTGTGATTTGTTGACTTGACACTTCTACATTTTAGAGAAGTGCAGTCTGTCATCCTCCATGGGCAACATTTCCTGATATGAGCAACTGCCCAAAAAATGAATCTTAAAATGAAAACAGGCCATTTCTGCTATTGCAGAATGATATCAAATGGTGAGTTCTGCAATATATCCTTGCAAATGTTGGAATTACTTTAAAACCGTAATGTTATGGATCCACTTTCGCAGTTATGACAGGATCAAAAATAAATCTGCTGGTGCCTGGGTACAATATTTACCACTCGTAGTACGTAATAAGGGGCACAAGCCCTCATGTAAATATCGGCTCTTTTAAGCTCTGTTTGTTCAATTGCTAATAACCCATCCCCCAACCACCTGACTATATGTGATAAAGAGAAAATCTGAGGCCCGCACCTAACGCTAATCCTCAAATATATGAAATACGCTGTTTAATCTAAAAAGTTATCCTTTTTAGATTAAACTATACTAAATCTATTCATGTCACCAAATAATTGAAATGGCATTTTTTTTCCAGTTTCACTTACCTAGCTAACAAATGCAGCTAGCTAGTTTAGCCTACTCAAACACCTTGCTTAAACAGAGGAATGCTATGTTAGCTAGCTGGCTATGACTATTCAACACAACACTGGAACTCTTCCAAGTCAAGGTAAGCTTTCATAAACCGTATCATAACTGCTACACACAGCCTACATCATTATCACTATATTAGCTAAAGTAACAGAATAGTCAACATACTGTAGCTAATAGAACTAACGTGTTAGTAAACCCACTACAATCATGCAGTAACATTACAGTGTACAGTCAGTAAGCAGTTTAGCACTTACACTGGCGGGTGTAATAAATTAGTGAAACTGTAGTCAAAACTGAACTGACAGATCTGTTAAGTCAAACATCAGTTACCTTGCCAGCTACATCAGTCAAAGAAAGACTTAACAGTTCATGCTCTGCTTTCTTGTACAATGCTGAGAAAAAGCACAACATACACAGACAACAGCTGCCTGTCAACGAAGACCTAATAAAGCCTGCTGAAACAAACCGGCATAGACATGGACCAGGAGGCTAAATGGAAATTCAGATGGTATGAATGTATCACGACTCAGTGAAACATAAGATATTACAGTTTTTAATGTACTGTTGGTAGGATATACATGACCGTGGGCAAATTGTTTGTTTGATTATCAGTATTGTTTGTTAGTATATCGCAATGTGCAACATGCAATACTATTATGGCTCTATCCAGATGTTTTGCTTTGGTGTTTCTGATTTATTCTACAATTCAAACATGGCGATTATCCCAAACTCCCATTCCTGTCAACGAAGACCTAATAAAGCCTGCTGAAACAAACAGGCATAGACATGGACCAGGAGGCTAAATGGAAATTCAGATGGTATGAATGTATCACGACTCAGTGAAACATAAGATATTACAGTTTTTAATGTACTGTTGGTAGGATATACATGACCGTGGGCAAATTGTTTGTTTGATTATCAGTATTGTTTGTTAGTATATCGCAATGTGCAACACGCAATACTATTATGGCTCTATCCAGATGTTTTGCTTTGGCGTTTCTGATTTATTCTACAATTCAAACATGGCGATTATCCCAAACTCCCATTCCACTTACACCGAAAGACGTGGACGAACATCTTCACTTTCATATTGTGAACTTCGGCCATTAACAACTTTACCGGCACGTGATATTAACTTTCATACGCGAACAGCTGAGCCACTCGTGGAAGGTACACAGGCAAAGCCGCAGCGTCGCTGACACCGGTGTTGACTCCAACAAGTTGCTTGTTACCTTCAGCCTACTACTCTGGGGCGATGTACACCCCTGTCCTGGTCCAAACACCACAAAGCAAGCTAAACAACTATGCCCAAACTGTGGTAAGACCATAAGGAAGAATTCAAAAGCGGTGGCTTGTGACATTTGTGATTGGTTTGTTCACATAAAGTGTGGAGCTATCAACCCCTTGTCATATGATGAAGTTTCAAAGTAACATTTCGCTAGTTTGCAATGTATGCTGCTTAAATGCGGTGCCAAACATTGGGATGCTGGACACATGCAGGGATGATGAGTGCAATCTAGATGAGATAGTCGATGTATCAGCAGTGGGCACAGAAAATGGCGTTTGACTGTTTCAATCAGAGAGGACTTCATTTTATTCATGTGAACGCACGGAGCCTGCTGCCAAAATTAGAGGAACTCCTTGCTTCTAACATCTGGGCTGCAGTAGTTACTGTGACTGAGACATGACTCCATGGGTTAATTGAGGATGATGAGGTTGAGCTACCGGGTTATAGCATTCATAGAATTAACCAAAACCGTAGTGGCATGTGGGTTTTTACTAGGAATGATGTGCATTTTAACCCTAGTTCAGATCTGGAAATGGATGGTCTTGAGGTTGCATGGGTAGATATACTTCTTCCTTCATGTCATCCTATACTTGTTGGTGTGTGCTATCGGCCTCCTAAGCAGAATCATTTATATGATTTACTTGAATCGAATTGCTGTGATCACAATATATTTGCGGATAGCGAATGCATTCTGCTTGGCGATTTTAACACAAATGTGCAGTTATCACCCAAGAAGAATACACTAGTAAATGCCCTGTATAATTATAACTAATCAGTTATTTGGACTAAGAAAGTAACGTTGTTTAGAGGTCCTTGGAATCCTGTCTGATGCATGAGAGCCTTCAGCGGCTCCCTGACCCGACGTCATTTCCACAAAAACAAAAACACAAAAAAACACTCCCTTAGGTGAGGAGTCATTCTGTAATGACGTGTGCTGAGAGTCGGGAAGCGAGTTCAGGGTGTCACGATCGTCATACGAATGAGACCAAGGCACAGCGTGGTATGCGTACATTCTAATTTATTAAAAGAATGAACACTCAACAAAATGAACCTTGAAGCTAATATGAATAGTGCAGACAGGCAACTAAACATAGAACAAGAACCCACTGTCACGACTTCTGCCGAAGTCGTTGCCTCTCCTTGTTCGGGCAGTGCTCAGGGTTCGACGTCACCGGTCTTCTAGCCATCATTGATCCTTTTTTCATTTTCCATTGGTTTTGTCTTGTCTTCCCACACACCTGTTTTCAATCCCATTCATTACCTGTTGTGTATTTAACCCTCTGTTTCCCCTCATGTCTTTGTCAGAGATTGTTTTATTGTCAGTGTAGTGTGATTGTTGTATAGGTGCGCGTCGGGTCCTCGTACCCATGTTTGTTTGTTTATGTACATTTAGTGTTATGGAGCATACTCCGTGAACTTTATTAAAAGACTCCATTTTACACTCCATTTTACTCTCCTGCGCCTGACTTCCCTGCCACCTATTACACCTATGCATGACACCCACGAACACAAAAGGGAAAATGGCTACCTAAATATGATCCCCAATCAGAGACAACAATAAACAGCTGCCTCTGATTGGGAACCAATTAATCACTAACCTTTGATCTTCATCAGCTGACACTCATAGGACTTCATGTTACACAATACATGTATGTTTTGTTCGATAAAGTTCATATTTATATAAAAAAAATCTCAGTATACATTGGCGCGTTATGATCAGTAGTTCCAAAACATCTGGTGATTTTGCAGAGAGCCACATCAATTTACAGAAATACTCATAATAAACTGTTATGCATGGAACTTTAGATATAAACTTCTCCTTCTCCGCTGTCATCAAAAAAGCTTTACCAGAAAAGCACACCATGCAATAATCTGAGTACAGCACTCAGAGACCAAAACAACCCAAACAGATATCCTCCATGTTGTGTCGTCAACAGAAGTCAGAAATAGCATTATAAATATTCACTTACCTTTGATGATCTTCATCAGAATGCACTCACAGGAATCCCAATTCCACAATACATTTTTGTTTTGTTCGATAATGTCCATCATTTATGTCCAAATACCTCCTTTTTGTTCGTGCGTTTAGCCCAGTAATCCAAATTCATGACGCGCGATCACTAGGTCCAGACGAAAAGTCAAAAAGTTCCGTTACAGTCCGTAGAAACATGTCAAACGATGTACAGAATCAATCTTTAGGATGTTTTTAACATAAATCTTCAATAATTTTCCAACCGGAGAATTAATTTGTCTGTAGAATTGCAATGGAACAAAAGCTAACTGTTACGTGAACGCGCGTGGTCAGCTCATGCCTCTCTGGCAGACCTCTGACTCATTCCCCTATTATTCGCCCACACTTCACAGTAGAAGCATCAAACAAGGTTCTAGAGACTGGTGACATCTAGTGGAAGCCTTAGGAAGTGCAATTTGACCCCATAGACACTGTGTATTCGATAGGCAAAGAGTTGAAAATCTACAAACCTCAGATTTCCCACTCCCGGGTTGGATTTCTGTCAGGTTTTTGCCTGCCAAATGAGTTCTGTTATACTCACAGACATCATTCAGACAGTTTTAGAAACTTCTGAGTGTTTTCTATCCAAATCGACTGATAATATGCATATATTAGCAACTGGGCCTGATCAGCAGACAGTTTACTCTGGGCACCTTATTCATCCAAGCTACTCAATACTGCCCCCAGCCATTACAAGTTAGTAGCAACCCCCTAGCAGACCGGGTATGATAACTGCTGGTGGTGTAGGAGACCAGACTACAGAGATAAAGAGGGAGTTTACCCAAAAAGGCTTTGTATATGAACACATAAAAATGTATCTTTCTGCACATATAAAGTGAGGTCCAACCTACCATTTAGTACAATGTGCAATGTTGAGTGAGTGACTTGTCATTTGTAATAAAGTGCAAGGATGCATGATAAGCAAAGTCCAGTCTCTGCGAGACGAAGGAGGTTGCATGCACATACAACAAGTCACCATAATCAATTACAGAGAGAAAAGTGGCCTGAACAAGCTTCTTTCTAGCCATAAGCGGGAAGAAAGCCTTATTACAAAAATAAAAACCAAATTTCAATTTAAGCTTTGTCACAAGATAATCCACATGAACTTTAAAGGACAACTTGTCATCCAACCAAATACCTAGGTATTTGTAGGATGACACTTTTTCAATGGATAAGCCACCAGATGTGACAATGCTAATGTTCTCTGGCAGAGTTCTGGTACCGCTTGCTGTGTGGTAGCTGAGAAAACATTGTCTGAGACTGGAGTCTCTGACAATGTTGCTTTTTATCAAGTCCATAAATGATGTAGTTTGCCACTGCCATAGCTGCAGTTGTGGTGCTGTGCCCCGATCTAAAGTCAGACTGAACCCTGCTCAGTATGTTATTTTCGATTAAGAAGTTGTTTAACTGCGAGTTCACTAGGGATTCATAGACTTTTGCCAGGATAGGGAGTTTAAAGATAGGACAATAGTTATTAGCATCTGAGGGATCTCCACCCTTTAGCAGTGGAAGGACATAAGCTGATTTCCAAATGCTGGGTATGGAATTGGTCAAGAGATTCATGTTGAAAATGTGAGCCACAGGTTCAGTAATAATACCAGCTGCTATCTTTAAGAGGTAGGGATCCAGGTTGTCTGGACCTGTAGACTTTTTAGTGTCTATTGCCTTTAGGGCTTTATAGACCTCAGTATAAGAAACAGGCTCAAGGTTAACTTCTTGCGTCGAGCAATCCCGGATCCGGGATCCTATTTATAGCCTCAAGCTCATTAGCATAACGCAACGTTAACTTTTCATGAAAATCGCAAATGAAATGAAATAAATATATTTGCTCTCAAGCTTAGACTTTTGTTAACAACACTGTCATCTCAGATTTTCAAAATATGCTTTTCAACCATAGCTAAACAAGCATTTGTGTAAGAGTATTGATAGCTAGCATAGCTATAAGCCTAGAATTCAGCCAGCAACATTTTCACAAAAACAAGAAAAGCATTCAAATAAAATCATTTACCTTTGAAGAACTTCAGATGTTTTCAATGAGGAGACTCTCAGTTAGATAGCAAATGTTCAGTTTTTCAAAAAATATTATTTGTGTAGGACAAATCGCTCCGTTTTGTTCACGTTTGGCTATGAAAAAAACCTGTATCCAGTTGTAGCCTCAAGCTCATTAGCATAACCTAACGTTAACTATTTATGAAAATCGCAAATGAAATGAAATAAATATGCTATCTCTCAAGCTTAGCCTGTTCTTAACAACACTGTCATCTCAGATTTTCAAAATATGCTTTTCAACCATAGCAAAACAAGCATTTGTGTAAGAGCTGATTGCTAGCGTAGCATTTAGCGTAGAATTTAGCGGGCAACATTTTCACAAAAACCAGAAAAGCATTCAAATAAAATCATTTACCTTTGAAGAACTTCGGATGTTTTCAATGAGGAGACTCTCAGTTACATAGCAAATGTTCAGTTTTTCCTGAAAGATTCTTTGTGTAGGAGAAATCGCTCCGTTTTGTACATCACGTTTGGGTACCAAAAAAACAACGAAAATTCAGTCATCAAAACGGCGAACTTTTTTTCCAAATTAACTCCATAATATCGACTGAAACACGGCAAACGCTGTTTAGAATCAATCCTCAAGGTGTTTTTCACATATCTCTTCATTGATATATAGTTCGTGGAAGTCTACTTTCTCCTCTGAATCCCATGGAAAAATACTTGCAACTGAAGATGACGCACCAATTTCGACGGAGGACACCGGGCGGACACCTGGCAAATGTAGTCTCTTATGGTCAATCTTCCAATGATATGCCTACAAATACGTCACAATGCTGCAGACACCTTGGGGAAACGGCAGAAATTGTGGGCTCATTCCTGTCGCATTCACAGCCATATAAGGAGACATTGGAAAATAGAGCTTCAAAAATGTTGCTCATTTCCTGTTTGAAGTTTCATCTTGGTTTTGCCTGTAGCATCAGTCCTGGGGCACTCACAGATAATATCTTTGCAGTTTTGGAAACGTCAGTGTTTTCTTTCCAAAACTGTCAATTATATGCATAGTCGAGCATCTTTTTGTGACAAAATATTGCGATTAAAACGGGCACGTTTTTTATCCAATAATGAAATAGCGCCCCTATAGATTCAAGAGGTTAAAATGGTTCACATGAGGGCCTATATCATAGTTGACTGTAATAGAGCTTACATTAGAGGCCTGGGCCCCACCATTATCAAAAACTGAACCAGCAGATATGAAGTGCTTGTTAAAAAACCCTACAATATGGGCTTTATCCTTCACTTCATTAGAATCAATTACATGGTCAGGAAGGCCAGAGGATACATTAGAACCTGACACTGATTTGATTGGCTTCCAGAACTTGGTTGGGTTGTTAGGTTCTCTGTGACTGCATTTGAATAGTCATCTGATTTGGACTTTCTGATCAATCCTGTGCATTTGTTTCTTAGTCCTCTGAAGGAGGCCCAGTCGACAGGAGCATTTGTATGTCCCGCTTGAGCCCAAGAGATATTTCTCTTTATAATTAATTCTGCCAAGTTATCTGAACACCAGGGATTGCCCCTTCCACTGATTCTAAATTTCTTCATATGGGCATACATATCCCAAATCGACACAAATTCCATATGAAAATAGTCCCAGGCAGTGTCAACATCGGGAATAAGACTTACTTTGTCAATATTATGGTACAGATCATGTAAAAACGCTTGCGCATCAAACTGTCTAAAATCTCTTTTAAAATTATAACAGAGTTTGGCTTTGGTCACTTTTGTATTTCTAACACAAGCAATTGCACAGTGATCACTGACATCATTACAGAATATCTAGGTCGATGTGTATTTGTGAGGGGTATTCGTTAGAATAATGTCCAGTAGTGTTGATTTGTTAGCTGCTGTGGGATTTGGTCTTGTAGGTGCATTAATTAATTGAGCGAGATTCAGAGAGTCACACAGTTCTTTAAAAGAGTATGATTCAGATGTAAGCATGTCCCAGTTCAAATCTCCTAAAAAAATGAATTCGGGGTCATTTAGCTTGTGCAGGATATCAGAAAGAGAGTTAAGTGTGTCTCTGAAGCCGAGGGCTGTAGTCTTAGCCGACTACAGTGATGTGAGAGTCCTTATACATTTTCAACAAGCCACACCTGTTGTTTGAAAGGGACTACCTCAGGAAGCTGGTTGAGAAAATGCCAAGTGTGTGCAAAGCTGTAATCAAGGCAAATACTTATAGAGTTACTGTTAAACAAATACATTTTAATTTGTTTAACACTTTTTTGGTTAGTACATGAGTCCATGTGACTGGTACTGTAGCTCTTGACTATAGTCATCAGAGGGGAGTAAATGATGAATGGAAAGTGTCTGAGGTAGTCAGTTTCCAACATAAGGAGGTTCAGAGCAGGGAGAGAGCACTACAAATGACAAGATCATGCAACCAACAGAAAAAGAGCAAACCATGGAACAGATCATGCTCCTCCATTGAAATGAAAACAAATAGACCCAACATGCCATCTGCTGCGGCACTGCACACAGCCAGCCAGAAGGAACAAAACGGTCTATTCTGTGATAGTGCAGACCACAAATCAGAAAGCTGCCCTGACCAAAATATTGCTACACGCAAAGAGAAACTAATGAAAATGGGAAGATGCTTTGTATGTTTAGGACAGAAACGCATAGCAAAAATCTGTAAAGTTTGTAGATAGAGGAAGTCAGAGAACAGTACTAGATAGAGGTAGTCAGAGAACAGTACTAGATAGAGGTAGTCAGAGAAGCTTCATACATGAAAACCTTATGAAGGGCCTGAAACTACCAGTAATCAGACAAGAGGGACTCACTCTTCACACGTTTGGTTCCTTTTCTCCAGGAACATCACAACACAGTGAAAGTAATCTTGGAGAATGTCTGGGACAAACAGCAGAGAATTGAATTAGAGGCAATTGAAACACCACAATGGTGCACAGCTATGACAGAGACGCTGGTTGCTTTAGAGAGCACCTTTTGGATGGTCGGTGCAGGGATCAGTGTACATGTCAAGTGTCGCCGAGTCAATATGTATGTTCTTCCCACTTGAAGACACACTAGTCTCCAAACAACTGCATGCATTCTGGGAGTCTCTGGGTATCATAAGCGAGAAAACACTGAACCCAGAGGAAGACGAGGCTCTACAGAGGTTAGAGAGAACAACAAACTTCAAAGGTGGACGATACCATGTGGAGTTGCCATGGAAACGAGAAATGTCAGAACTCTGAGACAACTGTAGAATCGCCAAGAAACGGTTTGAAGGTCTGAAGAACAGATTGAATGTTGTAACTTTAATGGGTTACAGAGTTAATGTTTACAGTTGATCCATTGAGCTGTATCTAAAGAAATTTCATTTTACAGTTATTTACATATGTAAGAGTAAGAGGGAGATTGAGAGACCTAAGTGCATATTTGTGTTGTAATGGTTAGTATTGGATTATGCTTTTGACTGCAAGAACACGAATGCCTTGCGACAGGAAGTAAGCAAAATGAGAACGCGCCAGTTATGTACAAGGGATTATCCTGGCTTTCGCTAGCAACTTTCTTTTATTGTTTAATAGAATCTAAAGTGGTCAAATGTAATGTGAACAAGTATCATTACTAAAAAGAACTTTCATCCTACAACCGACATCCCGAGTCATTGCATTGAAGATAGTTATTCTATACTTTTGCCTGTTTGATTGCCTTACGGAGGGCATAACTGCACTGTTTGTATTCAACCATCTTCCCAGTCATCTTATCGTGGTTAAATGTAGTGGTTTGCACTTTCAGTTTGTCATCCGCTCACCTATTAGTCAATTCATACCCAAGCTAGGGATGTACTCCCTCCGAACCATCTGGACACCTTTTCCTTACGCCCTAAAGTGTTTTAGGGGGAACCACTAATGGAGCCCCTTGGATGTTTTGATGCAGTTAAACCTTGAATACCTCCAATCCGCTATGCGGATGTGTTACGCATGCCTCTATGAAAAGGGAACGCAACACCCTGCTACAACTAAACTCTCCGTGAAGTGAAAAAGGTATGGACTGTAGGTGCAAGAATGAATGACAACAGGCAGAATGTGGTACCGTTAACCAGGACTTTATTCCTTCACACGGTAATATGGGGAAAAGGGGCTGGCGGAACCAAAGCAAAGAAAGTAAATCTCAAAGCCCCCCTCTCCTATCTTACCTGCCTACCCACTACTTACCTAATTTAGCACCACCTGGTGCCCTAACCAAAATACAAGGGGGTGGTCCCCCCAGGTCTTACCTAGTGTGCCTAGACAGTGAATATGCTACGGGTATATGTATGCCCGCGGGCCTCTTGCCTAGGCACTCCCTAGGAACAAATGAAACAGAATATTAAACAATTTCACAAACAAACTAAGAAACAAAGGACATCAAATAAGCTCTATCTGAGCAACAAACTCAAAACATACCAACTCTCAGCCCAGCAAAATCTCTCTAGCAAAATCTCTCTAGCAAAATCTCTCTAGCAAAATCTCTCTAGCAAAATCTCTCTAGCAAAATCTCTCTAGCAAAATCTCTCTAGCAAAATCTCTCTAGCAAAATCTCTACAATGACCTCCCAGCAAATCTCTCTCTCCTGAACAGAACACTGGCATTTATATAGCTTCAGAATGAATAGGTAATTGGAGACAGCTGCGTCTTGACGAGGGGGCGGGGTCAGCTCTCCAATTAGCCCTGGAGTCGACCAATCAGCTGCTTGAGGGATTTCAGGAAGCCATTTCCTGAAATAAACACATGCAAACATACAAACTACAACACATAAACTGGGGAACGTAACAGGATGTCAGCCAATGCGGGTTAACTCTTGATCTGATTGAATCCAGGCCTAAATTCTGGTTTGGTAATTAACACCAATGACCAATAGATCTGCGTTCTCATGCAAGTTGAACCCAGTTAAAAGAGAATTTTCTAGATTTAATGTATCATGTTCTCTTGCTTATCTATTTTAAAATGGCACTGTATTTTACAACCAACGATGTTTTGGCATGCCAGGCCTCACAAAGATGCAGGAAAGTCTTCTGATATTTTCTCAGGGAGGACACTCCTATGATATGCAAATAATAGCTCATCAATCTGTTTAGAAATCGTGTTGGTCACTTCAACAAGACAGTTACTGTACCCGATATTCATTTTATTTATAAGGAGAAGTCTGAGAGAAAGAATCGTCCTTTCGACATGGTTGGATTTTAGATGATCAAATCTATGGAGGAGCTTGACTAATTCTTATACTGTACAGTCGAGCTCGTCTCTTGTCACTTCTGAGACACCAACAAAGACATGTTATGAATGGGGCAATTTGAAGAATCCTGTCAATATTTGTTGAGGAAACGTCTCTGTGTATTGACCTACAGGACAGGGATCTGAGAATGTATCATAGTGACTAGATGAGACAATCACCTAACACCTCATCTGTCTATCTTATCTCTCCTCTGCTTATACTTATGGTGTGGTGCTATCTGTTTGACACACTGTAAATACACTGAGTATACCACATTTTAAAGAATATCTTCCTAATATTGAGTTGCACCCCCACTTTGCCCTCAGAACAGCCTCAATTCGTTGGGGCATGGACTCGACAAGGTGTCAAAAGGGTTCCACAGGGATGCTGGCCCATGTTGACTTCAATGCTTCCCACAGTTGTGTCAAGTTGACTGGAAGTATTTTGGGTGGTGGACCATTATTGATACACATGGGAAACTTTTGAGTGTGAATACCCAGCAGCATTGCAGTTCTTGACACAAGCCAGAGCTCCTGGCAGCTACTACCATACCCCGTTCAAAAGCACTTAAATGTTTTGTCTTGCCCATTCACCCTCTGAATGGCACACATACACAATCCATGTCTCAATTGTTTCAAGGCTTAAAAATACCTCTTTAACCAGTCTACTCCCCTTGTATCTACACTGATTGAAGTGTATTTAAGGGGATATCAATAAGGGATCATAGCTTTCCCCTGGATTCACCTGGTCAGTCTGTGTCATTGAAATGTTTTGTTTACTCAGCGTTTGCTTTAGCAGACATGGCATCGGAGCCTGGTTGAAGCTAGAAAGTATCAGGCCAGAATTTACACAATCCTGCTTGTAAACTTCTCAAGAGGACATTATAGATTGCACTTGCCTTATGCCGTAAGGTTTTGGGTGCCAGCAGTGTTCCATTGGAATGAGCCATCTGAAGAGGCTGTCATTGTTGATACATGGAGTAGACTTAAAGACGTTATGGTTCAGCATGATGGAGTGTTTGTACAGGTTATTTTCGAAGGGAGAATAAAAAAAATGATTAAAAATGACACTAAGTAGGCTTTTGTAGTATGACAGGTGCAAACACTTGGTAAGACTGTTCATTGTGCATTGAATATTCATATGGGCCTACATGTGAGCAAAATATATCTAGAAATGTAATGAGACATAATGTGACCATAATGTTACATTGTTTACTGTCATTTTGTCCACATAAAATTCATGATTTCCAACATTAACCTGCTTTTATTGCTTTCAACTTTTCAACCTGACCCGTTTATGCTGCTGGCATATCGTCAACAGGGTTTTATTGATAATCCATTATTACATATATATAAGGGAACATATTATCAAAAAGATACTAGTGCCATTATGGATTTCATATGACATATTTCTATAATGGCCAGGTCGCAATTGTAAATGAGAACTTGTTCTCAACTTGCCTACCTGGTTAAATATATTTTTTTTTAAATAATAATAATTACAATTTCTATAATTGTTTATAACTGTTGGGTTGTTGTAAGGTTATTCTGCTTCCCTTACGTTTGTAACAGGTACATTGTAATCTGTCTAGAAGCAGGTCGGCATGATTTTAAAGGGCAGTGCCACCCTCTTTAAATAGATAAGAATCCATAAATCAATAGATTAGTGTGGCGTCATTGCTCACACACAATTCAGTGTGTGCGAAAGAATATTTGCTTACATGCACTAAGGTGATGAGGAGCATTTTAGTGCATGCCATGAACGCTCTCACATAATATTATCCCTCCTTGGGGTTACTTTACTTACTCTTACCTGGCTTTACTTTGGTGAATGCACAAGGGTCATTCTTGAAATGCAGTGTCATTTAATCAGAAAACATGCATAAGCCTTACACGGCAACACATCTAGTCGTATACATTGTAGAAGCTACTTGGGGCGAGCAAATTGGCTTGTCCCACTGGTGGTGTTTAGAGGTGTAGTGACATGTTTTGGGGATTCAGAGATATCTATCAATTATTTTGATACTTTTTTTAAGCTTGACAGTGAGCAAACGTATTTCATATATTGTATAGTCCAATATGAAAGATGTACTAATATAATGTGTGTACCTCAGTATTATGTGATTGGTGTTACCACCTAGAAAATTAATGATTACAAAGATATACAACGACCTTGAGCATTCTGTCCGGTGGCAAACTGTTATCTGGGAAGGGTTCTACATTAAAGAAGATTATTAGCTAGTATGTCATAAATTTGAGGATTTCATTGGTGTGACTAAATCCACAGTGTCACTTGGTGTTAGTCAGTTTAAATAAAGGGAAATGGTAGTGTGGGCAAAATGATTCATCAAATCACTTTAGTAAAACATTTTTAAAGGATTGACCTTATATTTGAGCATTTGGGGCCTCCATTTCATAAAATCTTAATTTACCTAAAACGTGTCATTGGTGTTACTACTGCTACGGGTGGTACAATGCTATCATAATGGTCAAAATTATTTAAAGTCATTAAAATAGCAGTAGTCCCTGGATTACAGATTATCCAGTTTAACGCCATAAGTCACAATAGTGGGGAAAGAATGTTGTACAGTACTTTGCAGGAACTAGAGAACATTTTCCATATGCACAAAATGGTTATTTCTCTCCAATTGTGTGCACAAATTGGTTTACATCTCTGTTAGTAAGCATTTGTCCTTTGCCAAGATAATCCATCCACCTGACAGGTGTGGCATATCAAAAAGATGATTAAACAGCATGATCATTACACAGGTGCACCTTGTGCTGGGGACAATAATTTGGCAGTTCGTCCAAACGGCCACAAAACTGAAAACCACGTGTAACCACGACAGGCCAGGACCTCCACATCGGGCTTCTTCACCTGCGGGATTGTCTGAGACCATCCACCGGACAGCTGATGAAACTGTGTGTTTGCACAACCAAAGAATTTCTACTGCCAGAAACTGTCCGAAACTGTCTCAGGGAAGCCCATCTGCGTTCTTGTTGTCCTACCCAGGATCTTGACTTGACTGCAGTTTGCCATCTTAACCAACTTCTGTGAGCAAATGCTCACCTTCGATGGCCACTGGCACGCTGTAGAAGTGTACTCTTCACGGGTGAATCCCGGTTTCAACCGTACCGGGCAGATGGCAGACGGCGTGTATGGAGTTGTGTGTGTGTGAGTGGTCTGCTGATGTCAACGTCGTGAACAAAGTGCCCCATGGTGGCGGGGAGTATATGGCATGGGCAGGCATAAGCTACGGATAAGGAACACAATTGCCTATTAATCGATGGCAATTTGAATGCCAGGAGATACCGCGAAGAGATCCTGAGGCTCATTGTTGTGCCATTCATCCGGAGCCATCACCTCATGTTTCAGCATGATAATGCATGGCCCCATGTCGCAAAGATCTGTACACAATTCCTGGAAGCTGAAAATATCCATGTTCTTCCATGGCCTACATACTCACCAGACATGTCATCAACAGCCTTATCAACTCTATGCAAAGGAGATGTGTTGCACTGCATGAGGCAAATGGTGGTCACACCAGATACTGACTGGTTTTCTGATCCAGTCCCCTACCTTTTTTAAGGTGTCTGTGACCAGTGAAATAGATTAGGGCCAAATGAATGTAGGTATGTACCTTCATTTTCAATACATTAACTCCATGATGCTGGTGGTAGTAACCATTGAGTAAATAACTATTCATTTCTATGACCGATGTGCCACGAAAGATGGTTCTATGTTCTGCATGATATTCTTTAGCAATTATTGATTTAAATTACCCAGAAACCAGATTAATATTGATTGTAGAGGAAAAGGGAAAGTTCTCATTTCAAACAGAACTACCAAACTTGCTTGTCATTGAAAGTCAAAACACAGAATAGGTTTCTCAAAAATTTATCTGACTATTTTACTCTCTCTCTCTCTCTCCCTCTCTCTCTCTCTCTCTCTCTCTCTCAGGGACCTGCACTGTCCACAACGACTACCACAACAGCACCTTTGTCTGGGCCAACTTTCCCTGTACCTACATCCTGGCCCGGATGTGCTCGCCCTCTGAGACCCCCCTGTCCTACTTCAGTGTGGATGTGAAGAACAAGCTGCGAGGGAGCTCCTCCATGTCTGCTGTTCTGCAGGCCAACGTGGAGGTGGAGAACCTCAGGGTCTCCCTACACAAGCGACAGAACCACCAGGTAATAGTGAGAACCACCGGGTCATAGTGAGTACAATATAGCTTGTTTTTATAAAGTTTATTCACAATAGGTTATTGGTTCCAATCACCTTCACATATGATGTAGGCCTTTTACATTCCAACTGATCACATTGATGTTAGGTAATGTATCTAAACCCAGGCGGCAGATAGCTTAGCGTTTAAGAGCATTGGGCCTGAAAAGTTGCTTGTTTGAATCCCAAGTCTACTAGGTGAAAGTCTGTCACCTTGAGCAAGGCTTCTAATCCTAATTTCCCCTGTTTATCGCTCTGGATGAGAGCGTCTGCTAAATGACTAAAAAGTAAAGCTCAATTTTACTGCCGGAAATTCACTCCCAGAACCTGGATTCCCCCGATTTCTACCCTGTGTTGTCACTGAATAACAAAATAACCTTCTTCTTCCAAGGAGGAAGTGTTATGCAGTGATACCAAGTTCAATAGAGTACATGCATTGTCTGTTCCTTTGCCTTATGATTCTTAGATGGGTCTAGCTAGCTCCGAAGAAGTGAAAAACAGTCTGGTTTCCTCATAATAAAACTGCTTTGTTTGATTATCAGCTATCTTTAATAGAACACTAATCTTGTTACTGGGTGCTGACACCCTTTACAGTAACTATGTCTTAATCAATGCTGTCAACTCAATGTCTTTTTGACGCCATACACTTGACCCCTCCCTTTCCTGTTTGCCCCTCCCCCTTTCCCTGCCCACTGCTCTGGGCCACCAGGACCCTTTAGTCTGCACGCTTTACCCTCCCTAGTCAGAATCAGAGTGAGACTCCAGTACTCCCCACTCTCTCTATATAGTGAGTGTAAAGAGTATTTTATCTTAGCCTCCATAACGGTACACAACTAGAAGAACACCCATGCTAGGAGGCACCTACATTGGGTTGCTGGCTACAGCAGCCCTCCTCTCTCTGCTACAGGACGGGACTTACGGAAGGTGAGTCTCACTGTCATACGGTCTGTTATTTAGCATCTAACGTACTCTTAGTTACTCTCTCTCTCTATGGCTGTGTCTTACTCTTTCAATTGTATGATTTACTGTCTTCATTATTATCATGTCAACATTAGTATAAATAATAAAAATGCTGAACTTTAGTTTGCAACTTGTTGTCGGATGCACCATGACATAGAGATTACAATGTCGATGTGTAGGCTAACAATAAAGTGTTTTACTTTGATATCAATTTCTCTCCCACTGTTTTGATTTGATCCGAATGTCTTCTTTCAGTGTTGAGGGTGACAGATCATCAGTTACAATGAGAGATGCAGGTATGAAACAGTATCAAATACAAATAATGCTAAGCATTGTTATGCGTTTTTTACATTCTCAAACAACACAATGATTGCTGAAGGAGAAGTGGGATTTGTCAGTAGAACTAGCAACCTATTCATCAGTCTGACTTATAGGCTACACCTTTGTCTGGATTTTGTTAAGTGCAGTGTCATCACACCCCAATTGCTACATTAACTTTGGACAAAAACCCACCTTTATTAAAGACCTAAACACAGAATAGTTTTTTTTTTAAACGACTACTTAAATTGACTATTCTCTCTCTTGTTCTCTCTCTCGCTCTCTCGCAGGGACCTGCACTGTCCACAGCAACTTCCACTACAGCACCTTTGACTGGGCCAACTTCCGATTCATTGTCCCCTGTACCTACGTCCTGGCCCGGCTGTGCTCGTCCTCTGAGACCCATCTGTCCCACTTCAGTGTGGAGGTGAAGAACGAGCAGCGAGGGAACTCCTCTGTATCTCCTGTTCTGCAGGTCAATGTGGAGGTGGAGAACCTCAGGGTCTCCCTGCACAAGAGACAGAACCACCGGGTCATGGTGAGTACAACATATGTTATTATTATAAATCAAATCAAATTTATTGATATAGCCTTTCGTACATCAGCTGATATCTCAAAGTGCTGTACAGAAACCCAGCCTAAAACCCCAAACAGCAAGCAATGCAGGTGTAGAAGCACGGTGGCTAGGAAAAACTCCCTAGAAAGGCCAAAACCTAGGAAGAAACCTAGAGAGGAACCAGGTTATGTGGGGTGGCCAGTCCTCTTCAGGCTGTGCCGGGTGGAGATTATAACAGAACATGGCCAAGATGTTCAAATGTTCATAAATGACCAGCATGGTCGAATAATAATAATCACAGGCAGAACAGTTGAAACTGGAGCAGCAGCACAGCCAGGTGGACTGGGGACAGCAAGGAGTCATCATGGCAGGCAGTCCTGAGGCATGGTCCTAGGGCTCAGGTCCTCCGAGTGAGAGAAAGAAAGAGAGAGAGAGAATTAGAGAGAGCATACTTAAATTCACACAGGACACCGGATAGGACAGGAGAAGTACTCCAGATATAACAAACTGACCCTAGCCCCCCGACACATAAACTAACATAAACTACTGCAGCATAAATACTGGAGGCTGAGACAGGGCCAAACAGGAAAGATATAACCACACCCACTTTGCCAAAGCACAGCCCCCACACCACTAGAGGGATATCTTCAACCACCGACTTAACATCCTGAGACAAGGCCGAGTATAGCCCACAAAGATCTCCGCCACAGCACAACCCAAGGGGGGGCGCCAACCCAGACAGGAAGATCACATCAGTGACTCAACCCACTTAAGTGACGCACCCCTCCTAGGGACGGTATGAAAGAGCCCTAGTAAGCCAGTGACTCAGCCCCTGTAATAGGGTTAGAGGCAGAGAATCCCGGTGGAAAGAGGGGAACCGGCCAGGCAGAGACAGCAAGGGCGGTTTGTTGCTCCAGAGCCTTTCCGTTAACCTTCACACTCCTGTGCCAGACTACACTCAATCATATGACCCACTGAAGAGATGAGTCTTAAGTAAAGACTTAAAGGTTGAGACCGAGTTCGTGTCTCTCACATAGGTAGGCAGACCATTCCATAAAAATGGAGCTCTATAGGAGAAAGCCCTGCCTCTAGCTGTTTGCTTAGAAATTCTAGGGACAATTAGGAGGCCTGCGTCTTGTGACCGTAGCGTACGTGTAGATATGTTCGGCAGGACCAAATCAGAGAGATAGGTAGGAGCAAGCCCATTAGCAGTAAAACCTTGAAATCAGCCCTTGCCCTGACAGGAAGCCAATGTAGGGAGGCTAGCACTGGAGTAATATGATCAATTTTTTGGTTCTAGTCAGGATTCTAGCAGCTGTATTTAGCACTAACTGAAGTTTATTTAGTGCTTATCCGGGTAGCCGGAAGGTAGAGCATTGCAGTAGTCTAACCTAGAAGTGACAAAAGCATGGATTAATTTTTCTGCATCATTTTTGGACAGAAGGTTTCTGATTTTTGCAATGTTACGTAGATGGAAAAAAGCTGTCCTTGAGACAGTCTTGATATGTTCTTCAAAAGAGAGATCAGGGTCCAGAGTAACGCCGAGGTCCTTCACAGTTTTATTTGAGACGACTGTACAACCATTAAGATTAATTGTCAGATTCAATAGAAGATCTCTTTGTTTCTTGGGACCAAGAACAATCATCTCTGTTTGTCCGAGTTTAAAAGTAAAAAGTTTGCAGCCATCCACTTCCTTATGTCTGAAACACATGCTTCTAGCGAGGGCAATTTTGGGGTTTCATTGAAATGTACAGCTGTGTGTCATCCGCATAGCAGTGAAAGTTAACATTATGTTTTCGAATGACATCTCCAAGAGGTAAAATATATAGTGAAAACAATAGTGGTCCTAAAACGGAACCATGAGAAACACCGAAATTTACAGTTGATTTGTCAGAGGACAAACCTTTCACAGAGACAAACTGATATATTTCCGACAGATAAGATCTAAACCAGGCCAGAACTTGTCCGTGTAGACCAATTTGGGTTTCCAATCTCTCCAAAAGAATGTGGTGATCGATGGTATCAAAAGCAGCACTAAGGTCTAGGAGCACGAAGACAGATGCAGAGCCTCGGTCGGATGCCATTAAAAGGTCATTTACCACCTTCACAAGTGCAGTCTATGTGCTATGATGGGGTCTAAAACCAGACTGAAGCATTTCGTATACACATGATTGTCTTCAAGAAGGCAGTGAGTTGCTGCGCAACAGCCTTTTCTAAAATGTTTGAGAGGAATGGAAGATTCGATATAGGCCGATAGTTTTTTATATTTTCTGGGTCAAGGTTTGGCTTTTTCAAGAGAGGCTTTATTACTGCCACTTTTAGTGAGTTTTGTACACATCCGGTGGATAGAGAGCCGTTTATTATGTTCAATATAGGAGGGCCAAGCACAGGAAGCAGCTTTTTCAATAGTTTAGTTGGAATAGGGTCCAGTGTGCAGCTTGAAGGTTTAGAGGCCATGATTATTTTCAGCATTGTGTCAAGAGATATAGTACTAAAACACATGAGTGTCTCTCTTGATCCTAGGTCCTGGTAGAGTTGTGTAGACTCAGGACAACTGAGCTTTGAAGGAATACGCAGATTTAAAGAGGAGTCCGTAATTTGTTTTCTAATAATCATGATCTTTTCCTCAAAGAAGTTCATGAATGTATTACTGCTGAAGTGAAAGCCATCCTCTCTTGGGGAATGCTGCTTTTTAGTTCGCTTTGCAACAGTATCAAAAATGAATTTTGGATTGTTCTTATTTTCCTCAATTAAGTTGGAAAAATAGGATGATCGAGCAGCAGTAAGGGCTCTTCGGTACTGCACGGTACTGTCTTTCCAAGCTAGACGGAAGACTTCCAGTTTGGTGTGGCGCCATTTCCGTTCCAATTTTCTGGAAACTTGCTTCAGAGCTCGGGTATTTTCTGTATACCAGGGAGCTAGTTTCTTATGAGAATTTTTTTTAGTTTTTAGGGGTGCAACTGCATCTAGGGTATTGCGTAAGGTTAAATTGAGTTCCTCAGTTAGGTGGTAAACTGATTTTTGTCCTCTGGCGTCCTTGGGTAGACAGAGGGAGTCTGGAAGGACATCAAGGAATCTTTGTGTTGTCTGTGAATTTATAGCACGACTTTTGATGTTCCTTGGTTGGGGTCTGAGCAGATTATTTGTTGCAATTGCAAATGTAATAAAATTGTGGTCCGTTAGTCCAGGATTATGAGGAAAAACATTCCAAAAAAAAGATCCACAACATTTATACCACGGGACAAAACTAGGTCCAGAGTATGTCTGTGACAGTGAGTGGGTCCAGAGACATGTTGGACAAAACCCACTGAGTCGATGATGGCTCCGAAAGCCTTTTGGAGTGGGTCTGTGGACTTTTCCATGTGAATATTAAAGTCACCAAAGATTAGAATATTATCTGCTATGACTACAAGGTCCGATAGGAATTCAGGGAACTCAATGAGGAACGCTGTATATGGCCCAGGAGGCCTGTAAACAGTAGCTATAAAAAAGTGATTGAGTAGGCTGCATAGATTTCATGACTCGAAGCACAAGCATTTTCTTTGTAAATTGAAATGAGCTATCGTATATGTTAGCAACACCTCCGCCTTTGTTGGGATGCACGGGGGATATGGTCACTAGTGTAGCCAGGAGGTGAGGCCTCCTTTAACACAGTAAATTCATCAGGCTTAAGCCATGTTTCAGTCAGACCAATCACATCAAGATTATGATCAGTGATTAGTTCATTGACTATAATTGCCTTTGAAGTAAGGGATCTAACATTAAGTAGCCCTATATTGAGATGTGAGGTATCATGATCTCTTTCAATAATGACAGGAATGGAGGAGGTCTTTATCCTAGTGAGATTGCTAAGGCGAACACTGCCATGTTTAGTTTTGCCCAACCTAGGTCGAGGCACAGACACGGTCTCAATGGGGATAGCTGAGCTGACTACACTGACTGTGCTCCTGGGTTATAATGGTTTATTGGTTCTACTCACTTTCACATATGATTTAGGCCTTTCACATTCCAACTGGCCACGTTGATGTTAGGTAATGTATCTAGACCCAGGAAAATGTGCTATTTGTAATTGAGTCATTGTAAATTCACTGCATAATAGTGCTGAACTTAGTTACTCACTGGGTCTAAAAGTTCATATACTGTATCTGCCATGAACTGATAAACTGAAAAAGTATTTACTACAGTACAACAAAGTTCAGAGTTGGTTATACAATGATGTACAAGAATATGAAACCTTATCAGATTTTTGAAAGTTATATGGGACATAAGAGGGTTAGTATTTTGTCCCCTATTCCAAAGTATCGAACACATTGATCCAGTACATTTTACTACATGCTACGGTAAGAACGGCAAAGAAAGACCAGTCTTTCAAGTAAATCGATCTTTATCATGTTTTCAGGTCAACGGCATTTGGAAGAAACTCCCCCTGAGCCTCAACGGTGGCACCATCAACATCCGAGGCAATGCGGCTTCCGTCGTCCTGGAGACTAACTTCAACCTTTTTGTATCCTATGATGACTCCTGTGCCGTCCATATCACCGTCCCCGCCTCGTATTCCGGTAAAGTCTGCGGCATGTGCGGGAACTTCAACCACCTGAGAGACGATGATTACCACACGGCTGACGGTTCTGAGGCTTCAACCGCTGCCACGTTTGGCCAGAGCTGGCAGAGCCAGAAGGCCTGTCAGTCAACCGCTGTCCCCAATGATTGTCCCCCTATGGAAGAAGCAGAGTACGCTAGCGAGCCCTACTGTGGGTCCCTGGTCTCCAGGCACGGGCCCTTCGCAGAATGCCAGTCTGTCCTGGGAGCCGAGAGCTACTTCCGGAGCTGTGTGGCGGGGATGTGTGGAGCAGGTGGTGGCCTGGAGGTGCTGTGTGAGGCCCTGCAGTCCTATGCTGATATGTGCCTCAAGGCCGGGGGGCCTGTAACTGCCTGGAGGAACTCGACTATTTGTCGTAAGTTGTTTTATGGTTTCCTATTTTGATTACTAACCTTCCTGCTGTAATTAACTATTGAAGTTGGAAACAACTTGATGATGGTGATAGCCTTCCAGACATTTGACTAAATTCTCTGCCCTTTCTTTCCCTCCCAAGCCCTGGAGTGTGGAGCAAACAGCCATTACAACGCCTGTGCCGAGGGCTGCCCTGAGGCCTGCTCCGTCATGGACGCCCAAGGGGCGTGTGGAAGCCGTGAGGAAAGGTGTGAGTGCAACCCCGGCTTCAAGCTCAGTGGGGGGAGGTGTGTCTCTGCAGAGGACTGTGGCTGCTGGATGAATGGAGTGCACTATGAGGTAAGGAATAGATTTAGGTTGATAGCAAAATATCAACACAGACAGACATTAAGAAACACACACACACATCTCTTTTCTTCACCTTTTTCCAGAAAGGAGCGACGTTCATGGACGGTGAATGTGATCGTGTGTGCCAGTGTATGGGCGGGGGCAGACTCCAGTGTTCTGCTTCCTCCTGCGCGGACGACGAGGTGTGCAAGGTCAAAGAGGGGGTCAAGGGTTGCTTCCCCTCCAGCCCGGCCATCTGCCGCGTCTACGGAGACCCCCACTACATCACCTTTGACGGCAAGGAATACACCTTTCAGGGGGGCTGCAGCTACACCCTGGCCAAGACGTGTGGCGGACACACACCCATCCAGTTCTCAGTAACGGGCCAGAACTGGAACCCGGGGAGCGAGAGCAGTGCTAAGCTGGCCGCAGTGGTTCTGGAGACCAAGGATCTGCATTTGAAGATAGATAACTACAGTGTTACAGTAAGAATGAAAACTATGACATTTTGAAATAATCTTTCTTTACTTGTGCAGATACTTTTTCCTATTTTGCCAGTTTTGCCTTTTGCCTTCAGAACCTTCAATAATCATCTCTGGGTGTGCGGTAGATCCTACCTATTATTTACTTGTGACATTAACATGCATTGCTGACCCACTGGACCTTGCCCTCCTATAAACCACACCCCACTTCCCTGTATTGCTTTGGTACAACAGTTCAAAGGAACTATGTAGAGAATTAGAGAATCAAACTATGTCTATCCCTTATATGTTTTTATTTGTATTTGCAACTGTTCAGTGTACTTTAGTCTCTACAATTTGTCCAATGAGACAGTGGAGACATACTCTATTCCACACAAAAATTATATTGAATTTAGTTCAGTTCTACTTTCATCTATTTTACTTGGGTCCACTCTACCTTACTCTGCGCTACCCTTCCCTACTCTCCACTGCAGGTGAACCATGTTTGGCAGAGTCTTCCTATTGCAGTAACCGGCACATATGGCGAGGTGAAGCTGTACAAGAAGAAGCAGTACACTGTCATGGAGACGACCTTTGGCCTCCGGATGCTGCTGGACGATCATCACAGGCTCTTCCTGCAGCTGGACGAGCGCTACAAGGGTGAGATGTGCGGCCTCTGTGGTACCTACTCCAACGACCAGGGGGATGACTTCCTAACCCCAAACGGCACCAAACCCGAGACCAATGAGGTCACGTTCGCCAACAGCTGGAGAGTGAAGAGTCCGGAGGACGATCAGTGAGTGGGTTGGACGTTTTGAACCATAACGGTAACATACTGTACGGTACATTATGTTACCGTTATGTTTGTAGTGGATGAGTGTATCCAGCCGTTAACTGAAAAATGCAGAACTGTCATTGTATCCTCAACCCTAATCTTTGAATATATCAATAAATCCAATACACAACACCACAACACCATCTCCTCTCCGTTCCCCTCTTCTCTAGCTGTGTTGCTTCCCCACCTGCCCCTCAACCATGTGACTCCCATTTGGACAACCAGGGCTACCAGGAGTGTTCCAAGCTGCTGCGTGACACTTTCAAGCCCTGCCACCCATTTGTCCACCCCACATCCTACATAGACAGCTGTATGTCTGACCACTGTGCCTCCGGCGGGGACATGCATGTGACATGCTACTCTCTGAAGTCCTACGTGACCGCCTGTCAGGTGGCCAGTGTTACCTTGCCCCCCTGGTTTAATGACACTGCCTGTGGTGAGTGTGATATGGTATGGTTGTTTTCGTAATGATGATGATGCTGCTGCTGAACACCGTACTATGATTGTAGGGTGGTTGGCTCACCCCATCCATCATCAAACACTTTGGTTGTTTCTGTAGTCTTCAACTTGGATCCTTCATTCCTTCCTCCATTCTTCTTTTCCTTCCACTCTTGCATCCCTTATTCCTGCCCTCTTTTTCCTCCCCTCCTTCCTCCTTCTCTTACTTTCCCCTTCCTACCATCCACCTGAGGCTTGTCTAATGTGTTCCTGTGAAAAACCCTGCTGTCTGTCTTATAATTGCAGATAGCCTACCTGGCCCTCCCACAAAACCACCAGTTACTACACCTGACAATACATGTAAGAACGTTGACCGCATGCTTTTCCAATGGCAGCATTTCCATTTCTTTGATACCAGCTGGTTCATTTGGTGACTGAGTTTTCTATGGCATCCTACAGTTTGTCCTCTAGACTGCAACTTTGACAACAGCGAGTGTGGGTGGGAGCAAATTGTTCAGGACAGTTTTGATTGGAGAAGACAGAGAGGCCCAACCCCGTCTGACCTCACAGGGCCAACCCAGGACCATACCACAGGAGGTGAGAGGTTACGCGGTCACATGGTTGTGTCCCCCCCAAAAAATCAGAAATTACCAAATGTGCGTCATCCACTGTTTCTGAGATTTCAATGAACGAGACAATACATGGTTGTAGCCCATCGTCTTGTACAGACAGTGATATATAAATGACCTATCTACATAGTGGACACCATAGACATCATAGAGGCTAGCCATTTCAGAGCTAATGTGCTGGGAGTCGTGACGTTAAAGAGTGTATGTGTATGTTTGTTGATCAGGTGGCTCCTACATGTACATTGAGGGCAATGGTGTGTACTACGGAGACTCTGCCCGTATGATAAGCCCTAAGTGCCAAAAAGGGGCGACAAAATACTGCCTGCGCTTCTGGTACCACATGTACGGACAGGCCAAGGCCATGATTCTCAATGTCTACCAGCTTGACGAGCACAACAAACACAGGAAACTGTGGTCCAAAGCCAATAACCAGGGCTCCACATGGTATCTTGCCAAAGTGGATATCAATATCGATGGGTCATTCCAGGTAGGAGAAGGTATCAGAGGTTTTTGAGAGGGTTAAATAGTGTGAAATGATTGTGATATTACACATTTTCACCCAACACAAAATGGCTCTGTTTCAGATCATCGTGGAGGGAATCCGAGGCTCTGACCCTCAGTCTGACGTGGCATTTGACGACATCTCCATCCATTATGGATCATGTTCAGGTGAACATTGTAACTATCACAGGGAGGCATGCTACCTGTACATCTAAACACTGGATGTCAGATGGGGAATCATTTACCCTTTATGACCAATGCCATTCCTCTGCTTCCTCTGGCAGGTTCCTCAACAGGTGTTGTTGGTGGACCTTCAGTTCCTCCCCCAGTTGAAAAAGGATCATTTGTCCCACACTCAAGTATATTACATCTATAGACTTCTTTTCTTATTGAAATAAAAACATCTAAGGTACTTCAGAATAATGGGTTAAAATGTTGGACTCATATTGACTTTTACAAATGTTTCCCATGTTCCCTGCTCAGTCTGCAACTTCGATTGCACTTTCGAGGAGGACCTCTGCAGTTTTACCCAGCTGATGACGGATTCTTTTGATTGGACAAGGCACAGTGGCTCCACCCCCACTGCAATGACTGGGCCATCGGCTGACCACACTAAAGGAGGTAGGTGTTCTTAGGACTTTTACCCCAAACTAAACAACAAAATATGATCATTGTTGTCGATGATGGACATCGTAATGCCTTGTCTGAATGGTTTCAAAAACTCTAATGCTCAAACAGGAAACCTGAAAGTCAAAATTGCATTGAAGGACTTACCCTGTACTATTCTTTCTGCTCCATTAACTTCAATGGCTGAATTGCAAGACCTACATCCTTACATAAACAATCTGTCCCATTGCTGTATGAACTCCAGATAGAACCCCTAATAAAACCTACTGCTCTCAAAAGGAATTTCATCTGTAACCCTATCTCTAATCTTATCTAATCTACTCTTGCCTATAAGATGTCGGTCACTACTTGTACATCGAAGCCAACAATGTGTCTAACGGAGACACGGCTCGCCTCCTCAGCTCTGAGTGTTCTGACCCCGGTCTTCAGTGTCTGCAGTTCTGGTACCACATGTCCGGTTCAGCGGAAACTATGGGCCTGCACGTCTACATACTCCAGGACCGCAGCGCCGACAAGGTATGGTGGAAGAGGAACAACCAGGGAGACTGCTGGCAACTAGCCCAGGTGGATCTGAGGACCACTGGACCTTTCCAGGTGAGTGAGTTATGTCACATTGGTCTTGGTTTAGCCTCTGACCTTCCCTCTGGAGGTTGGAACAATTAAAGGTCCAATGCAGCCATTTTTATATCAATATTAAATCATTTCTGGGTAACAACGAAGTACCTTGCTGTGACAGATTTCCATTCATATTGGCAAAATAGCTTTTAGGAAAAAAATATGCCTCAAGCTAGAATTTTGCTAGGACTGACTGGGAGTGGTCTGAGTGGAGAGGGGAAAACTGACAACTCGCTGTTATTGGCAGAGAGGTTTGGAACTCTCTTTCTTATTGGTCCCACGTCATCAGAGCATGACGCATGCTGAATGCGGAATGAGAGAGAACTCGGGTTTGTTGTTTTGAAAGTTTCAGGAAAAGTGTTTCCTTAAAAAAGAAAAGCCTTCCTGTTTAATTTGGATCACTTGCCAGGACCGGTATCATCTGTCGCAGGATACTACCAAACCCTAAATTCTTAAGAGCTGATGGTTGGTGAAGCAGCTAGCATAGATGTTGCTGTGTATGTTCAGAGCCATATTCCTGTAAAGCTTATGAGGATCTCATGGCAAATGTTGTTGAAGTGTCATTGTTGCAGGTTCACCTGCCACATCTAAAACCTCTTCTCTCGGGATGCTGTTAAAGGCCACCAAGTGATAACAGTCAGAATTAGAGTAATATCTGTGCAATACTTGATAGTGTGTGTGTGATGTTAATAGAGAGGTCTATTTTCTGGGTAACCTGAAAATTGACTGGTTAGCCACTAGCTGTCCTCTCAAGAGTACGCTTTTAACTGTGATTAATATCTGTAATTTCACCCAGGTTATCACTCAACCAATTAGAGGGCATACCTGTAGTGTTGGATCTGTGACATCCACTGGTATTGATCATATCTTCACGAATACTGCAGAGCTTTGCTCTAAATAAATATCAGTTCCCATTGGCTGTAGTGAACATAACATTGTGGCAATAACAAGAATAGCCTAAGTGCCAAAAGGTTGGTCCTGAAGTAATTCATAAGAGATCACACAAAATGTTTTCTCAGGACTCTTTTGTTGAAGATGTACAAAATGTATGTTCATCTGATGTGTGTGAGGAAGTGAATGCAGATGCAGCACTGGAAGTATTTGTAAAACAATGAATGACAATTGTTGACAAGCATCCACCTGTTAAGAAATGTACTGTGAAAATTGTTAATTAAGAGCACCCTGGATTGATGATGAATTGAAAAAGGGTATGCTACAAAGAAATTATGCAAAAGAGGTGGTCAATTTGGTCAACTTAGTGTGGGAGAGGTGGAAAAACTATTATTATCCATCAGTAATGATAAGCCACCAGGAATAGACAACTTTGATAGGAAACTATTGAGAATGGTAGCAGACTGTATTGCCACACCTATTTGCTCTATCTTTAACCTAAGCCTTAAGGAGTGTGTGTGTGCACAGGTGTAGAAGGAAGCTAAAGTAATTCCTCTACCTAAAAATGGTAAAGCACCCATGACTTGCTTTAACAGCCGCCCAACCAGTTTTCTGCCTATTCTAGTTAACTGATGGAAAGAACTGTGTTTGACCAAAAACATTGGTTAAAATAAATGGATAATAAATGGATGATAAGATAATAGTTGGAACTGTATTGTTAGATTTGAGTGCACCCTTTAATCTTATTGATCATACATTCTTATTGAAAAAACTAAATTGCAATGGTTTTACGTCACATGCTATCACGTGGTTGGAGAGTTAGTAATCCAATAGAAACCAGAGAGTGTTCTTCAATGAAATCTTCTCTAACATCAGATAGGTACAGTGTGGTGTCCCTCATGGCAGTTGCCTTGGGCCGTTAATCTTCTCTATTTTTACGAATGATTTGCCACTGGTCTTACACAATGCTAAAATGACTATGTATGTGTATGATTCCACACTCTATATGTCAGCACCCAAAGCCAGTGAGTTCACTGAAATTCTAAATAAGGAGTTACAGTCAGTATCATAATGGGCGATTAATACAAAACTGGTCTTAAACTAAAGGCATTGTATTTGGCCCAAAGCATTCTTTATTACCTAAACCTCAACTGAAGTTGTGCATAAATGGTGTGACCATTGAGCAAGTTGGGGAAGATAAACTCTTAGGTATAACATTGGATGGTCAATTACCATGTTCAAGTCATATTGAAAAAGTTGTTGGGGAGATGGGGAGGGCTATATCTGTTAAAAAACAATATGAACATGCATGCCAGTCTATCCTGGTTGTGTTGATGAGAGATTAACTGCTTCTCTTCCAGTTTTTATGAGAAATAGTATTGTGATGAAAATTCAAGATTGTCTGCACAATCAAATAACTCAGCTCAGCAACACACAGAGACTTCCGGCGCCGACAGAGATGGCCGCCTCGCTTTGCGTTCTTAGGAAACTATGCAGTATTTTTTTTATGTGTTATTTCTTACATTGGTACCCCAGGTAATTACATACAGTCGGGAGGAACTATTGGATATAAGAGCAACGTCAAATCACCAACATTATGACCAGGAATATGACTTTCCCGAAGCGGATCCTCTGTTTTGCCCACCACCCAGGACAATGGATCGGATCCCAGCCGGTGAACCAAAACAACGACGCCGTATAAGTGGTAGACAAAGCGGTCTTCTGGTCAGACTCCAGAGACGGGCACATCGCGCATCGCTCCCGAGCATACTACTCTCCCGAGCATACTACTCATGTCCAGTCTCTTGACAACAAGGTAGATGAAATCCGAGCAAAGGTAGCATTCCAGAGAGACATAAGAGACTGTAACGTTCTTTGCTTCACGGAAACATGGCTCACTCGAGATACGCTATCGGTAGTAGGTACAGACAGCTGGTATCTTCACGCATCGCGCCGACACAAACAAGCATGTTTCTGGTAAGAAGAAGGGAGGCGGTGTATGCCTTATGATTAACGAGACGTGGTGTGATCATAACAACATACAGGAACTCAAGTCCTTCTGTTCACCTGACTTAGAATTCCTCACAATCAAATGTCGACCGCATTATCTACCAAGAGAATTCTCTTCGATTATAATCACAGCCACATATATTCCCCCCCAAGCAGACACATCGATGGCCCTGAACGAACTTCATTTGACTCTATATAAAATGGAAACCACGTATCCTGAGGATACTTTTATTGTAGCTGGGGATTTTAACAAGGCTAATCTGAAAACAAGGTTCCCTAAATTATATCAGCATATCGATTGTGCAACCAGGGCTGGTAAAACCCTGGATCATTGTTATTCTATCTTCCTCGGGGCATATAAGGCCCTCCCCTGTCCTCCTTTCGGAAAAGCTGACCACGACTCCATTTTGTTGCTTCCAGCTTATAGGCAGAGACTAAAACAGGAAGCTCCCGCGCGCGCTCAGGTCTGTTCAACGCTGGTCCGAACAACCTGATTCCACGCTTCAAGATTTCTTCGATCACGTGGACTGGAATATGTTCCGCATTGCGTCAAAGAACAACATTGACGAATACGCTGATTCGGTGAGTGAGTTTCTTAGCAAGTGCATCGGCGATGTCGTACCAACTGAAACTATGTAAACATTCCCAAACTAGAAACCGTGGATTGATTGGTAGCATTCGCGCGAAACTGAAAGCGCAAACAACTGCTTTAAATTAGGGCAAGGTGACAGGAAACATGACCAAATACAAACAGTGTAGCTGTTCCCTCCGCAAGGCAATCAAAAATGCTAAGCATCAGTATAGAGACAAAGTAGAGTCTCATTTCAAAGGCTCAGACACGAGAGGTATGTGGCAGGGTCTACGGTGAATCACAGATTACAAAAAGAAAACCAGCCTCATCCCTGACCAGGATGTCTTGCTCCCAGAAAGACTAAACAACTTCTTTGCTTGCTTTGAGGACAATACAGTGCCACTGACACAGCCCGCTACCAAAACCTGTGGACTCTCCTTCACTGCAGCTGGCGTGAGTAAAACATTTATACGTGTTAACCCTCGCAGGGCTGAAAGCCCCGACGGCATCCCCAGCCACGTCCTCAGAGCATGCGCAGACAAGCTGGCTGTTGTGTTTACGGACATATTCAATCAATCATTATACCAGTCTGCTGTTCCCACATACTTCAAAAGGGCCACCATTGTTCCTGTTCCCAAGAAAGCTAAGGTAACTGAGCTAAACGACTACCGCCCCGTAGCGCTCACTTCTGTCATCATGAAGGGCTTTGAGAGACTAGTCAAGGACCATATCACCTCCACCCTACCTGACACCCTTGTCCCACTCCAATTTGCTTACCGCCCCAATAGGTCCACAGACGACACAATCGCAACCACACTGCACACTGCCCCAACCCATCTGGATAAGAGGAATACCTATGTGAAAATGCTATTCGTCGACTACAGCTCAGCATTTAACACCATAGTACCCTCCAAACTCATCACCAAGCTCGAGACCCTGGGTCTCGACCCTGCCCTGTGCAACTGGATACTGGACTTCCTGACGGGCCGCCCCCAGGTGATGAGGGTAGGAAACAACATCTCCAACCCGAAGATCCTCAACACTGGGGCACCACAAGGGTGCGTTCTGAGCCCTCTCCTGTACTCCCTGTTCACCCACGACTGCGTGGCCATGCACGCCTCCAACTCAATCATCAAGTTTGCAGACGACAATGCAGTGGTAGGCTTGATTACCAACAACGACGAGACGGCCTACAGGGAGGAGATGAAGGCCCTCGGAGTGTGGTGTAACCCCACACTCAACGTCAACAAAACAAAGGAGATGATTGTGGACTTCAGGAAAAAGCAGAGGGAGCGCCCCCCCTATCCACATCGACGGGACAGTAGTGGAGAGGGTAGTAAGTTTTAAGTTCCTCAGCGTACACATCACTGGACAAACTGAATTGATCCACCCACACAGAGAGCATGGTGAAGAAGGCGCAGCAGTGCCTCTTCAACCTCAGGAGGCTGAAGAAATTTGACTTGTCACCAAAAACACTCACAAACTTTTACAGATGCACAATCGAGAGCATCCTGTCGGGCTGTATCACCGCCTGGTACGGCAACTGCTCCGCCCACAACGGTAAGGCTCTCCAGAGGGTAGTGAGGTCTGCACAACGCATCACCGGGGGCAAACTACCTGCCCTCCAGGACACCTACACCACCCGATATCACAGGATGGCCAAAAAGATCATCAAGGACATCAACCGCTGCCTATTCACCCTGCTATCATCCAGAAGGCGAGGTCAGTACAGGTGCATCAAAGCTGGGACCGAGAGACTGAAAAACAGCTTCTATCTCAAGGCCATCAGACTGTTAATAAAAAGCCATCACTACCATTGAGTGGCTGCTGCCAACATACTGACTCAAATCTCTAGCCACTTTAATAATTAAAAATTGGATGTAATAAATGTTTCACAAGTCACTTTAAACAATGCCACTTTATATAATGTTTACACACCCTACTACATTACTCATCTCATATATACTGTATATACTGTACTCTGTACCATCTACTGCATCTTGCCTGTGCCGTTCAGCCATTGCTCATCCTTATATTTATATGTACATATTCTTATTCATTCCTTTGTTGTTGTGAAATTGTTAGATTACTTGTTAGATTTTACTGCATGGTCAGAACTAGAAGCATAAGCACTTCGCTACACTCGCATTAACATCTGCTAACCATGTGTATGTGACCAATAAAATGTGATTTGATTTGATTTGTAGATGTATGATTCTCTTCTTTACGAAGTCCAAACATAATTTCATAATTGTCTTCTTCAAAATATGCCTCCCTCGTTATCAATCAGTGAGGACAAAAATGTCAGTTCCTTTTGCTTTTTCCGAATCGTTAGATGTTAATTTATTTGTACTTTTGGCTGTTCTGAAATATTATTTAAGGGCATAATTGTTACTGGCAGCGGCTGTAGAAAACGGCAGCAACAGTTGTATAAACTGCCACTGGATGGACCTTCACCCTGCTATCATCCAGAAGGCCAGGTCAGTACAGGTGCATCAAAGCATCCGAGACTGAAAAACAGCTTCTATCTCAAAGCCATCAGACTGTTAAATAGCCACCACTAACATTGAGTGGCTGCTGCCAACATATTGACTCAACTCCAGCCACTTTAATAATGTAATAAATTGATGTAAAAAAATGTATCACTAGCCATCTTGATTTAATACATGTATCACTAGCCACTTTAAACAATGCGACTTTTATATGTTTACATACCCTACATTACTCATCTCATATGTATATACTGTACTCGATACCATCTACTGCATCTTGCCTATGCTGTTCTGTACCATCACTCATTCGTATGTTTTTATGTACATATTCTTTCATTCCTTTACACTTGTGTGTATAAGGTAGTTGTTGTGAAGAGGTTAGATTACTCATTGGTTATTGCTGCATTGTCGGAACTAGAAGCAAAAGCATTTCGCTACACTCACATTAACATCTGCTAACCATGTGTATGTGACAAATAAACTTTGATTTGATTTATTATACAGAGACATGATCACATGGAACTAACTCCCTTCCATCTCCAAGTACGCAAGCAAACAGCAAAATTACCTTCAAGAAATGGATAAAACAACATCTCATGGCACAATGGGGACTATGAAATGACACACACACACACACAAACACACGCACCCACAGACACACTATTACACTCTCAACACAATCAACACAATCAATTTACACACATTATTCTTTAGTAGTATTATTTGTATATTGTTGTATTTTATATTAGTGTGACTGTTCTTGTCTACCGTGTTTTGTTACTTGTCGTGTTTATGTTTTTTGGTGCACCCCAGGAAGAATAGCTGCTGCTTCGGCAAAAGCTAACGGGGATCCGAATAAACCAAATAATATTATCCAATTTACCGCATGGTGATGTTACTGTGGAAAGCCCAAACTCCTGCCCATGCAAACCTGCTGATTAGTAGGTCCTGTAGATTGTATTTTCAACCAGAAACGATCAGGGAAAAAACACGGATCAAATTCCTTCACACTTTTACTGTGTTCATTTCATCATCTGTCGTGCAAACATGACACAAAATTCAGGCAAGACACAATGTTGACTTCACTGGTCCTTTAAGCAACAAGGTGAATAGGGTCGACTGGAATGTGAGGTGTGGAAATTCTTCACTGCACCATTAACCCTGTGTTGTCATCTTAAAATGTCAGACGAGTTTCTACTCAGACATGTGTACCATTATTCATCCAGAAAGGTCCCGTTGACAAAATGTGCTTAGTGTACCTTTTTGCTATATATGCTCTGTTATAAATGTTTCTCCCTGGCTATTATTTTGATCTCAGATCATCTTCGAGGGCCGAAGAGGCACCACTGATCAATCTGATGTGGCTATAGACGATGTTTCTCTGCATCGTGGACACTGTGAAGGTAAGGGTCACTCCCTCCACAGTGAACAACACAACCACATTTGGGGTAATTGTTATAACGTTGATTTTCTTTTAACTCCTAGATCTGATTAAGCCAACAACACCAACCGAGAATCCTGTGCCAGCAGACAAGTCTACCATTGCATCAACACCAGATCCAATTACCATGAGACCAGTAACACTAAGACCAACAACTGCTGCACCAGCTCCAACCAACTCAACCATGCCATCTAAACCCTCAACAACTGCTAGGCCACAACCACCAACAACTATGAGACCAGAAACACCAGCACCACCCACAACTGAAGTACCAAGTCCACCAAGACCGACAACTGAAAGACCACAACCCCCAAGACCAACAACTGCAAGACCGCAACCGCCCACCACAGCGAGACCAAGTAAGTCTTTATGTGCCCTTGATAACACAAAGTTACAATCTTCATTCATTACAAACCCCTCCTAACACAAGTGTTATACAATCTGTGTTTTACAAATGGAAAGACACTAAGTACAAAGAAAATGTCATCTGTACTATTTCTTGCAGTGTGTGCTACATATTCTATACACTCAACCTTATATTTGAAGAGTTTTATTCCAAAACCTTATATATCCATAATCAGACATATTTGTAAATTAGCTTTTATTGTAAAAAAAAATATATGAAAGAGATTGGTGTGTTTTTTTAACTATCTAATCATGGCATGGCATGTATTTGTTTCAAATGTATCATTTGGTTTCATTTCAGAGACAAATAATCATGTTTTTTTGCTAAATGCTATACATATCCACCTCACTCTCAGAGAATAAGTAGTACTGCTAGGTTTTACACAGTGAAATGTAACAAATGACTACATTTAAAAAAAAAAATGAAACGTACAAATGATACATTTGTGACATCGATATTTCATGTTTTTAAAGCATATTTAAAACAGTAATATGAGATCTGTATGTAAAACATTTACATTTGAGTAATATAGCAGATGCTCTTACCCAGAGTGAATTACAGTAAATGCATTCATCTTAAGATAGCTGGGTGAGAACCACATGTCAGTCAAATATACAGGATACGAGCATTCCATTCCAGCTAAGCAAATTGATGTATAGCAGTTTGCCCCAATTTCTTGTGTACATTTTCATACACATCTAAAAACCTATGTATGAATAATCTGAGAACAATAATATTTTACAGACATGAATTTACCCGTAATAAGCTATCTTTTCTGGTGACGAATTGGTGGATATTGCGTTATTGGAAATAAACTCTTCATTTGCTCTTTTCTCTTTAGCACCATCGTGCCCAAACCACAGCCACTTCTCCCCCTGCATCTCCGACTGCCAGCCCACCTGTATGCACCTCCACGGCCCACCCGACTGCCACTCTGATGAGCACTGCATACAGGGCTGTGTGTGTGACGACGGCTTTGTGCTCAGACAGAGGGTGTGTGTGCCCACCCAGCAGTGCGGCTGCGTGGACAGCAATGGCAACAGCCATCACGTAAGTAACCTAGCACCCAATGAGAACTGCTTTAGAATTATGTTTGGTGTAGACCCAGTGCCCATAGTTACATGTGTGAAATCTGCAGTGTAATGACTTTAAAGATGGACTTGTATTTCAGTTTAAAGAGAGCTGGTACACTGAGCACTGCCATCAGAAGTGTGAATGTGTTGAAGATGATGGTGTGGGGGAGATTGACTGCAATAATGAATATGAGTGTGATGGGGATGCCATCTGTCTTCAGAATGAAGCTGGACTGTATTTCTGCAAGTCAACAGGTAGGCCACACTTCTCAGAAACTTCACTCTCTTAAGAACTGTCTCCCATACACTCAACAGACATTCAATTGCATTCAATGCCAGTCCCTTACAGACCTCTGTCAAGGCCTAAAGTTCTCCTGTGTTCTAAAACCATGTTCAAGACCAAATTCAGAACAGTTCAGTCTCAAAGACCTTCACTGTTTTATATCATAATTCCTATCTATGTGTTTTCTCACCATGTCCTCATGAACTTGTTGTTTCTATGGTATTAATCTTGTTTCTATTTTTGCATTCAAGGCTTCAGTGAGTGCTCTATCAATGGAGACTCAGAGTACAGAACCTTTAACAACAAGAAGCATTACTTTGAGGGCACAAACTCTCATGTTCTGGTCCAGACCACAGACCTGTCCAAGAACCAGCCAGACATCTACATCAAAACCATCAATGAGATCGTCAACCAGGATGGTGATGACAGTCATGGTGACAGTAGCCAAGGTGACAGTAGCCAAGGTGACAGTAGCCAAGGTGACAGTAGTAATGTTGACAGCAGTGATGAGGATGACAAGCATAAAGACAGCATGAGAAGGGAGAACAGTGAAGACAAGAATGATCGCAGCGATGAGGACAGTGATGAAGATAAAAGTGAGAACAACAACCGTATGCGACTCAGAGGGCTGAAAATCAGAGTCTACAACCACATAGTGGAGTTCAGGAAGAACAGGAAACTTGTTGTAAGTATTTAGGACTTATACATGATTTAATATGACAACTATAAGGTTATTCTTAACTTCTACTTCCAGTTGAAGTCAGAAGTGTACATACACCTTAGCTTTAATCTTGAGTGTATGGGGCAGTATTTTGATGTTTGGATGAAAAACATACCCAAATGAAACTGCCTATTTCTCAGGCCCAGAATCTAGAATATGCATATAATTGTCAGATTAGGATAGAAAACACTATAACGTTTCCAAAACTGTCAAAATATTGTCTGTGAGTATAACAGAACTGATATTGCAGGCAAACACCTGAGGAAAATCCAACCCCGGAGGTGCTGTTTTTCCTGAAAGCTCTCTGTTCCATTGCCTGCCTTCGCTCCATTTAAAGGGATATCAACCAGATTCCTTTTCCTATGGCTTCCACATGTTGTTAACAGTCTTTAGACATAGTTTCAGGCTTTTATGTTGAAAAATAAAATCACATTGCGTCATTGTATGGCTGGGTGCCAGCAGCGTTTTGCATACGCAACAGTTTGGAGCAGACATTTCTCTCTCTCCTATTGAATAAGGTACAGTCCTGAGGATTGATTATAAAAAACTTTGACATGTTTCTATGAACTTTACGGATACTATTTGGGATTTTCGTCTGCCCGTTCGTGACCGCTCGAGCCTGTGGATTTCTGAACATAACGCGCCAACCAAATGGAGGTATTTTGGATATAAAACAAATCTTTATGGAACAAAAGGAACATTTATTGTGTAACTGGGAGTCTCGTAAGTGCAAACATCCAAAGATCATCAAAGGTAAGCGATTCATTTTATTACTTTTCTGACTTTCGTGACCAATCAACTTGGCTGCTAGCTGTTTGTAATGTTTTGTCTGCTGAGAGAGATTTTTTTAAATCAGACACAGCTGGTGGATTACAAGCTAAACTGTGTTTTGCTTATATTGCACTTGTGATTTCATGAAAATGAAATAGTTTTAGTAATTTCATTTGAATTTGGCGCTCTGCAATTCCGGGGATGTTGACAAAAATGATCCCGCTAACGGGATGGGTGCATCAAGAAGTTATCTTCCTGTCTGATGTCTTGAGATGTTGCTTCAATATATCCACATAATTTATCTTCCTCATGATGCCATTTATTTTGTGACGTGCACCAGTCCCTCCTGCAGCAAAGCACCCCCACAACATGATGGTGCCACTCCCATGCTTCACGGTTGGGATGGTGACCTTTGGCTGGCAAGCCTCACCCATTTTCCTCCGAAGTTAACAATGGTCATTATGGCCAAACATTTATATTTTTGTTTCATCAGACCTGAGGACATTTCTCCAAGAAGTACGATCTTTGTCCCCATGTGCAGTTGCAAACCGAAGTCTGGCTTTTTTAAGGCGGTTTTGGAGCAGTGGCTTCTTCCTTGCTGAGCGGCATTTCAGGGGATGTCGATATAGGACTCGATACTTTTGTACCTGTTTTCTCCAGCATCTTCACAAGGTCCTTCGCTGTTGTTCTGGGATTGATTTGCACTTTTTGTACCAAAATACGTTCATCTCTAGGAGACAGAACACGTCTCCTTCCTGAGCGGTATGATGGCTGCGTGGTCCCATGGTATTTATACTTACGTACTATTGATTGTACAGATGAATGTGGTACATTCAAGCATTTGGAAATGGTTCCCAAGGATGAACCAGACTTGTGGAGGTCTGCAATTTTTTTCTGAGAACTTAGCTGATTTCTTTTGATTTTCCCATGATGTCAAGCAAAGAGGCACTACGTTTGAAGGTAGGCCTTGAAATACATCCACAGGTACACCTCCAATTGACTCAAATGATGTCAATTAGTCAATCAGAAGCTTCTAAAGCCATGACATCATTTTTGTGAATTTTCCAAGCTGTTTAAAGGCACAGTCAACTTAGTGTATGTAAACTTCTGACCCACTGGAGTGGAATAATCTGTCTTTAAACAATTGTTGGAAATATTACTTGTGTCATGCACAAAGTAGTTGTCCTGACTGACTTGCCAAAACTATAGTTTGTTAACAAGAAATTTGTGGAGTGGTTGAAAAACGAGTTTTAATGATTCCAACCTAAGTGTATGTGAACTTCTGACTTTAACTGTATCTTAACTGATTATTTATCATGTGCTTTCTGATTTGTTACCCCATGTCTTATTGTAACCTGTAGCCAAAGGTTTGCCACTTTGCTGGCAGAACTGAATCATCTCATTATCTACAGGATGGAATTGGATGGAACCTAGTTTCCTTTTTGGCACCCGTATTTTTCAGTTTATGTGTGTGTGTGTGTGTGTGTGTGTGTGTGTGTGTGTGTGTGTGTGTGTGTGTGTGTGTGTGTGTGTGTGTGTGTGTGTGTGTGTGTGTGTGTGTGTGTGTGTGTGTGTGTGTGTGTGTGTGTGTGTGTCTTTGTGTCTCACCCTGACCCTCATAGCCACTGGCTAGGTGCAATAAGAAAAATGGTTCATGACAGGGTTGTAGTCCATTCTAAACTTCAGATGAATGCAGAACTAGCCATATATTATCTTTTCACTTCTTCCCTACTCCTCTCCTGACCTTAAAACACACTAGCTAGGCTTACTTACGTTGGTTGCCTTTAAAGGTCGACTTTGAGCAAAAATAGCTGATCAATGCACCATCATACTAGGTCATTTAATGGTTAAAAAAAAAGATTAATAAGATATTTGGCTGCTGAAGTGCCATTTCTTACCGATATCCACAGCTTTCATTCAAAAACAATTTGTGTGAATTACATGAACACATGCTGGAGGAGTTACTGCCCAGCAAACCAACATTGGTTCTGTAACGGTTCCCAGAACATTCATCTAGGTCGCTGACAATGTTCTCATAACACAAAAACAGTCCAGTTGTAGTGATCATTATACAATGTTTGTATAAAACATTCACCTGATGTTGCAAGAACATTCCTAGAACATAAAAATGGACTTATTTTATTCTTACAACATTAACGGAATGTCCTGTGCAACCTAACTTAAACATTGTATGAATGTCATCACAACTGAGAATATCTTGTGTTTTGGGAACCTATCCCGTGTAATGTATGTAAATGTAACCACAGTGTTTCCACAACCTAATTACATGTTCTGGGAACCTTTAAAGAACTCAAAGGCTGTATTGTCAACATTCTTGAAACATCAAAGGAATGTTTTGTGCACCCTGATACCAACATGATCTGAAAAAAAAAACTTTGGAGCATATCTCTTGTCATATATCCACAATGTTACCACAACCTAATGAAACATTCTGTAAACCTTGAAAGAACAGATGAAATGTGTTCTGGGAACGTTCTTGTAACATCAGACATCGGACAGTTTTGTGTTTTGGGAACATGTCTTTTGTGGTGTCCCCACAATGTTCCCACCATTTAAAGAACAGATTTCATGTGTTATAGGAACGTTTTTGCAACATCAACCAAATGTTTTAAACAAACATGTAAATGTTCAGGGAATGGTTTGTGGTGGTTGTTACAGATGTTGTGTACAACATTTTAGTGAATGTTAGGAGAACATTCCAAGGAAATTTCATCTAAAACACTTTTGATAAATAAATAGATTTTATCCCAAAAATTATCTTAATGTTTTTGGGGTTTTATCATCCTAATGTTAGATAAAAACCTAACTATAACTTAATGAGAATCTTAGCTAATATTCTGTGAATGTTACCAGCTCGCTAGCCTCTGCATAGTCCCCAAACAACCGGATGCTCCAGTTTGCAGGGGAAATGGAAAGAGAGCCTGTGACGTGACTTCATCTTTTGGACGTTAACAAGGCAACACTCCAACACTCCTCCACATTTACCAGATTGGTTAAACAGTGTAGAACAGAACCTGCACCCAACAGTTGTTTTCTTCTTGTCAAGACCAGTATGTAGGGGATCTAGTTTCAGGCAATTATTTTACATCTGCTACGTTAGGTTACTTTCTAACTAAATTAGCTAGCTTAGCTAACAGACTAGCTACGTCGGTCGCGGTCTGCATGAACAGAATGACATATCAATGAACCACTAAAGGCACACCCCATTTCTGTTTGAGAAATCATAGCAATATTCCTACAGTGAAATAATTGTTTTCCCAAGAAATATGTGTGTGTTTAGTAGACTGCTAGCACATTTTGACTTGTTGCCATTGGGTCAGTAACAGTCTTTTAAGTCTTTCAACAGAACAATAATTAACTATGAGCCCAATTATTTGTTTCCTCATTGGTTGCTGCCCTCTGTTGTTGACAGATAAGCAAAATTACATTGAACATATGATCTCTTGCCCCATATTTCCTCCCTCTCTCTCTCTCTCTCTCTCTCTCTCTCTCTCTCTCTCTCTCTCTCTCTCTCTCTCTCTCTCTCTCTCTCTCTCTCTCTCTCTCTCTATCTATATATATATATATATATACATATATATAGCTGGATGGTAGGAGCATGCATGCCCCTGTCTCCCCAGCAAGGGGTCTGAGGATTCTGGAGAGCTCCTCTCGTATCTACCTGAAGACAGACTTTGGCCTCTCCGTGGAGTTTGATGGACACAGCAGAGCAGGTAACACCACTGTTACATCACAGCCAAAGGAAAGTTTAAATTATTGGTATCTCACCAGTCTCTCTGATAACAGGACAGTAAGATAGCTGTACAGACAGTGTTTACTGCCCAATATGTCTCTTATCTGTGGACAGATAATATTAGCATAATAGTATAATTAACATTTACACATTTTATCATATCTTGCAGAAATATGGTAACAAGGCAACATACTGTATCAATCCAAACACATATGTGTATGATGTGCTACAGACTTGTGATGTATGCTTTGTGATATACAGTAAACTGCTTTATGATATAAAGTCAACTGTTACAGAACATAGATGTACTGACAGAAGGAACTCACTTCCATGTCTTTATTTTGCATAGTAATCATCCTGCCCCACACCTACAAGAGGAGATTGGGAGGCCTGTGTGGCAACTTTGACAGCAAGAAGAAAAATTACATGATGAAGCTGAACGGTAAACAGGCCAAGATCGCCAAATAAATTGGAGAGAGCTGAAGAGTGACGGAGGACTGACTGAGCATGGAGGTACGGAGTCACAGAGACAGTGCTAGCTACCACTATCACATTAATATATGCAATATCGTGTGTATAGAGTGTACAGTATGACATCCATATTAGGAACTCCCTCACTTTTGTCAAATCTCAACTTTTAACCATCTCTTAACCAAGCAGCTACAGTGGGGAGAACAAGTATTTGATACACTGCCGATTTTGTAGGTTTTCCTACTTACAAAGTCTGTAATTTTTTTATCATAGGTACACTTCAACTGTGAGAGACAGAATCTAAAACAAAAATCTAGAATATCACATTGTATGATTTTTAAATAATTAATTTGCATTTTATTGCATGACATAAGTATTTGATCACCTACCAACCAGTAAGAATTCCGGCTCTCACAGACCTGTTAGTTTTTCTTTAAGAAGCCCTCCTGTTCTCCACTCATTACCTGTATTAACTGCACCTGTTTGAACTCGTTACCTGTATAAAAGACACCTGTCTACACATTCAATCAAACAGACCCCAACCTCTCCACAATGGCCAAGATCAGGGAGCTGTGTAAGGACATCAGGGATAAAATTGTAGACCTGCACAAGGCTGGGATGGGCTACAGGACAATAGGCAAGCAGCTTTGTGAGAAGGCAACAACTGTTGGCGCAATTATTAGAAAATGCAAGTAGTTCAAAATGACGGTCAATCACCCTCGGTCTGGGGCTCTATGCAAGATCTCACCTCGTGGGGCATCAATGATCATGAGGAAGGTGAGGGATCAGCCCAGAACTACACGGCAGGACCTGGTCAATGACCTGAAGAGAGCTGGGACCACAGTCTCGAAGAAAACCATTAGTAACACACTACGTCGTCATGGATTAAAATCATGCAGCGCACGCAAGGTCACCCTGCTCAAGCCAGCGCATGTCCAGACCCGTCTAAAGTTTGCCAATGACCACCTGGATGATCCAGAGGAGGAATGGGAGAAGGGCATGTGGTCTGATGAGACAACAATAGAGCGTTTTGGTCTAAACTCCACTCGCCGTATTTGGAGGATGAAGAAGGATGAGTACAACCCCAAGAACACCATCCCAACCGTGAAGCATGGGGGTGGAAACATCATTCTTTGGAGATGCTATTCTGCAAAGGGGACAGGACGACTGCACCGTATTGAGGGGAGGATGGATAGGGCCCTGTATCGCGAGATCTTGGCCAACAACCTCCTTCCCTCAGTAAGAGCATTGAAGATGCGTCGTGGCTGGGTCTTCCAGCATGACAACAACCCGAAACACACAGCCAGGGCAACTAAGGAGTGGCTCCGTAAGAAGCATCTCAAGGTCCTGGAGTGGCCTAGCCAGTCTCCAGACCTGAACGCAATAGAAAATGTTTGGAGGGAGCTGAAAGTCCGTATTGCCCAGCGTCAGCCCTGAAACCTGAAGGATCTGGAGAAGGTCTGTATGGAGGAGTGGGCCAAAATCCCTGCTGCAGTGTGTGCAAACCTGGTCAAGAACTACAGTAAATGTATGATCTCTGTAATTGCAAACAAAGGTTTCTGTACCAAATATTAAGTTCTGCTTTTCTGATGTATCAAATACTTATGTCATGCAATAAAATGCAAATGAATTACTTAAAAATCATACAATGTGATTTTCTGGATTCTGTCTCTCACAGTTGAAGAGTACCTATAATAAGAATGACAGACCTCTACATGCTTTGTAAGTAGGAAAACCTGCAAAATCAGCAGTGTTACAAATACTTGTTCTCCCCACTGTACTGTATATTTGACTAGGCAAGTTAGTTAAGAACAAATTGTTATTTACAATGACAGCATAGGAACAGTGGGTTAGCTGCCTTCTTCAGGGGCAGAACAACATATTTTTACCTTGTCAGCTCAGGGATTCAATCCAGCAACCTTTCAGTTACTGGCCCAACGCTCTAACCACTAGGCTACCTGCCACCCCAAAGGAATATTTTTTATGATAAGGAAATGTTATATCTTTAAAGAGCACCAACACCAAAACTGACTCATTCTTCTTTTATGTTTTCAGAGGATCATCTTCCCTTCGTAACTTTGCTTATGGCCAGCGACCTGACCTCAATGCATCAAGGCCATTGAATTTGTTTTTTTCTTTTCTTCTCATAGACAGACACATTCCTTCCTACAATGGACACAGTGCATTTGAAAGCACTTGGGTTAAAAAAGGGGTTTTGTGGACTATGGATCAATAAAGTATTCTACTTCTTCCATATGACTGTTGGTTTAAATCCTGTTGTTTCTGCAGCTTATGACCCACCTGTGTGCCTTACAGTCGTAGGTTATTTACACAGTTAACCTAGTGTAAGAATCAATGTACACACATGACACTTCCCACTTGAAAAAATACTACAGTTTACTATAGAATACTACAGTTCAGACCCCAGTCCTACCTACCTGGTTATGGAAAATTGTGCTATTTTAGTATTTCTACAATAGGTGGAGAAAGTGGTGAAAGCCTCCACTTCTATGTCAAAGATATATTTTTTTAAACACAACAGTAAATAGTACAGTAATGTCAGCAAAAACGCTACAGTAAATACTACATTCCACAAAAACACTACTGTAAATAATACTGTATACTACAATCCGCAAAAACACTACATGAATTGCTATAGTATATACTACAGTTTTATTTTACAATAGTATTTGTACTATAGTTAACTGTGCATACTGCAGCATATTACAGTAAATACTACAGTGAATACTACAGTAAAGTCAGCAAAAACACAACAGTGAATACTATAGTATTAATACCATAGTATAATATATAGTTTTTTCATGAGGGTTATACTTGTATATTCCTGCTAACGTGTAATATGTATTCGAAGGCCCACATTCCATTAGCTTTAGACTGATGTCCAATACCTCAGTGACTGTAATGTACAATATTACTGTACGACAATAGAAAACTATGCAAGTCAATGACGCAAATGTTTAAGCTTATGTTTTTCCCACTGAATGTATGTTTTATTTCTTGAATTATTGATCTATTCTTGATATTCATTTTATAAGATCTTATGAATAATACATTATTATTCACACTGCACCGAATCTACATGTGTTGAAAACAATAGGGCAAGGGCAAGTTAAATAAGGGGTAAAAAAAATGCTTAGGGGGCATCTTTGTAAAACTCAAGTGATTTGACCTAGACCCCTGGTTATAGTGTATTATTTATCGTCTCAATCAGTCTGGTCATGTGTGTCTCCATTGGTCTAGTCCAGGGGCGGTCAGTGCCATTTAAGATGAGGGAGTACGATGATCTTTTTCTTCATCAGCATGGCATTATTTCTATCACAGCATATTGGATGACTGTCATTCATATTCCATTCATTCAGTTCAATGTAACAGCAATAGGTTTAGGCTACTAAATGATACTTTAATTTCCCCTATACCCATCATGAGGTTGCTACAACCTAGCTTATGAATGAAAGTTTACAACGTAGGTGCACACATGTCGAGAGAAAATGTTTGTGACAGACAGTGACACGTGGACAGACAGGGACACATTCAGTACCACCTTGCACAGTCTTGCCTGCATCGAGCTGATCTAGGTTGTAATCATTAGTACAACAGTTGCAAACGAGAGTTTCTATTGGACAAATCCAGGTATGTTTATCCCGGTTTTGTTCAGTTTGCTTCAGTGGAATAAATACACCCTTGATCATGCACAGTTCACTTTCATAGCAGCCACATTGAATCAATCAAATGTATTTATAAAGCCCTTTTTACATCAGCCGATGTCACAAAGTTCTATACAGAAACCCAGCCTAAAACCACAAACAGCCAGAATGCAGATGTAGAAGCACAGTAGCTAGGAAAAACTCCCTAGAAAGGCAGGAACCTAGGAAGAAACATGGCGAGGAACCAGGCTCTGAGGGGTGGCCAGTCCTCTTCTGGCTGTGCCGGGTGGAGATTATAACAGTACATGGCCAAGATGTTCAAACGTTCATAGATGACCATCAGGATTAAATAATAATAATTGTATTCCTTCTCGCATTTATACGCTCTCCTCCTCTCACCCTTTCCCTTTGCTTGTGGACTTCCAAGCACAACACCTCAGCTACCACAGCCTACATCATTGTCACCATATTAGCTAAAGTAACATCATAGTTAACATAGCTAATACAACTAATGTGTTAGTAAACCCGCAACAATCATACAGTAATGTTAGAGTGTACAGTCAGTAAGCCTTTGCTCCGGAGGCAATAAATTAGTAAAACCAAAAGCTTACCTAGACTTGGAAGAATACCAGTTTTGTGTTGGATAGTCATAGCCAGCTAGCTAACATAGCATCCCTCTGTTTAAGCAGGGTGTTTAAGCAGGCTAGGATAGCTGCATTTGCTAGCTAAGTAATGAAACTGAAAGTTTCTCTCTTTCTCTCTCTTGCTTCTTCATTTTGGAAGAAATTAATTTTTATAAAACTGTTCAACTAATGTCTTTCTCTCTCTTTGAGTCAACTACTCACCACAATTATGCACTGCAGTGCTAGCTAGCCATAGATGATGCTTTCAGTACTAGATTCATGCTCTGATCCTTTGTTTGGGTGGACAACATGTCAGTTCATGCTGCAAGAGCTCTGATAGGTTGGAGGACATTCTCCAGAAGTTGTCATAATGACTGTGTAAGTCTATGGAAGGGGGTGAGAACCATGATTCTCTTAGGTTTTGTATTGAAGTCAATGTACCCAGAGGAGGACGGAAGCTAACTGTCCTCTGGTTACACCATGGCGCTACCCTACAGAGCACTGTTGAGGCTACTGTAGAGCTTAATTGAAAAACAGTGTGTTTTAATCAATTATTTAGTGGCATGTGAATATATTTAGTATAGTTTTATCTAAAAATTATAACTTTTTAAATGTTTTATGAAATTCATTTTCTTTTTAGCCTTTATTTAACTAGGCAAGTCAGTTAAGAACAAATTCTTATTTTCAATGACGGCCAAGGAACAGTGGGTTAACTGCCTGTTCAGGGGCAGAACAACAGCTTTGTGCCTTGTCAGGTTTGAACTTGCAACCTTCCAGTTACTAGTCCAACGCTCTAACCACTAGGCTACCCTAGTGGGGAGGAGAACGATTGTCCTCCCCTTCCTCCTCTGAGGAGTCTCCACTGGTCTAGTCAGTGGACCTACACACCATTCCTTACATGTCAAACATGAACCAATAATGAAAAGAATGTTGTTGTTAGTAAATCATTAGACGCCACTTTGACTTTTAGGGAAACGGGTACAACCAGTGATGTCTATAAAGCCTGGATGACTGACGGGGTACTGTATTGAAGCCATTGCGATGCCATCTTGGTACTCCACAGCCATTGTAAAAAAAGGTTTTGTAAGCTATAGAAATGCATTTGTTTATGTCTACATTAGTTTTTGACATGTTTATTATATTACAGACACCAATATATATATATATATATAAACATATATAAACATTTTCTTTCAAATATTTTCTTTAGTACTAATGTTACTGTCTCCACTACAATAACAAAATACCTAAATATATGTAATTTTATCCTTTAAACATTTAATTGAAATACTGTAGAATTCCATTAATTCCTATGGAGGACTGCTCCTACTGGGGAGTACCAATATGGCCGACCGGTGGCTTCAAAGCCTCTCAATGGCCAATACATAGCATCAGCAATCCAGGGTTTATATACATGGCTGGGTACGACTGTGGTGTCTGGGGTAATAGGATATTACCAACTTCTCTAAGCACAATAGGTGTTTGTGCACCAAGCACACAATTGGATTGTTTGTCTGCATATGTGTGCCACCATGCATATGATGAATATTGTATTCATTCATACCCACCTACATTAATGCTTACCACATTTGGCTGTAAAACAGCAGGATGAATGGGTCTACAGTACACATAGTGCTTCTGATGCTGTTTCGCCATCCACAGGGGGTCTTGCCAACAGGTAGGGAAAAGAGGGAAAGGAAAGACATACAATTGATGAAGTTTATTTCCACAACGCTATATCCATTTGAAAATGATAAACGTGAATTAGCTAACACAACGTGCCGTTGGAACACGGGAGGGATTGTTGCTGAAAATGGGCCTCTGTACGCCCATGTAGATATTCCATAACAAATCTGCCATTTCCAGCTACAATAGTAATTTACAACATTAACAATGTCTACACTGTATGTCTGATCAATTTGATATTATTTTAATGGGTATAAAATGTTATCTTCTTTCAAAAACAAGGACATTTCCAAGTGACAAAAAAATATTGAACGGTAGTGTAAATGTTCAGACCGTTTACTCAGTACTTTGTTGAAGCATCTTTGGCAGCGATTACAGACTTGGGTATGATGCTACAAGCTTGCCCCCCCCCTCCTTATTTGGGTAGTTTCTCCCATTCTTCTCTGCAGATCCTATCAAGCTCAGTCAGATTAAATGGGGAGCGTCACTGCTCAGCTATTTCCAGGTCTCTCCAGAGATGTTTGATCAGGTTCAAGTCCAGGCTCTGGCTGGGCCACTCAAGGACATTCATAGATGTGTCCCAAAGTCACTCCTGGGTTGTCATGGCTGCGTGCTTAGGGTCGTTGTCCTGTTGGAAGGTGAAACTTTTCCCCAGTCTGAGGTCCTGAGCGCTCTGGAGCAGCTTTTCACCAAGGTTCTCTCTGTACTTTTCTCCGTTCATCTTTTCCTCGATCCTGACTAGTCTCCCAGTCCCTGCCACTGAAAAACATTGCCACAGCATGATGCTACCACCCCCATGCTTCAATGTAGGGATGCTGCCAGGTTTCCTCCAATCTTGGTTTCATCAGACCAGAGAATCTTGCTTCTCATGATCTGGTAGTCTTTAGGTGCCTTTTGGCAAACTCCAACAGGGCTGTCATGTGGCTTTTACTGAGCAGTGGCTTCCTTCTGGCCACTCTACCATAAAAGCCTGATTGGTTGAGTGCTGCAGAGATGATTGTCCTTCTGGAAGATTATCCCATCTCCACAGAGGAACTCTGGAACTCCTTGAGTGTGATCATCGGGTTCTTGGTCACTTCCCTGACCAAGGCCCTTCTCCCCCAATAGCTCCGTTTGGCCAGGCGGCTAGCTCAGGGAAGAGTCTTGGTGGTTCCAAAAATGTTCCATTTAAGAATGACAGAGGCCACTGTGTTCTTGGGGACCTTCAAAGCTGCAGACATTTTTTGATGTCCTATCCCAGATCTGTGCCTCGACACAATCCTGTCTCTGAGTTCTACGGACAATTCATTCGACCTCATGGCTTGGTTTTTGCTCTGATATGCATTGTCAACTGTGGGACCTTGTGGGGCCTTTCCAAATCATGTCCAATCAATTGAATTTACCACAGGTGGACTCCAATCAAGTTGTAGAAACATCTCAAGGATGATCAATGAAAACAGAAAGTACCGGAGCACAATTTCGCATCTCATAGCAAAGGGTCTGAATACTTATGTAAATAATGTATTACTGTTTCTTGTTTTTAATACATTTGCAAACATTTCTAAAACCCTGTTTTTGCTTTTTCATTATGGGGTATTGTGTGTAGATTGATGAGGAAAATGATTTATTCAATCCATTTCAGAATAAGGCTGTAACGTAACAAAATGCGGAAAAAAGTAAAAGGGAATGAATACTTTACGGATGCACTGTACCCATAACTAAAGGAAGAAAGGATGACCTTACAAGGTATCACAAGCAGTTGTTCCTCTTTAAAAAAATTGTCAACCTTTATTTCTGAGAGTGTACATACAAAAGCAACCCGTTTAAGTCATTCTTATTTCATAACGTATTACATGTTTTGTCAACAGTCTGTTGTTTGAATCGTGACTTTTAACTGTTAGCATTATTGCTTGTTTTCTAAAGTGTTCACCCCTCCAAAGCCAGTCACACAAGAGCCAACCACAGGAGAAAGTATTACTACACCTTCACCATTTAACACAGTAGACAGCAGTACTACACATTCAACCTCTAATGCAGTAGACAGTAGTACTCCACCTTCACCATCAGTAGACAATAGTACTACAGTTTCACCATCTAATACAGTGGACAGCAGTACTACACCTTCACCATGTAATACAGTAGACAGCAGTACTACACATTCACCCTCTAATTCAGTAGACAGTAGTACTACACCTTCACCATCAGTAGACAATAGTACTACAGTTTCACCATCTAATACAGTAGACATCCGTATTACACATTCACCATCAGTAGACAATAGTACTACAGTTTCACCATCTAATACAGTAGACATTAGAACTACACCTTCATCATCAGTAGACAGCAGTACTCACCTTTACCATCTAACACAGCAGGCAGGACTGCTAAACCTTCAGAATCTAAAACAGTAGACAGCAATACTCCACTGGCATATAAAACAAATATGATTAAACAGCACAATTATTACACAGGTGCACCTTGTGTTGGGGAAAATAAAAGGCCACTCTTAAATTGTGAAGTCTTGTCACACAACACCATGCCACAGATGTCTCAAGTTTTGAGGCAGCGCGCAATTGGCATGCTGACTGCAGGAATGTCAACCAGAAGTATTGCTGGAGAACTGAATGTTAATTTCTCTACCATAAGCCACCTCCAACATCGTTTTAGAGAACTTGGCAGTACGTCCAACCGGCGTCACAACCGCAGATCATGTGTTACCATGCCAGCCCAGGACCTCCACATCCGGCTTCTTCACCTGTGGGATCGTCTAAGACCAGCTACCAGCTGATGAAACTTTGGGTTTGCACAGCCAAAGAATTTCGGCACCAACTGTCAGAAACCGTCTCAGGGAAGCTTGTCTGCCTGCTCGTTGTCCTCATGAGACAAACGGTGGTCACACAACATACTGACTGGTTTTCTGATCCACGCCCAAACCTTTATTTGAAGGTATCTCATGTTGCGTTTATATTTTTGTTCAGTGTAGTTTACCATTTCATCCAGGAGAAGCACCTGTTTCGACAAAGAATGGCACGTCAGTAAATAGTGCTCACTTATTAATATCCCTTTACACTTTTCTTTTTAAAACAGACGAGTCAAACACAGGAGGAAGCAATACTACACCTTCACCACTAGAGGACAGCACAGTTGCAAAAGTCACAGCCTCCACTACTCCAGTGTACCAGTATCTGAACTGTCAATCACACCTCTAATCACACCTATCCCCTAGTTGTATGGACCAAGAATGAATGCAGCAAATTACAAATTGTTTATCATATACATGGATTATTTCAGAACTTGGATCAACATGGACTCTTCAAGCAACACATACCACCCCTGCTGTGTCTAACCAGGTTCATACCATTACCAGTCCAGCAGTCAAGTCATTTTGATCACGCAACTGACACAACACCACCAGTCATAACCCTGTTCTACAATATGCACACCACAACCATTGTCTCGAAGGACACAACTGAGATAGACCATAAGAACATCATAACCTCTTACAAAGGCAGGCTACAGTCCCCACTGCCAAGTTGCTCAAGAAGGAAATTATTGATTTTGTATAGGCCATACTTTACAGTATGGGTAGGATCATCATCTTAAAACTGATCATATGAAATTGTGATTTTTTTTCTCACAGATACCAAAACTCTGATCGCCCATTTGAAGGTCTCTATTGTTTCAGCAGGGGAGAGAAGTGAGGAAGAGATCAATGAGGCGTTGCACAATGTAAAAGAAGCTTACAATCATCAACTCTGACAAGGCTTCATTATTCAATAAAATCTTAGAAATCCCTACATAACCAGCATGAACCATAAACAGGCTATATTAAATCAACCTGCTGAGATACCAGGAAGGAGAGGCTTTATTTGTCTTCCTCTCGTCCAAGCTTGCAGCCCAGGTCCGAGCCTTTCTACAGAGGGAGAACTGTAAAGACTGCACACTCAGGATCAGAAACATATTTATTTTTTTACTAGGCAAGTCAGTTAAGAACAAATTCTTATTTTCAATGACGGCCGAGGAACAGTGTGTTAACTGCCTGTTCAGGGGCAGAACGACAGATTTGTACCTTGTCAGCTCAGGGATTTGAACTTGCAAACATTTCGGTTACTAGTCCAACGCTCTAACCACTAGGCTACCCTGCCGCCCCTTCAGATGAACGGGAGACCAACATTTGATCCAAACCATTAACCCAAACAATCTTATGAGGTCCATGGCACTATCCCTCATCGTATAACCCTAATATACAACTAGGGTTCCAGGAGGGTTCTTTAGCTGTCCCCATAGGTTCCAGGTAGAACCCTTTTTGGTTCCAGGTAGAACTCCTTTGGGTTCCATGTAGAACCCTCTGTGGAAAGTGTTCTACATGGAACCCAAAAGAGCTCTACTTGTAATCAAATAGGTTCTACCTGGAACCAAAAATCGTTCTTTAAATGGTTCTCCTATGGGGACAGCCGAAGAACACTTGTAGGTTCTAGATAGCACCCTTTTTCTAAGAGTGTAGCCTGGGCCCCACAGATATACCTACCTCTGAATATCCACAATGCCAGGTCACACTTTTAAGCCATTTTAATTTTGGTTCCGGCTATATCTTTTTCAGACTAATGAAATATATGGCCTATTAATTTTAAATATTTGTATTTTACCTTATTTAACCAGGTTGGCCAGATATATGCGATTGTAAGCTATGATGCTGTTTGGGCATTTGTCACAAGGAGGCAGTAGAACCTTTTCTTCTTTCCAACAGAAGCACAATAAAATAAGCTTTCCTCTTTTGTTTCAACACTGTTTCATGAGTGGCTAACAAACAAAGTTATTTAGTGCAATTTGTGCAACAAATGCATTATTTAAAAGTACACACATAATGTTTTCATTTTTAGGTTAAACAATTTGTGCAGTTTTTAACGAATTCATATTTGTATACGCAGAAAGAAAGAGCAATCAGCCAGAGCAGCGTGATATTATCCATCCGCAGCACATCATTTTCTCGGAGGCGTAGCCCACATTTTTTAAGCTTTTACACGTGTTCCAGACTTCAGATAGGACAACAGGCGCTGATGTGAGAAAGCATGAGCAGTAGGAGCACAGCGCAAAAATCTAATTATGAGAGAAGAGGAAGGAGATTCCACAGCCCCAGGGACCGCGTTGTCTTTTATAGCTACACCCGCTCTATCCAATTAGGGCAGTGCAGGCTCGATCTGACCCAGGATGCTGCTCCCTCTGACCCGGGAAATTCGGTTGTCCTCAAGGCCTACTCTCACCGCCTTTGACCAAGCTGTTAAAAAGGTATCGACATTCATGGGTTAGGTATACCCAGCTATTCTCAGCCACAATAGCCTTGGTTACTCAACTGAAGATACCGAACTAGGCTACAACCACTCTGCTGATTAATTGTAAAGCACATAGCTTACATTTGCGTCTTCATAAACTGGAATTTGTTTACTTTCTCTGTGTACCAATGCATGCCAAATATCTGACCATGCTTAATGGGGAGAAAATAATACGAGTGGAAGTGGAATCTGCACGAGCGCATTTAGGGATTGGTGGACCTTTCCAGTCCGTTACTTTGACGCGCTGGCTCGATGCGCGGCCACTATCACAAGCGGACAGAGCGCGCGCGATTGATTTGCCTCAAACGCCACGGTGATATGAGCCTCGTCTCGTGGCACGGATTCGGGAGGGGTGTTAAATGTAGAACAGACCAATACGTTGTTCATCTTCGTAGTCGTCCCTCTCAATCCAGGTTGTTTATTTCAAAGCATCGCTGTAGCAGTGCGTGGTGCAAATATTAATTCTCATTGCGCACATCTCCACAATCCTGCTAGATGTAATTTATGTTAGTTCTCTTGACTGATGAATCTTAAGGGTTCGCCTTTCGCCATTTCGGTTTGTAAACTCAGCTCATATAGGGTCACTGAGGGGTTGAAATCAGACCAACCTTTTAGCTCTGAACATACAGTATTAGCTTGCTGCTCCCAAGGGACAACTTCCCAAGGCAATGGCATAGGAATGCCACTCAGACCATGGCTCTGAGTAGGAGCATATAACTTTGGGCTTGATTATGGTTAACGTGTATTTTTTTTTTTAATGTAGACCAGTCGATGCTTAGACCAAGGTCTCTTTTCCAGATGAGCCCTGTGTAGCACCGCAATACACATTAAAATAGAATAAGCACATTAATCTACACATTCGAATACATATTAAAATATACGTTATCATACACAACAATACACGTAAAGCAAAACACAATCGTAAAAAAACAGACACATTCTTCAGTAAAAAGGTCCCCTAACAATCATCTGATATGCCCTAGAGGCACCAATTCCTCCATTTTTAAAGTGCATTGTAGATCCAACACATAAAGTGCAAAAAAAAGAAGCAGAAAAGAATCTACCCAACTCAGTGGAGATCAAACGGATCTCCAGAGTTAGTCATCCCTGAGACCTGGTCCAGTAGGCCTTACAGTAGGTTATAAGGTAAGGTATGGCGGAAGTTTATGCAAGATGGTTTTATAGACAAACGAGTGCAATTCATCGATCTACAACACTTCAAGGAGGGTACAGCCCACATCTTGATACAAAAAGCAATGATGTGCACTTAAACTATCGCACGCACTAAAGTGCAATGCGCTATGATTAACTGCACCCAATGACTTCTACACAGTCCCGTCTGCATTCAAATCAAATCAAATCAAATTGATTTATATAGCCCTTGATACATCAGCTGATATCTCAAAGTGCTGTACAGAAACCCAGCCTAAAACCCCAAACAGCAAGCAATGCAGGTGTAGAAGCACGGTGACTAGGAAAAACTCTGTAGAAAGGCCAAAACCTAGGAAGAAACCAAGAGAGGAACAAGGCTATGTGGGGTGGCCAGTCCTCTTCTGGCTGTGCTGGGTGGAGATTATAACAGAACATGGCCAAGATGTTCAAATGTTCATAAATGACCAGCATGGTCGAATAATAATAAGGCAGAGCAGTTGAAACTGGAGCAGCAGCACAGTCAGGTGGACTTGGGACAGCAAGGAGTCATCACGTCAGGTAGTCCTGGGACATGGTCCTAGGGCTCAGGTCCTCCGAGAGAGAGAAAGAAAGAGAGAAGGAGAGAATTAGAGAACGCACACTTAGATTCACACAGGACACCGAATAGGAAAGGAGAAGTACTCCAGATATAACATACTAACCCTAGCCCCCCGACACATAAACTACTGCAGCATAAATACTGGAGGCTGAGACAGGAGGGGTCAGGAGACACTGTATAGACGATCAGGAGGGGTCAGGAGACACTGTATAGACGACATTCATATGGACGATATCGCCATATTCAATAAGCAGAATGAATGTTGACTGAATGAATGGTTTTCTGCTCTTTAACGACAGACAGAACCAGTTCCTATAGAAGAAGCCTATTTTAATTCTTAATTTATTAACTAATTAATCAACATGCTTTTTGAAAGATAGATTTTCAACAATCCAGATGATATTTATAGGGGCACTGTCCAAAGTACATATGCATAAATCATTAGATATGTGATGTGGAAATTAACATACACTTGTTTTTAACTGTATTAAGTTCCAATTTCAGTTCAACAAATGCTTGGCAGATTGAAGCTCTGACAGAGCCTGGTCAGCTGTGGGGGCAATAGCACACCACAGTGTCATCTGCATACAGGTGATTATATTTTTTATTTTTTACAGATAAACCAATATTGTTAATGTAAATAGTAAAAGAAAACGGGCCAAGAATCGATCCCTGTGGCACACCTTTTGTTATGTCCAGAGAACTTGATTTAACACCATCAGTAAATACACACAGTGTTCTGTCCTTTAAATAATTTTCAAATCAGCTGCATGCAGCCTGGTCCGGCCAATTGATGAAAGCCTCTAAATTAGTAATGAGGGATCCACAGTGTCGAAGTGTATCTTCAGACTTACCCAGCATCGTTGTCCGTCCTCTTCAGTACTTTGGAGATGTGAGTCAGACTGTGTCTGAACTGAGAGAGAAACTAGAAGACTTCCTTAAAGGAGAATGGACCAAGATCTCCACTACAGTGAATATAGGGGATGTTGTACTGCCTCCAGAGCCCAAGACGTCCCTTAGCTCAGACCGTTCACAGGTCAGTAAATAGGTCTGCACAATGTTTATTTTTATCCAAACAATTAAGAACTTTTTTTTAAGTAGCAGAGATAGTACTATGACCTGGTCTGAAACCTGACTGGTGTATATTTAGAATACATTTAGTAGTTAAAGGGATCTAAGTTGAGTATTTACCAAGGATTCTAGGAGTTTTGTTGGCAAGAGAGTTAGGAAATGGGGTGATAGTTATTTGGGCCACAAGGGTCACCACCTTTGTAAAGGGGGAGTATATTGGCCGCCTTCCAGACCCTGGGGATGGAACCAGAAATAATTGTAAGGTAAACATTTGTGTTAAAGATTCTGCGATCCGAGGAGGATCAAGCTGCAGCAAGAAAGGACCAAGCAAATCAGCCAAAGTGGATCTTGGACAAGGCATCTAGCACATGACGAGGAAAGTTGTTGAAATTAAAAAATGTTTCACTGATGTTGATGGAACTTCCATTGAGCCAACTATAGGCTGGGAGAGTGGGTCAGTTAAACCACAATTTCTTTCAAAGAAAACAAAAAAATCCTTCCAACGGATAAATATGTACAGTATTTTGGCTTATGGCCACATCCATAACCAAAAGCAACATTTTGAGGTGATAGTGATATTTAGAGAACATGATGCCACAAGGGTTGATTTTGCATACTGTATGTAGCCACCATTCCCCCTTTTTTCACTCTGTCACACTTGAAGATATTGTAATGAGCAATGTCAGTGTCCTTATCCAGGAATCAAGCCATTCACCCAAGTCTCTGTGAGAACCAAAATATCCGGGCTCGTGTCATGCAAGAGGTTCCATCTTTAACATCAAACTTTGTACGTTGATAAGTAACAACCCAAGTCCTCTTTGTGATTTGTAAACAGCATGGGTATCCATATTATTTATGGTAGTTGATATAATAGCACTGGACAAGCTTACCCCAGTGGCCTCCTCAATTGGACTAACAGTAACAGAGCAAACTGTGGAATTCAACTTGATGGTCACAAGATTATTACTGAAAATGCCCCTGGAAATCTGTAGCAGTATGATGATAACGCTGTGCAATAGTAGGAACGGGAAAAGTTAACTGAGCAGGGGTTGGGCTGTTTTTGAGTCAATGCTATGACAAGCCTATGGCATACACTACATGACCAGAAGAATGTAGATACCTTCTTGTTCGAACATCTCATTCCAAAATTAATGGGCATTAATGTGGAGTTGGTCCCCCCTTTGCTGCTATAACAGCCTACACTCTTCTGGGAAAGCTTTCCACTAGATGTTGGAACATTGCTGGGGGGACTTGCTTTCATTCAGCCACAAGAGCATTAGTGAGGTCGAGCACTGATGTTGGGCGATTAGGCCTGGCTCGCAGTCTGCGTTCCAACTCATTCAAAAGGTGTTTGATGGGGTTGAGGTTAGGGCTCTGTGCAGGCCAGTCATGTTATTCCTCACCGATCTCGACAAACCATTTCTGTCTGTACCTCGCTTTGTGAATGGTGGCATTGTCATGCTGAAACTGGAAAGGGCCTTCCCCAAACCTTTGTCACAAAGTTGGAAGCACAGAATCATCTAGAATGTCATTGTATGCTATGGCATTAAGATTTCCCTTCACTAGAACTAAGGGGCCTAGCCTGAACCATGAAGAACAACTCCAGACCATTATTCCTCCTCCACCAAACATTACAGTTGGGACTATGCTGTCGTGGCAGGTAGCTTCCTCCTAGGAAGCGGGATTCAGGAAGCGTGATTCATCACTCCAGATGACTCGTTTCCATGGCGGCAAGTTTTACACCACTCCAGCCGATGCTTGGCATTGCGCATGGTGATCTTAGGCTGATGTGCAGCTGCTCGGCCATGGAAACACTTTTTATGAAGCTCCTTTCGAACAGTTATTCTGCGCACGTTGCTTCCAGAGGCATTGGAACTCAGTAGTGAGTGTTGCAACAGAGCAGACCACTTTTACATGCTTCAGCACTCATCGGTACCATTCTGTGAGCTTGTGTGGCCTACCACTTCGCAGCTGAGCCGTTGTTGCTCCTAGACATTTCCTCTTCACAATAGCAGTACTTACAGTTGACGGGGCAGCTCTAGCAGGGCACAAATCTGACTAAGTGACTTGTTGGAAAGGTGGCATCCTATGACGGTGCCACGTTGAAAGTCACTGAGCTCTTCAGCAAGGCCCTTCTACTGCCAATGTTTGTCTATGGAGATTGCATGGCTGTGTGCTCATTCATTCATATTTCTATATACAGTACTGTTGAATTAGATCTTTAGAAAAAGGAAAGGCACTGTGATACAATATATTTTTGTATCTGTGCTTAAAATATTAACTTTCTTTAAAACCTCTAGGGCTCTATTTTAGCAAACGTAACACTAAGCGCAGTCGGTAACATAAATCTAAGCGCAGTCGGTAGCGCTATAGGTTCAGCAGTGTGTCAGAAATATCTTTGCTATTTTCACGATCACAATTATTGGCACACTTGCTGGTGTTGGCACGAAAAGGCTACGTTTTGATGAATTAACAAGTTGTGGGTGTGTGGAGGCTTGGCCCCACATTAGTCAATCAGAACGTGCTCCATGGTGAAATATGTGGTTGCTTCAACTTGTGTATTTACGGTCTTATATGTACTGCCTTGGAATCAATTCCAATGCCAATGTTAGTCCGTTTTAGTTTGTGAAATGGCTTACAGAAATGAAATTCCAAAATGTAGACCTATCTTTGCTAAACACGTTAACGTGAACCCATTTGCTCTCCACATTGGTCCAAATAGTTGCATGACTTCAATAGCATTCACACTGATATAGGGGCTAGACATACTGTAAATTGCATTATGGCTGAGCATGTACATGCAAAACATTGTCAATAAGCAAGATTCAATTAGTTATTGATAAGGCCTAAAATGAGAACAAATAATTTGTTACGATTGGTTGTAATACAATTAAACGGAAAACAAGCAATTTTTACAGGTTACAGATAACTTCTAAATACGAGATTCACTTGTATTCGCCAACGTAGCCAACATCATGGAGGGGGGTTAGCGGGGGGGGGTTACGCAGGTCCAAATCTGAATTTGCATGGCTAAAATAATGTGGGCCTGCCTACAATGCAAAGATTAAAAGGGAATGTCGGCTCACTGTTTTACTCCTCTCAAACGTAATATTTTAATATAGCTTTCGTGATTAAGATTCATTTCCAAGCAGTCTCAGGAGCCAAACCCTTTATCGGCTGTATTGACTACTTCACGGTTGCATTGGGCAGACAAAAAAAGCCTTTTTTTGAGAGGATCAAATAAAAGAAAATGGGGAAGAAAACATGTTTTTATGTTTCTAAATACGAAATTTATAGGCACATTAGGCTACCCTTGTTCCACGCGCATATGGGCGGTCTGCGTCACAGCTGGATAGGCTGCGTCTCCGCTGTCAAAATTCATGCCATAATCAACTGTGACACTGCTAAAACTAGCTTTTAGTTGGTCTTAAATATCCCTATCAGCGCTGCCTGAAATTAGCACTTTCGATCATGTTTTTAATGGCACACCTCAAATATTTCCAACCCGCCCTTCTGACCAAAATCAAGCTGATATAAGACAGGTAAATTGTTAGGTCTGGAAATGCTAGTGCGCCAGTTTTGGCAAGAGGAAATGGCAAACTAACGTGGGTTTGACACTGACGCTGCCTTAACGCCAGCCGAAAATAGAACCCTTAGAGGCAGAGCATTCTACAATGACATGGCTCTATACATAACTGAGCAACGCATTGAATCTGTTTTTGGTTTGGGTACCGTTAAGAAACCCGGGGTGGCGTGTCTGGTGGGGTATGTATGTTCGTTTGGAGTGTAATTCAAATAGATTACACAAGTGCTTAGGCATTTTCTACACACAACTGTTTCTTAAAAAGGCTAGAAGAGAAGTAGTCAATTTCTCCATAAACGTGAACCATGAAAGACTATCATGCATGTTTATGATGTTAGTTCTGTGTGTATAGTTCAGGGCAAGGTGTGCTGCTTTGTTTTTAGCCAGCTGCAGCTTTGCTAGCTCTTCTTTGTGGCACCTGACCATGTTACCGGACATTAATCAAGATGGGATGATATCAGAGCCTGAACAACTAGTACAGTTGATCTTTGTGTCAAAAACTCAGAACATCTTTTTATAACTTTATTGCTCATTATTGTGCAATAACACAAACAAACCTCTTGTTGACTAAAACACCCCACTCAGAACAGGTTCTCTGCCCATGCATGTTTTCATAATTGTTAAGTTTATATGTCAAATGTAATGATTTGTCTCTTTACATACACACATGTTATCAAAGACACAAACACACACACTATCCATTCCACTGGGCCATGTAAGTGTCTCTTACGTTCTGTGGCATGTGGCGTGTGCCATGTATAAGGCCCTTCTGGAATTGATCCTGATTGGACCTCACACGAGGAGATTCCGGCCTTCCGATGACCCACACTTTGAGATGTCCCCCCCCCCATCACAGGCAGCCCTCTTCTGCATCCCCCACCCCTGATCCCCTCCTGCTTCCAGTGTCTCATTTTAAAATGTTGAGGAGGGGGAACAAAATTAAAGAAATTGTAGCTGAAGGTTTCACAAAATCACTAGCAGGTCCGCGAAAGGTCCATATTGAAGTTTTCCTGGATTTTCCGACTGTCAAAACATCTCTCTGCAGCACTGCCTCACGGCCAGCCAGCCCGCCAGACAACCCAACCCCAGGGCTCAGAGTTTCCTCTCCTTTACTCTACTCTTCAAAGTTAAATCTACTCTTTGTCGTTCAAATTCAAGTCCAAATCGTCTGTGTTCAATTTCTCCTTCCCTCCTCCTCCTTCGCCCATGAACTCTATGTAAGGGTCCTCCTTTTGTGCACTGTTGACAAAGCTCTTGAACAGGGGCATAGCCAGGAAGGAGTAGAAACCAATGACAAAGTGGATATAGAAGTATGCGTTGTTGCAGGACGTCCTGGGGTCCTCAGCCATCGGGGTTGGGGTTGGGGTTGTGATGGGCATGGGCATGGGCATGGGCATGGGCATGGAGGATGATGGGGTGGTGGTGGTGTTGAGATTGTGGTGGACACGGTTGCAACCATTGGATTCCAGTTCTTCTAGGATGATCTTCCTGCATTGGGAGAGTGGTGCAAGAAGCAGGGTTTGGTTCATGGCGAAAGAGATGAGAGGGAAATAGAGATGTAGGGAAATAGAGATGTAGGGAAATAGAGATGTAGGGAAATAGAGATGAGAGGGAAATAGAGATGTAGGGAAATAGAGATGTAGGGAAATAGAGATGAGAGGGAAATAGAGATGAGAGGGAAATAGAGATGTAGGGAAATAGAGATGTAGGGAAATAGAGATGAGAGGGAAATAGAGATGTAGGGAAATAGAAATGAGAGGGAAATAGAGATGTAGAGAAATAGAGATGAGAGGGAAATAGAAATGAGAGGGAAATAGAGATGTAGGGAAATAGAGATGAGAGGGAAATAGAGATGTAGGGAAATAGAGATGAGAGGGAAATAGAGATGTAGGGAAATAGAGATGAGAGGGAAATAGAGATGTAGGGAGAGGATAAAATAAAAATGGTATCAAAAGTATCCAATGGTGGAATGAGAGACGATGAAGAAAGAGACCTAGAGAGAGGAAGACTTTGGAGGAGGACGTGCAGAGGGAAACTAAGAGAAGGGGTAAATGGAGAGATAGAGGGTGAAGTGACGACACTGAACTGCATTGGGAAAGGAATGTTGGTCCTAACCTGGCAGCTCTCTGACACTGGATTTAGAGGCATTGCTGAGATTAATTTCACTTACCAGCCTTACCAGTAAAAGACCATGGCAGCTACAGGGCAAAGTTCCTCCAGGCAAAATATCAGAGAGAGTTCAGTCTATCAGTTATGATATAAATATGGTTGAAATGTCATACTGATAAATGTCACTAGGCTAAAATAGCATATACACACCATGCAGAAAAGTCATGCCAGATCAATGTATCCTTTTTAACTTTTTGCCTTCAATCATAGCTTTGCTTTACCCAAAACATTGATCAAAGCTTATTTTTCTCTTTCTCCCTCTTCCCGCTCTATCTTTCTCTAAAATCAACGATTATTCTCTCCTCCCTCCCTTTCTATCTCCCTCCCTCTCTTCTGAAACACCTCCTCCACTTCCTTCACTTTCTATTGGAGGGCCGGGAGGCTGCAGGAGACTGGCGTTGTTGTCAGCTCCGGTCAAGTACTCTACACATTTCAAAGAGTGTTGGGGTCAGGGGTTAAGTTGTCTCCAGTGTGTGGCTGCTTGAGTGACACTCTGCTTCAGAGGAGGCCTTTGGCTCCTACTTCCATTGTGTTCAACAAGTTAAGCACTTGTAAAAAGAGTTTGCAGAAGGACTAAGAAAACATTGAAATGGTATCTCGCCTTGATCTCTCAACGTTAACGCTCGAGCTTGGACACACAAGTAAACATTAACACGCAACCATACACACTATTGAAAATAAACACACAATGTAGGAAAACATGCACACACACAGGAAGATGTATGAACTTATACATGGACACACACACACACCATATAAAATGATTGACACTGCCAGCTGCATACACCTGATCCCTGGATCCCCCCTTCAGAGAGAGAGAAAGAAAGAACGAAAGAAGATGAGAAGAATGAGAGTGATAAAAACACCGATATCCATAACTTGTGAAGTGTCAGACAACTGGCTGAGTGTTTTTCTTTCTGCCAGGGCGCTGGGATCGGAACGTTTTGCCCTCTGAACCCCATGTGTGCCCCAAATGGTGCCCTATGTCCTAGATAGTGCACTACTTTTGACCAGAGACCCTTTTAGTGCACAATCTAGGGAATAGGGTGCCATTTGGGACGTGACGCAGTCTGAACCCCAGTCTGAATCCTAGAGAGACAGTGGCAGTGACTGATGTCCCAGTGTGTCTGTGGTGTTGTGTTTAGATCGTTTACAGGGTGCTCTGTTTTACTCATTACGGGTGTGAAGGGTCCCCCGGGGAGGAGGAATTTGTCCGAAAGCTGTGTTTATGAAAGGGAATATATTTATGAATGAGTCAATGTGCCTTTAAAGTGTTAGGGAGCCACTGTGCTGCAGGGAGAGAGAACATGAGTGGATGAGAGGCACCGACCGACTCTCCGTCATCAGTCATGGAGAATGCTTGTTCTTAGACCACAATAAAAGCATGTTCTAGGCTCAATTCGCTTTTGTGTGTGTGTGTGTGTGTGTGTGTGTGTGTGTGTGTGTGTGTGTGTGTGTGTGTGTGTGTGTGTGTGTGTGTGTGTGTGTGTGTGTGTGTGTGTGTGTGTGTGTGTGTGTGTGTGTGTGTGTGTATAGGAATGGGGTGAGTGGGTGGCAGATTGTTCCACTTATTTTTCTTGGAAAACAAAACATATCTTATTGCAGGAAAAACTGTAGTTTCCAATATGGATACTTGAAATATGAATGAAAGAGTGGAAGTCCTGAATGAAAAACTCAATTCTGAATTTCGGTAAAGAAAGGCAGTGGATGGTCACTTGGGACATTGCCATCTTGTCTTGTCTGAGTCAATGCTCTGTTGGCTTGAGTTCCCTTTGTTTAATACAGTTACAGTATCTCCGTGTTTCTTAACCTTGGTCCTGGGGACCTAAAGGGCTGATTGAAATGATCAACTCATCATCAAGCTTTGATGATTTGAATCAGGTGTGTAGTGCGAGGGCAAAAACAGAAATGTGAACCACTTTGGGTCCCTGGGACCAGGATTAAAGAACGACGCAGAGTATCTAAATCAGATGTACCTAATGTAGAGGTCCTGAATGGGCAAGTAATCTGTTCTCAGTAATCTCATCAATGATATTTACCCAAATTCAGAACTAGTTCATATCTTATCATAACTCGTAGTTAGCTAATATCTGTACTAACATTTTTCAGTACATAATCAAAATTGTAAAGCCCATAGACCGTATGGTAAAGACAGACACATATTGGTTTGAAATAAATGAAAACACTTCAGCCTGTACACATTTTTATATATTTTATTATAAATAGTAAATAGTGCTGCATTTGACACGAGACATATTAAAACACAAATCATCTTATGCAGTCATAAATGAAAATGATATATGTATACAAAAGAAACAAGGCAGAAAAATAAAGGTTTGAATTCCACACAACTGAATGCTATGATCAGGGATACTAACAGAGAAGAGTTGGACTGAATAAATACTAAATGAATGAGAGTGGTATGTTTTACCAGGTCCAATTTACACTTGATTGGACTGTGACTGGTAGCCTTGGCCTGTATTCACAAAGTGTATCGGAGTAGGAATGCTGTTTTGCCATTTTGATCATAACTAATATGATTATATGGACAGGAGGGACCTGATCCTAGATCAGTACTCCTACTCTGAGATACTTTCTGAATATAGGCCCTTGTCCTACTCTGATTTCTTCTCAAATCTCCCATTGAAATCAATGCAAGGTTTATGCAAAAGTCCAAGCTACCTGTACGTGCACAGATCTTGTGTTAGGATAATTCTCGCTTCAAAGTGATCCGTGCAACCCAGCTACCATTGTTTTTGCTCAAAACAATATGGATTACAAAAAGGATGTAGTCAGTTAATTGAGGAGATTGTTATACAGGGATGTGTCAATTCATTTCATCTGAGGTTTGAATGTATTGCACTTCTTTGGGTTGCAGCAGCTTCCATCTACTACAGTATATTTCTCTCGCTATCATCCTAGTTGGGTGAAAGACTGTCCAGACCTTCACTGTCCAGACCTACAGTACATATGCTTAGAGTCCTTTTTACAAATCAAATTGATGGCAGTTTTTCTTCTCCTGATAGAACACATTTAATTTCCCCAAATCATATCAAATAATACAAAGTCTCAGCACGCAGTATTTCCCACAGACATTGTGAGTGCCTTTACATAGAGCATTGTGGCTGAGTGAGCGGTGTGCCTATTGCAGGTCCATACATCATCCTTATGCCTCGGGATTGTGCCCTAAAACCTTATTTTCCTCCCTTCATCACAATATACCCTGAAAGCACATCCATGGAAGGAAAACTGTTTACCCAGTCCTCTCCCACTCTCTGCCACTTATTACAAATCAAAGGCAGAGTGTTGAATGAGTGAATGTGTTTTTTTGTTGGGGTTTAATTCACTCCTTTTTTTATCCTCTTCTTCTCCTTCTCTCCATTTATTTTTCTCGTCAAGCATGGAGAGCGAGGCGTGCTTGGTTTTCGGAGCATGAAGTGAAGCGCGAGCGGGGCGAGTGCCAGGTAACTAGAGAGGGCTTCCCCTTTGGTCCTGATTATCCCATTGAGTCAACCCTCCCCCTCACATCCCCGAATCCCCAAAACAACCCCCTTCCCTCCATCTCTCTGGGTTGTCCCTTCTCCTCGGGGGCTGGGTGGGGAGAAGGCAGAGGGGGGAAGAAGAGAAGAAAGGGGAGTGCTCCAGAGTTGACTGTCGGGTTGACCAGAGATCTCATCCACTCCTGGCCATGGTGGGGCTTCAGATAATGAAAGGCACCTGAGAGAAAAGGAGAGAGAGAGGGGAAGGGTTGGAGCTGTTCTCCATTGGGTTTCATGTCACTCTCTACCTCCTGTGTCAGGGAAACATCATGCCTGATGAGTAAGGAGGTAAATAGTGGGTGAGAGGGATGAGAGCAGTGAGAGGTGGAGAGAAGGGAGGGGTTGAGGGAGTTAAAGAGAGGCAAGGAGTGTGAGGCAGATCTGGGGCTTTTCCCTGTGGCTGGGCTGTACTGTACTGTACTGTACTGTACTGCCCTTGCTGCGTTGGTCCTGGCTATGGCTCTGCTCCAGTGATCAACAACAACTCAGACTGCATCTGACCTGCACAGAAACACATGGTTCTAATCCCCGCCTGCCAGAGGCCATTTCGCTCCCCGTTAAAATGGCCCCCCCTCAAACCCACCACCCCTCTCTTACCAACCCCCTACCCCTACCCCTGCGAGCTGCCTGCACACAGGTCCCGAGCCAAATTAATGACATCAAGATGCCGCCACTGATGGGCCAGTATACACTACTCAACATGTGGCAGTGTACCTCACCCCCACCCCACTAACTCTACTACTCCCCCCCCCCCCCGCCTGTCAAACAAGTTTTGGGGAAGCCGCCCACTTGATTTGGGGAGGTATCTTTGTTACCCAGGGGTCATTACATGGCTAGGTGAGTGAGCGGAGGGTTTGGTGGTCCAGCTCATCACACGGGTCGTGGAAGGTCACAGGCTGATGGTTATGGGGGAGGCCCCATCGACATACCTCTATATCGGGCCACGTGGATATACGGCGTGGGTAAGTGCTTGAAGGTAATAGTAATGTAAACCGAAGTGCCCTCTGGACTACTAGCCGTGCTTCTGACATACATGTAATGTCACAGCCTGATTTGAGAGCGTGATTCAAGAGGCTCACTCATCATGTTGCCCTTTGCAATTAACGTGGGTTATGATTCTGAAAATCTAAACCTTGAGTATGGTCTTTAATCATAGGAGACTATATACCGGTATATAGAAATGAATGGAGTTAGTATACCTCTAATGCTAATCTAATGTGTCTTTTATACAGGCATTTAAGCAGAATTTTCTTTTCAGAATAACTTACAATCAATTGCATTCAAATACAAAAGGGATAAAAATAACTAATACACAAATACCTTTAAAAAAACATTACCAACAACCACATGACTAGAATATCATTGCACATAAAACTCCCATGACCCACCTTGCTCTGTCCATACTGTCCGTACTGGTATGAGGGGTGGTGGTCCATAGCGTAGGCTGGGGAACTGTAGGTGGGCGGGCAGTACGACTGGGAGTTGGGCAGGGTGGGCATGCTGGTCAGGCCTGGCAGACCCTCCAGGCCCCGCTGGGAGCCGTGGCAGCTGGCCGCCATACCACCCCCGGGCTCCATCCCACCAGTCAGGGGAGAGAGGGCAAAGTCACTCTGGTGACTAGGCTGGTGGGGCACTCCTCCCGGATTCAACAGCCCCATCACCTGGAGAGACAGAGGAGAGAGGTGGATTGTGGTGGGATACAGTGGAATAGAGTAGAGTATCGTAGAATGTGGTAGACATGAAGAATAGAGAAGGATAACATTTAACAGAATACTTTTTCTCATACAGGTTATGCAAGTTTCATTTGTTCACAAAACAAATGAATAGATACAGTTGAAGTTGGAAGTTTACATACACCTTAGCCAAATACATTTAAACTCAGTTCTTCACAATTGCTGACATTTAATCTTAGTAAAAATTCCCTGTCTTAGGTCAGTTAGGATCACCAGTTTATTTTAAGAATGTGAAATGTCAGAATAATTGTAGAGAGAATTATTTATTTCAGCTTTTATTTCTTTCATCACATTCCCAGTGGGTCAGAAGTTTACAAACACTCAATTAGTATTTGGTAGCATTGTCTTTAAATTGCTTAACTTGGGTCAAACGTTTTGGGTAGCCTTGCACAAGCTTCCCACAATAAGTTGGGTGAATTTTGGCCCATTCCTCCTGACAGAGCTGGTGTAACGGAGTCAGGTTTGTAGGCCTCCTAGCTCGCACACGCATTTTCAGTTCTGCCCACACATTTTCTATAGGACTGAGGTCAGGGCTTTGTGTTGGCTACTCCAATACCTTGACTTTGTTGTTCTTAAGCCATTTTGCCACAATTTTGGAAGTATACTTGGGGTCTTTGTCCATTTGGAAGACCACTTGCGACCAAGCTTTAACTTCCTGACTGATGTCTTGAGATGTTGCTTCAATGTATCCACATAATTTTCCATCCTCCTGATGACATCTATTTTGTGAAGTGCACCAGTCCCTCCTGCAGCAAAGCACCCCCACAACATGATGCTGATGCTACCACCCCCGTGCTTCACGGTTGGGATGGTGTTCTTCGGCTTGCAAGCCTCCCCCTTTTTCCTCCAAACATAACGATGGTCATTATGGCCAAACAGTTCTATTTTTGTTTAATCAGAACAGAGGACATTTCTCCAAAAAGTACAATCTTTGTCCCCATGTTCAGTTACAAACCGTAGTCTGTCTTTTTTTAATGGCGGTTTTGGAGCAGTGGCTTCTTCCTTGCTGAGCGGCCTTTCAGGTTATGTCGACATAGGACTCGTTTTACTGTGGATATAGATACTTTTGTACCTGTTTCCTCCAACATCTTCACAAGGTCCTTTGCTGTTGTTCTGGAATTGATTTGCACTTTTCACGCCAAAGGACGTGCATCTCTAGGAGACAGAACACGTCTCCTTCCTGAGCGGTATGACGGCTGCGTGGTCCCATGGTGTTTATACTTGCATACTATTGTTTGTACAGATGAACGTGGTACCTTCAGGCATTTGGAAATGGCTCCGAAGGATGAATCAGACTTGTGGAGGTCTACAAATGTTTTTCTGAGGTCTTGGCTGATTTCTTTTGATTTCCCCATGATGTCAAGCAAAGAGGCACTGAGTTTGAAGGTAGGCCTTGAAATACATCCACAGGTACATCTCCAATTCACTCAAATAATGTCAATTAGCCTATCAGAAGCATCTGAAGCCATGACATCATTTTCTGGAATTTTCCAAGCTGCTTAAAGGCACAGTCAACTTAGTGTATGTAAACTTCTGACCCACTGGAATTGTGATACAGTGAATTATAAGCAAAATAATCTGTCTGTAAACAATTGTTGGAAAAATGACTTGTGTTATGCACAAAGTAGATTTGCCAAAACTATAGTTTGTTAACAAGAAATTTGTGGAGTGGTTGAAAAACGAGTTTCAATGACTCCAACCTAAGTGTATGTAAACTTCCGACTTCAACTGTAAGTACAGCCCTTACATGGCTTAATCCATGAAGACAAACGTACAAATAGCACGTACTGTATCTTTTGCACATGTAACACATGCTTTTGCTCATGCAACATTATTTTTCACACATAACATACTTTTGCATAGCTCATGCATTGATGTCAAAAGGACATATGCATGAAAGTTCAATTTGAGCGATCATATCACGAGTTGGGGTATGTACAGAGTCACACAGTACATATTAGGAATGCTGACTGTGTCAAAGAGGACGAGAGGAGGGTTCAAGATGGAGGAAGAACAACAGGGTTTGACTGGTGAATCTATTACAGCAGTAAAGTTGTGTTACTAATCCTCACCGGGCCTAAAAAAAAGATGTCAGTTCGCATCAGAGAAAATGTCTTTCAACTCAGTCTCGGGAAACATTAGATGGATTTTCCAGGAATATATTTGTGAGGACACATTGAATTTCTGACATTCTTTGAAGGCTGTTAGAAAATACCTTAGGGTCCTGTAACAAACGGTACATCCGACTACCCATAAAAAATTAAATAATCTATACAAAAATCACGCAACGTCTTTATGAGTCTTCAACTTGACATGTATGCCTCCTCTTCATTGACAGACAACTGTAACCCTGTTGATTCTTACTGACCATGACTATGTAACTTGGTTCTGTTATATTATACAAAGTTTCTAGAATAACCTCTCATCTCCTTCTTTCCTTTCCTCTCCTCTCCTTCTTTCCTTTCCTCTCCTCTCCTTCTTTACTCCTCTCCTCTCCTTCTTTACTCCTCTCCTCTCCTTCTTTACTCCTCTCCTCTCCTTCTTTACTCCTCTCCTCTCCTTCTTTCCTTTCCTCTCCTCTCCTCTCCATCTTTCCTTTCCTCTCTTCTCCTTCTTTACTCCTCTCCTCTCCTTCTTTCCTTTCCTCTCTTCTCCTTCTTTACTCCTCTCCTCTCCTTCTTTCCTTTCCTCTCTTCTCCTTCTTTACTCCTCTCCTCTCCTTCTTTCCTCTCCTCTCCTTCTTTACTCCTCTCCTTCTTTCCTTTCCTCTCCTCTCCTTCTTTACTCCTCTCCTCTCCTCCTTTCCTTTCCTCTCCTCTCCTTCTTTACTCCTCTCCTCTCCCCCTTTCCTTTCCTCTCCTCTCCTGGTTGTGACCATATGAGACACATTAAACTGTGTTCACCCAGACACATGGTTCCTGTTACATCATTTCCTAAGTGACCGACGGACGGGGGAGCCCGCATCGGTTCGGGACCGCACAGTTCTGGTCCACTACACCACTAAATAGCATTTTCAGAATTACTCTGTGGAGTTTTTACTGTATCCTATGGAATGGAATCGAAAAGGTTGTTCATGGAGGTTATTTACTATGCTAAATTTACATTTTTCATGAAACATGTTATATTTTATAAACATTGTAAAAAGACATTCACAATTCAAAACCTATAAATAACTTGTTAATTAATTTTGTCGTCAGTCTACTAGATAAAGCAGATGGTGTGTTTAACATGATAAAGTTTATGAATGACCGTTTATGTGTTTGGACAGTATACTAAAAGAGAAAAACAGACGTGAATCCTTCCTTTTCTCCCTCTCCCTCTCTCCCTTCCACCCCCACCCACTCCGTCTTCTCCCTCCTTCCCTTTCTCTCCCTCTCCCTCTCTCCCTTCCACCCCCACCCACTCCGTCTTCTCCCTCCTTCCCTTTCTCTCCCTCTCCCTCTCTCCCTTCCACCCCCACCCACTCCGTCTTCTCCCTCCTTCCCTTTCTCTCCCTCTCCCTCTCTCCCTTCCACCCCCACCCACTCCGTCTTCTCCCTCCTTCCCTTTCTCTCCCTCTCCCTCTCTCCCTTCCACCCCCACCCACTCCGTCTTCTCCCTCCTTCCCTTTCTCTCCCTCTCCCTCTCTCCCTTCCACCCCCACCCACTCCGTCTTCTCCCTCCTTCCCTTTCTCTCCCTCTCCCTCTCTCCCTTCCACCCCCACCCACTCCGTCTTCTCCCTCCTTCCCTTTCTCTCCCTCTCCCTCTCTCCCTTCCACCCCCACCCACTCCGTCTTCTCCCTCCTTCCCTTTCTCTCCCTCTCCCTCTCTCCCTTCCACCCCCACCCACTCCGTCTTCTCCCTCCTTCCCTTTCTCTCTCTCCAGCTTTCTCATTTGATGCCCAAATTCACTGTGTCCTTATGGGGCCTACATGGAAAGGCCACAGGGTACGTGGGAACAAGGAGTATGATTCTTCAACACATTTCCAATAAGTAAGTGTGTGTGTGTGTGTGTGTGTGTGTGTGTGTGTGTGTGTGTGTGTGTGTGTGTGTGTGTGTGTGTGTGTGTGTGTGTGTGTGTGTGTGTGTGTGTGTGTGTGTGTGTGTGTGTGTGTGTGTGAAGCACTTTCTATTAGGGGTTAAGAGGTCTCCTTGGTGATACATTGTGAACAGCTGCATGAGAGTTTGTGTGTGACGAGATATCGCCAAAACCAAGGGGAAAATAGGTGGAGTTAGTGACCGTTAGAAACATACAGCAAGAGAGAGAGGGAGAAAGAGTGAGAGATAGACAGAGAGAAAGTAGATATAAACAGGCACGAGAGTGACAAGGGTAGACAAGATCATGAAAGAGTGACATATATAGAGAGAGAGAGCGAAAGTGAGACAATACTGTGTGAAATAAAACGAAAGAGACACTTTAAAAAGAGGCAGAGAAAATGGCAGAATGCTGAACTAATGGTGAATAATTGAAGGATAATCGTGTTGCTTCCCCACCTGGCAGCCACACGCACACACACACACGCACACACACACACACACACACACACACACACACACACACACACACACACACACACACACACACACACACACACACATATGCCCGGACAGCCACACACACACACACACACGCACACACACACACGCACACACACACACATATGCCCGGACAGCCACACACACACACACAATATCTGTCTGAGAGTATGTAATTTACAGGAGCTCTGTCAGAGGAATCTAACCTTACGCGTCTCAGGAACATGCTGATGTGTGACTGACTACAAATGGGAAACACATGGAGGTCAACACATCCCATTCATCTTACAGTGTGTGTGTGTGTGTGTGTGTGTGTGTGTGCGTGCGTGCGTGCTTGCGTGTGTGTTTGCCTGTGCATGCCCATGCATCTGTGTATGTTTGAGTATATGTGTGGGTTGAAGGTGGGGAAATATATGGAAATTATTTTTTTCTGAATGGAAAACCCAAATGTTGGCATGTTCACAGGGAAAAGTGTAGATAATACGTATAGATCCTTATTACATGTGGACGTTGTACTGCCGTCATGGCGAGAGCATTTAACCCATATTTCCTCCGATTTGAGGTCAGATATGGGATTAGAGGAGAGATAACTGTATACAATCCAATTGATATGGTTATCTGATTTTAAAAAAACCTGTGTGCATGTGTGTGTTTACATGCATGCCTGTGTGTTTCTGAGACTGTTTGCGCCATGCGCACTAGGGCCGACCCCATTTCGTCGACTGGTCGATTGTTTGGTCAATAGGCTGTTTTTCGACCAAGATTTTTTTTAGTCAAGCAGTGACAAATGATATATTAAAACAATTACGGCACACAAGACACCTGTTTGATTCACTCCTGTCTGAGGGGACTAACCCATTGGGGAGGCCGCGGGGATGGCACTCCAGTAACACCAGTAGTACATTTACCAATAATTACCATCATTTCTCATCTACAATGTTTGTTTGTTACGGTCCTTTCTGTTAATGCATTCAATATATTATTATTACAGTCTTACCGATGTCATTGTAGAAGTGGACACGTTGTTTGCCGAGCGCACAACTTGGGCTACAAGTTTGGGTTCATTTCATTTCATTCCATTCCAGTTGTCAATTTAGTCATTGTCTTTTGTTTGGAGCACTCCTGTCAATGTTGAGTAAGGACACGCACCTGATTACGCACAGAAGTAGGCCTAGGCTACCTGGCCTGCATGACAAATGTAGGCCTATAAATGTGCCCATTTGGGGATCTGATACTATTTCTGATTGGCTTAACTCACCATCACTGTGGAGCTTCTCAAAGTAGGAGACAAAGAGAGGGAGAGAGACAGAGGTAGAGAAAAGAGAGTGGAGAGATAGACAGATCGAGAGAGGGGGAGAGAGAGAAAGTAGAGATAAACAAGCATGAGAGTGACAAAGGGAGACAGAAGAGAATGAAAGAATTACATATTGACAGAGAGAGAAAGAGAGAGAGAGAAAGAAAGAGAGAGAGAGAGAGAGAGAGAGAGAGAGAGAGATATATAGTAGTTGATACGTTCCTTGCAGACAGGCCATGTACAGCCAATGTGATTCATAGGATATTTATTTTTATCAATGTTTTTATTTGTATATTTACATATTGGCAGCGGCAATTTAAATATACATAACCAGTCAAAAGTTTGGACACACCTACTCCTTCCTTTTTTTTTTACTATTTTCTACATTGTAGAATAATAGTGAAGACATCGTCAAAACTATGAAATAACACATACAGAATCATGTAGTAGCCGAAAAAGTGTTAAACAAATCAAAATATATTTTACAATTGAGATTCTTCAAAGTAGTCGCCCTTTGCCTTGATGACAGTTTTGCACACTCTTGGTATTGCGAAGGTCAACTTCAGGATGGGGGTCAGGAGCAGGTTTTTCTTTCCGGTTAGGCTATATTTATCTCTTGCTCCCTCTTTAGTAATTTGTGTGTCTTCATTTTTAATTGCAGTGCTTAAAGCATCAGACCAGGTCAGTAGCCCGCATATAGTTGATTTTACTCAAACATATATGGAAAAATACACATACATTTTTTTTGTCAAATCGGGTGGCTAAGATATTTTTTGTTAGGGAAAGTCCTAATGTGTCTCAGACTATGTTTGCCCGTACGTTCACGTTCACGAGGTCCATAAGTATTTGGACAGTGAAACATTTTGTTGTTTTGGTTCTGTACTCCAGCACTTTAAAAATTATTCAATGACTTTGAGGTTAATTTGCAGACTGTCAACTTTAATTTGAGGGTATCTTCATCCATATTGGGTTAACCATTTAGAAATTGTAGCACTTTTTTACATACAGTGGGGCAAAAAAGTATTTAGTCAGCCACCAATTGTGCAAGTTCTCCCATTTAAAAAGATGAGAGAGGCCTGTAATTTTCATCCTAGGTACACTTCAACTATGACAGACAAAATGAGAAAAAAAATCCAGAAAATCACATTGTAGGATTTTTAATAAATTTATTTGCAAATTATGGTAGAAAATAAGTATTTGGTCACCTAGAAACAAGCAAGATTTCTGGCTCTCACAGACCTGTAACTTCTTCTTTAAGAGGCTCCTCTGTCCTCCACTTGTTACCTGTATTAATGGCACCTGTTTGAACTTGTTATCAGTATAAAAGACACCTGTCCACAACCTCAAACAGTCACACTCCAAACGCAATTATGGCCAAGGCCAAAGAGATGTCAAAGGACACCAGAAACAAAATTGTAGACCAGCACCAGGCTGGGAAGACTGAATCTGCAATAGGTAAGCAGCTTGGTTTGAAGAAATCAACTGTGGGAACCACTATTAGGAAATGGAAGACATACAAGACCACTGATAATCTCCCTCGATCTGGGGCTCCACGCAAGATCTCACCCCGTGGGGTCAAAATGATCACAAGAACAGTGAGCAAAAATCCCAGAACCACACGGGGCGAACCTAGTGAATGACCTGCAGAGAGCTGGGACCAAAGTAACAAAGCCTACCATCAGTAACACACTACGCCGCCAGGGACTCAAATCCTGCAGTGCCAGACGTGTCCCCCTGCTTAAGCCAGTACATGTCCAGGCCCGTCTGAAGTTTGCTAGAGAGCATTTGGATGATCCAGAAGAAGATTGGGAGACTGTCATATGGTCAGATGAAACCAAAATATAACTTTTTGGTAAAAACTCAACTCTTCGTGTTTGGAGGACAAAGAATGCTGAGTTGCATCCAAAGAACACCATACCTACTGTGAAGCATGGGGGTGGAAACATCATGCTTTGGGGCTGTTTTTCTGCAAAGGGACCAGGACGACTGATCCGTGTAAAGGAAAGAATGAATGGGGCCATGTATCGTGAGATTTTGAGTGAAAACCTCCTTCCATCAGCAAGGGCATTGAAGGTGAAATGAGGCTGGGTCTTTCAGCATGACAATGATCCCAAACACACCGCCCGGGCAACGATGGAGTGGCTTCTTAAGAAGCATTTCAAGGTCCTGGAGTGCTCGAGCCAGTCTCCAGATCTCAACCCCATAGAAAATCTTTGGAGGGAGTTGAAAGTCCATGTTGCCCAGCAACAGCCCCAAAACATCACTGCTCTAGAGGAGATCTGCATGGAGGAATGGGCCAAAATACCAGCAACAGTGTGTGAAAACCTTGTGAAGACTTACAGAAAACGTTTGACCTCTGTCTTTGCCAACAAAGTTTATATAACAAAGTATTGAGATAAACTTTTGTGATTGACCAAATACTTATTTTCCACCATAATTTGCAAATAAATTCATAAAAAATCCTACAATGTGATTTTCTATATTTTTTTTCTTATTTTGTCTGTCATAGTTGAAGTGTACCTACAGGCCTCTCTCATCTTTTCAAGTGGGAGAACTTGCACAATTGGTTGCTGACTAAATACTTTTTTGCCCCATTGTAGCCCCCCATTTTAGGGGACCAAAAGCAAAAGGATAAATTCACTTATATGTGTATTATAGTAGTAAAAAGTTAAGTATTTGGTCCCATATTCATAGCCGCAATGAGCTACATCAAGCTTGTGGCTCTACACATTTGTTGGATGCATTTGCTGTTTGTTTTGGTTGTGTTTCAGATTATTTTGTGCCCAATATAGATGAATGGTAAATCATGTACTGTGTCATTTTGGAGTCACTTTTATAGTAAATAAGAATAGAATATGTTTCTAAACACGTCTACATTCATGTGGATGCTACCATGATAACAGGTAATCCTGAATGAATCGGGAATAAAGGTGAGTGAGAAAGTTAGTGGCATAAACATCATGATATTTATATATTTATATTTGTGCATCGGTAACTTTCTCGCCCGTCATTATTCACGATTCATTCATGGTCCATTCATCATCCTTAATCATGGTAGCATCCACATTCATGTAGAAGTGTTCACCCGATATGGATGAAAATACCTTCAAATTAAAGCCGACAGTCTACCTTTTCACCTCACAGTCATTGTATCTTTTCAAATCCAAAGTGCTGGAGGACAGAGGCAAAACAACAACACGTGTCATTGTCCCATTACATTTGGAGCTCACTGTATGTGTGTCTAAGCCAGCGTGTGTATTCCTCCAGCCTTTCTCCTCTGTGATTGAAGCCCATGGCGGTTCCTGGGGGTGTCTCTGTTTCTCGGTGGTTCTGGAGATTAAGCCTCATCGGGGTGCAAAGCCTGGCCGCCTGCTGCACTGGTGAGAACAGATTCCTCTGGTATGCCCCGGATCAGCTAGCCAGAAGTCTGAGACCCCACACCCCAGGGAGATATCCCACAGTACACTGAGGCAGGCTAGACTGGTCACCGGAACCTTCATGTTTTACTACCAACCGAAGCACTACCACTCAGAGCATAGGCCGAACTACTCATAAAATAGGGCTAACTCGGAGTGATGATGTATTCCTACACCATATAACCAAAGGGTAACCATTCACAGAACTACAAAAAAAAACATTCATTGTTTTTTCATGGACTAAAACCTCAAATAACTTCCAAACGCACCAAGAAGTGTCATTCAGCACTGTTTAACGATCAGACAGCCCAAAAGAACGATATACTGTAACAACCCACTGGGCAAAAACTGGTTGAATCAACTAGGTTTCCACGTCATTTCAAACCAAAAATTCTGTCATTATGTTGAATCAACATGGAAACCTGATTTGATTTGAAAAATATAATCAACGTAAAGGAAACGTAATGTTTGTTTTTTTACCCAACCAATTATTTGGTTGATTTCCCGTTGAATTGACATTAGTTGACAACCCAACCAAATGTAAATCCAAAACTTAGACGTTGAACTGACGTCTGTGCTCAGTGGTAATCCACAGTATTGAGGATTTTCTGTGTAGACATTGCAGAGTTTAAATAGCTTTGTGTGTGCGTTTATTTGGTATGTCTAATTGTAAAGTTTTAAAGGTTTTTATCCACTCACTACAAATGTCATAAAATGTATTAATTCGTATTTCATCTCTTTTATTATTTCAAAGTTCCATCCAGTCTGAAATGCAAATGAGCATATTCCAATACGCATTAAAAAAAACTGCAGATGAATACATGAATTAAAACAAATTAGTCAACAAAGTGAGTCATTTGCATAAATTACACACCGCATTACTAAGGGATAGATTCCTTCATTCCAATCAATTAGCACACTGGAACGTTTCATAATTGCAATTCAGGACGGACGCATGCATTCCAGACGTGTGCGTTTGATCGTGCATGTGCACGTGTGCATGTACGCTTCCATATGCAAGCTAAGATAGCCACTCTCTAAAGGGAAAGACCCTCTCAGGGTGGCTGATGGTGGAAAAACAGCTATGAGAGAGAAGCACCTTTGGCCTCCAAGCAGAGTAAAAGCAATCGAATGGATTTGTCCTCTTAGGAGAGAAGAAGGCAAGTACTGGCCGTTTGCGTGCGTTAAGTCGACTCTACTCAAGTGGTGGCTTGTGGCTCGTCAGCACCAGCTTGTGAAGGAACCAATGTGTTTTACTGTTCTCAGTTTAAGTAGTCAATTATTGTCCATTTCCCAAATGGTTTCACGGATCACCAGGTTGTGTTGTCCTGCTGTCATTTGCTGATGAAAATGACAAGCAGACACACACACACACGCCCTCAGGGTTCCCCTTGTCACAGAAATAGTAAGAAGTGCTCCCTCTCATGGGGGTGAGGACCCAGCGTGCATTGCGTGGGGCCTGGCCACCATTTGTGGCGGTTAAAAGCTCGTTTTCCGCCTGTTAGGACGGCCCCCTCACGGCGTACGGAACCCGCTATGGCCTCTAATGACTGTGTAATCGGCCATAATTGTATTTTCCGTTTTCATTTGTGTCATCTTCCATCTGCCACTCTTCCTCTTACTATCGTCCACTCTCACACTCCCTCCATCTTCTACTGTCTCCTCTCTCTTCATGAAACATTTGCATAGCACAAGTCATCCCTATTGAATGCATCTGACAAATGGATGTCAAATCCACTCAGTCACCGAGCTAATACATCTACCGAAAGTTATCAAGAACAAACCCCCTAAACAGGGTTTACAATTCCGATGGTATAACATTGAAACTATGGAATCGACATGTTGCATAGCAAAACACTTATGTTTGTGCTGCTAGCTACAGTCATGACATTGAATGACTAACCTGCGGTGAGAGGCCGTTGCTAATGCTGGGGTTGACTGGGTTGGAGTGGCCAGGGGGGGGCACAAAGCTATCTGAGTAGCCTGAGAAGCCGTGGCGTCCGGAGGACAGGCAGTAGGCCGAACTCCCGTCCTGGGTCCCCACTGAGGAGCCAAGCCCACCCTGGTGAACCGAGGTGGGGGGGAGAGGCTGAGGCCTGTGGACCGTACTGTGCTGCTCTGACACTGCTGAGAGAGAGAGAGAGAGAGAGAGAGAGAGAGAGAGAATGGATTAGGACTAGGCTATTGATCTTGAGTCAAATACATCACATCTGTAGATGACCTCTGTTGATGTAGAATGAGATCACAGAGAGAAGTGGAAGGTGAAGGTGTGCTCACTTTGTGAGATGGAGGTGGGAGGGTAGGGGGTGTCTGACAGCTGATATGGCTGCAAGCTCGACATGGCCGAAGGTGGGAAACCGCCGGGGATCAGGTGATTAAATGCCATTAGCTGATTGGCTCCTGCCTGTTTCCTCCACCTGGCTCTCCTGTTGCTGAACCACACCTAATAAAATAAAATAGAAGACGTGAGAATCTATTCTTGTGAAAAATAGTACATACAGTGTGTGTGTGTGTGTGTGTGTGTGTGTGTGTGTGTGTGTGTGTGTGTGTGTGTGTGTGTGTGTGTGTGTGTGTGTGTGTGTGTGTGTGTGTGTGTGTGTGTGTGTGTGTGTGTGTGTGTGTGTGTGTGTGTGTGTGTGTGTGTGTGTGTGCAATAGACATGCCTAAAGTGTGTGAGAGTATTCAATGTGTGTGTGCCCGCTAGCAGTATGTGTGTGTGTATGTGTGTATCTGTGCTGTAGCCTCAAGCAGAACAGACAGATAGAGATCTGAACATCTGGTGCACTTTGAAACCACAGTGACATTACGTCTTTGTCTAACTCAGTCACAGGGTTTACATTGACAGAGGTCCCCAATTTACATTCAGCCGTGGGACGATTTGTCCTTGAGTGGATGGTCGGGGGGTGGGGGGAGGGGGGAATATACAGTTGAAGTCGGAAGTTTACATACACCTTAGCCAAATACATTTAAACTTAGTTTTTCACAATTCCTGACATTTAATCTTTAAAAAGTTCCATGTCTTTAATAAATCTTCTTAGGACTAAGCCGCTTTTTTTCTCAAATTCCGCCTGAATTACGTGCCCAAAGTAAACTGCCTGTTGCTCAGGCCCTGAAGCCAGGATATGCATATAATTGGTACCATTGGAAATAAAACACTTTGAAGTTTGTAGAAATGTTAAAATCATGTAGGGGAATATAACACAATAGATATGGTAGGAGAAAATCCAAAGAAAAACAAACCAGCATTTTTCTTTTAAGAGAGACCATGCGCTTACAATGGCAAGTATAAGGACATACTCAATTTTAGCTCCCAGGATGCAATTGATATGGCTTCCACATGGTGTCTGCAGTGTATGTTCAAAGTTTCAGACTTGTAAATTACAAAACTAATAAGAATTATCAGTTTTTGTACAGGGATACAGTCTTGTTTGCCCGCGCCATGAAGACAAGACACACGTGCTAAAATCGGTTTCCTATTGAACATACATATTTCTGTAAGAAATATTATAGTTTGATTACATTTTAGGGTATCTGAGGAGTACATAGAAACATATTTTGACTTGTTGAAACAAGTTTAGGTGTAGATTTTCGTATTCCTTTCTCTGCATACTGAACGAGTGGATTACTCAATTCGATGGCGCCAAACTAAACAGACTTTTTGGGATATAAAGAAGGATTTATCTAACAAAACGACACGAAGTGTTATAGCTGGGACCCTTTAGATGACAAATCAGAGGACGATTTTCAAAAAGTAAGTGAATATTGAATCGCTACTTGTGAATTTATGAAACCTGTGCCGGTGGAAAAAAAAAATTTTGGGGCGCCGTCCTCAAACTATCACATGGAATGCTTTCGCTGTAAAGCCTACTGTAAATCGGACAGTGTAGTTAGAGACACTTGTATGTAGCTAAATGTTTAATATCCATAATTTGTATGATTATTTTTTTGAATTCCGCATACTACAGTTTCACCGGAAGTTGTCCCACTGGCGGGGACGCCTAGCCCCCTAAGCCATTTTGCCACAACTTTGGAAGTATGCTTCGGGTCATTGTCCATTTGGAAGACCCATTTGCGACCAAGCTTTAACTGATGTCTTGAGATGTTGCTTCAATATATCCACATAATTTTCCCTCCTCATGATGCCATCTATTTTGTGAAGTGCAACAGTCCCTCCTACAGCAAAGCACCCCCACAACATGATCTTGCCACCCCCGTGCTTCACGGTTGGGATGTTGTTCTTCGGCTTGCAAGCAAGCCCCTTTTACCTCCAAACATAGCGATGGTCATTATGGCCAAACAGTTCTATTTTTGTTTCATCAGACCAGAGGACATTTCTCCAAAAAGTACAATCTTTGTCCCCATGTGCAGTTGCAAACCGTAGTCTGGCTTTTTAATGGCAGTTTTGGAGCACGGGCTTCTTCCTTGCTGAGCGGCCTTTCAGGCTATGTCGATATAGGACTCGTTTTACTGTGGATATAGATACTTTTGTACCTGTTTCCTGCAGCATCTTCACAAGGTCCTTTGCTGTTGTTCTGGGATTGATTCACACCTTTCGCACCAAAGTAAGTTAATTTCTAGGAGACAGAAGGCGTCTCCTTCCTGAGGGGTATGACGGCTGCGTCGTCCCAAGGTATTTATACATGCGTACTATTGTTTGTACAGATGAACGTGGTTCCTTCAGGCGTTTGGAAATGGCTCCGAAGGATGAATCAGACTTGTGGAGGTCTGCATTTTTTCTGAGGTCTTGGCTGATTTATTTTTAATTTCCCATGGTGTCAAGCAAAGAGGCACTGAGTGTGAAGGTAAGCCTTGAAATACATCCACAGGTACACCTCCTATTGACTCAAATGTTGTTAATCAGCCTATCAGAAGCTTCTTATGCCATGACATCATTTTCAGGAATTTTCTAAACTGTTTAAAGGCACAGTCAACTTAGTGTATGTAAACTTCTGACCCACTGGAATTGTGATACAGTGAATTGTAAGTGAAATAATATATCTGTAAACAATTGTTGGAAAAATGACTTGTGTCATGCACAAAGTAGATGTCCTAACCGACTTGCCAAAACTATAGTTTGTTCACAATACATTTGTGGAGTGGTTGAAAAACAAGTTTTAAACTTCAACTGCACTTAGAAATCATTTGAACACTGCAAATTGACGTCAAGAATCCCAAACAGTTTTTGACAAAAACAAAATCATTTCAAATCTGGATCCCACTTGGATACGATGACATACAGTATGCCTCTCTATTTATGCGTGGGGATATTGGGGAACAGACTCAATTAAAATAACTTTGAGCTGATTTCCTGGGGATTTTTATGTCCAACACTGAAAATAATATACAAATGTAAATATATTCTTTGTATTTTTTTGTTTTGAACACTTGGGGGCCTAATTAAAATCTCCAGCCCATGGGTCGCCTGTTGGGGAATCCTGACAAACCCATAAACCCATCAAATCACTTTAATGGCTTAATAAAGAATCTCTAATTCTGCCATCTTTTTTAGTTGCTTTTAATAGATATCTTTTTACAAAAGATGTCAAAAAAAGAAACTTTTATATCTGAGAATACAGTGAGGCCTGTGTGTGTGTGTGTGTGTGTGTGTGTGTGTGTGTGTGTGTGTGTGTGTGTGTGTGTGTGTGTGTGTGTGTGTGTGTGTGTGTGTGTGTGTGTGTGTGTGTGTGTGTGTGTGTGTGTGTGTGTGTGTGTGTGTGTGTGTGTGTGTGTGTGCGTGTACAGCTGACATGTGACTGATGTCTGGAGGGGGTGAATGGCACCATGCCAGGCCAGTTTAACACCCATATTGCACATATCCCCAGGAATACCCAGCCCAGCAGATCACAGAGCAGTCGCAAACCAGATTGGGCCCCTGGGACTGTGGACAAAGACCTCCAGAATGTGTGTGTGTATGGGGCGGCAGGGGTTAGACATCCCAGTACAACTGGTGTGTGTGTGTGTGTGTGTGTGTGTGTGTGTGTGTGTGTGTGTGTGTGTGTGTGTGTGTGTGTGTGTGTGTGTGTGTGTGTGTGTGTGTGTGTGTGTGTGTGTGTGTGTGTGTGTGTGTGTGTGTGTGCATCTGAGCGTGCATGTATGTGCTTGCCCATGTTTGTGTACTTCTGTGTGTATGTCGGCATTCTTGCCTGTGTGTGTATTGGTCTTCACTAACCTGAACTCTGGCTTCCGTGAGTTTGGCCCTCTGAGCTAGCTCTTCTCTGGTGTATATATCAGGGTAGTGTGTTCGTTCAAAGGCTCTCTCCAGCTCCTCCAGCTGCTCTGCTGAGAAGGTGGTTCTACTGCGACGCTGTTTCCTCTTTAGTGGCAGGCCCGGCTCGGAGTCCACGTCCGAACCCTCGTCTGAGTGGCTGGCTGCAAACACATAACAGATAATGTTTATTCTGATTGGCCGGTTAGAAAAACGAAACAGGAAAGCTGTTATTTTGAATGGAGGAGGGGGGCAACAAAATGTATTTCTAAGACTTGGAATGTAAAGTAAACCCTTGACCTTTATTAGAGAGACACACAGAAGCAACAGGTGTCAAAGACTTGGGATAAATCCTGCAATGTAATGTAATGACTAGGGCCCATAGTTTGACCTGGGTAGCTCCTGCGGTCAGGGAATAATATATCTAGTTCTCGCCCACTATGATGTGACCTTAGGGCTTTCACATGGTGGGATCACTTTAAATTGATCCTCAACACCCCCTTCTAAACTCCACACAGGCCCCAGTGGATCCTAAGGTGATCAAGATCAAAAGAGAGTCCAGAGAGACCAGTAGTCCGTTTAAACATGGATTAATGGAGTCGTATACCTGTTGGGCAAAGTAGGATATCACCATTTTGTATGAAAATGTAATCCCAGATTGTGTCTTTCATCTGTTTGCTCAGTTGAGGGCTGCTGGACAGGGGGACAGAGAGACAGAAGGGACAGAAGGACAGAGGGACAGAAGAATATAGAGAAAGACAGATGGACAGAGACAGAGGGACAGAAGAATATAGAGAAAGACAGATGGACAGAGAGACAGAAGAGAAAGAAGGACAGAAGAATATAGAGAAAGACAGATGGACAGAGAGACAAAGGGACAGGAGAATATAGAGACAGACGGACGGACAGAGGGACAGAGGGACAGATGGACAGACAGACAGACAGACAGACAGACAGACAGACAGACAGACAGACAGACAAACGGATGGAGGGATATAGAAACAGACAGACAGAGGGACAGACAAACAGATGGAGGGATATAGAAACAGACGGACAGACAGAGGGACAGACAGACAGACAGAGGGACAGACAGAGGGACAGACAGAGGGACAGACAGACAGACAGACAGACAGACAGACAGACAGACAGACAGACAGACAGACAGACAGACAGACAGACAGACAGACAGACAGACAGACAGACAGACAGAGGGACAGACAGACGGACAGACAGAGGTACAGACAAACAGATGGAGGGATATAGAAACAGACAGACAGATAGAGGGATACAGAAACAGACAGACAGATAGAGGGATATAGAAACAGACAGACAGAGGGATATAGAGGCAGACAGACAGAGGGACAGAGGGATATAGAGGCAGACAGACAGAGACGGAGAGGGCTTTTAAGGCCTAATTCAGCAGAAGAGTGGTGAATGAAGGCTTGAGGCTGGGAGACTGAAGGACTAAAGCAGCGTATGGGGGGAGGCTAGCTGTCTATTAAATAATGATTAGGGTCCTCAAACTAGCGTGACAGCCACCCATTGTCCACCATTACGTGTCTGCAATGCACTCGTCACACACACACACACACACACATAAACGTATACACACACATGCATCTGTCTGCTGTGTCTAGAACCTCTGATTTCACGCGTTGCTTTTTCTCTATAACAATGTTTCCAACGCAGATGGCTACAGACAGAAAGGGTTAAATTCCATTCCCTTGAGCTCTTTGCCTGAGGGACCTTCTAATCATGAAGTCTGACAGAAGGTGGGACAGAGCTTTAAATAGGGGTCTGTCTGAGTCTGTGCTCGTATGTCTCATAGACCCAAACATCCACCTAAAAGCAGAGGCAAATCCAGTTCTATTGTAATAATAGTATTACCCATGTCTCTCAGTGAGGCATCAGAGAGGAGGAAAGAGCTGGAGAGAAAGAGAGAGAATATGGTGTGGATGGTTAATGGAGATAACCTCTCCTCTACGCTTCTCCTCTCTTCAGCTCTCTCTTTCTCCTCCCTCTCTCCTCCCTCTCTTCAGCTCTCCCTCTCTCCTCGCTCTCTCCTCTCCTCTCCAGATTTAGGTTTAATTAAAAGTAGAGAGCCAGGCAGGCAGGGGAGCGGGGCTCCCTTCTCTCCCGTCTCCTCAGTGCCATTCTCTGGAGCCGAACAGGAAATGCTTGTGCTGGTTGCCAGTGAGAGCCCATCCAGGCATTACACAGGGATTTGAGCTCTGGGAATTCTGCTATGGCTCTGGAGCGCCGAAACAAGATTCCAACGCAAGGAAGAGCTCTTTATTAGATTCAGACCAGGGGCACCGGACAGAGCATTGAGAGCAGAGAGACTCATGGGAGATTTGTTGGACATGAAGAGTAAATATCCATCAGGGCAGAAAGTTTTGAGCCATGATTTGGAATACTGGTCTGGCTGGGATGTTTGTGTTACTTTGACAGCAATGTTGAGGAGAGGTATGTACACAGCATCAAACCTAACTGAAAAACTCATCAAGTATAGTAAATCATTTTTTTCTGCAGTGAATTTTACATGAATTCTATTGGGATGCTAATTATGTCCTAAACTATCAAATAGTCTCAAATTCTGCCCCCAAATTATTCTGCCCCAAAAGCAACTATACTTGTTACTCAAAACATTCACAAAACAAGAAACGGATTCATTAAGCGATAAACAAGATAAAAACCAAACAAACCAATAAACAAATACACACATCATGGTCATTGCCATTTAAAGGATAGAAGAAAGAGAAAAAATGTGACAGAAAGAGATCTGAAAACAAGCTGAGAAGAGCTAAGTAAAAGAAGGAGACCAAAAGAAAGCTGAAAATGAGCTGAGAAGAGAGAAAAGCTCCCCAGCAGCACTGTATCATGTTAACTGCAGGGTGGGGGTGCACTCTTCTCTCTCTCTCTCTCTCTCTCTGTCTCTCTCTCTCTCTCTCTCTCTCTCTCTCTCCCTCTCTCTCTCTCTCTCTTATTAGTAACTACTGCGAAAACACTCCATCACGGCCTCTACTTTAATGAAAAATGACAGTGTTACTTTTGTCATCCTTTTGGCCCTCTTTCTCTCTCGTTCTCTCCATCTCTTTCTCTCCGTCTCTTTCTCTCCATCTCTTTCTCTCCATCTCTCTCTTTGGGAGCGTTATGGCCCGGGTTCCTTTGTATGGCGGAGGGGAAAGGCCTGTGGCAGGGCTCTATTGGGCTGATTTCCACGCTCCATCTGTAGAATCCATCAGGGCTGCCCCGGCCTGCATTCAGGGCCCTGTCACCTGCCCAGCAGGGGAGTGAGGGAATGGGGGTCTGGATGGGTGAGCGAGGCAAGGGGGGTTGTGGGGGCACAAAGAGGGCCAGAGAGGGGCCACTGGGGCTGTAGAGGGGCACAGCAGGGGAGCACCCCCCCAATCCCTCCCACCTTCCATCTATAGCCAGAGGGGCACGGGGTTGGTGGGGGCATGGGGGTTGTGGAGTTGAGAAGATGAGGGGGGTGGGGGTAACTGATGGGAGCTGAATGCACCTGGACAAGATAGACAGAGGTGAAGGGGTGCTAAGGAGGGAACGAGAGAGAGAGAGAGCGAGAGAGAGACAGAGATAGAGACAGAGAGAGAGACAGAGAGAGAGAGAGACAGAGACAGAGACAGAGAGAGAGACAGAGAGACAGAGAGACAGAGAGACAGAGAGAGAGACAGAGAGAGAGACAGAGAGACAGAGAGACAGAGAGACAGAGAGAGAGAGCATAGCCTTGCTATTGAGAAAGGCCGCCGTAGGCAGACATGGCTCTCAAGGGAAGACAGGCTATGTGCTCACTGCCCACAAAATGAGGTGGAAACTGAGCTGCACTTCTTAACCTCCTGCCCAATGTATGACCATATTAGAGAGACATATTTCCCTCAGATTACACAGATCCACAAAGAATTCGAAAACAAATCCAATTTTGAAAAACTCCCATATCTACTGGGTGAAATTCCACAGTGTGCCATCAGAGCAGCAAGATTTGTGACCTGTTGCCACGAGAAAAGGGCAACCAGTGAAGAACACGCACCATTGTAAATACAACACATATCTATGCTTATTTATTTTATCTTGTGTCCTTTACCATTTGCACATTGTAAAAACACTGTATATATATATATACTATGACATTTGTAATGTCTTTATTGTTTTGAAACTTCTGTATGTGTGATGTCTACTGTTAATTTTTATTGTTTATTTCACTTTATATATTATATACCTTACTTGCTTTGGCAATGTTAACACATGTTTCCCATGCCAATAAAGCCCCTTGAATTGAATTGAATTGACAGAGAGACAGAGAGAGAGACAGAGAGAGAGACAGAGAGAGAGAGAGAGAGAGAGACAGAGAGAGAGACAGAGAGAGAGACAGAGAGAAGAAGAAGAAGAAGTACAAGTGGGGTTGCTCTCTCTTCTGCTCCACTCATTGCTAAAACTGTCCCTTCCACCACGTCCCTTTCCATTACTCCACTTCCCTCTTCCTCCCTCCACAACCGCCCACGTTTGAGTTTGAGAATACCAACCACGTTCCGATGCTCGTGGCGGATCACAACGAGAGGGCAACATTGACGCAAACGCAGGAACCTAGAGCAACAGGGTTCCCACACATTCCCATCAACAAACAGGAGAAGAGGATACTGAACACACAAGGGGACCTCCTCACTTCAACACTCAAATCAAATGTTACCCTGGAGCTAGGGTGCTGAAAATACAAAATACTGCACAGTTTGGCTGTGCCTCTGACAATGATCTAAATTAACGTAAAAATTGATTATTTTCCCTGAGGAGGAAATTGGTTTTGCTGCTGAATTAGCCACTAAAATAGACATTTAAACAAAGCAGGACCAGGACGTGTAAGGCCAGTAGATAAAGGATACATTGAATAAGGTTGACAGAGTGACACAGTAGGGATAGATGGATATGTAGATTTCAACAGGTACGTAGTTTGTGTTAGACAGTGCTTCCCTCTCGAGCATGAAACACACCGAGAATCTCACTGCCAATGGATACTTATCACAGTGGGAGGCCATTCCCTCTTTTGCTAGAACAAAAGCGGTAAATGCTGGGTGCCAAACCAGTAGCGACGAACCTGACATTTCTACTTTTAGAATCGCAATGCAAGTCAGTAGCCAACAACTTGACTTTGAGCCAATCAGAGAGCATGAATCCCCATGTGGGGGAGTCAACAGGAGTAACAACAAAAAATTAAAAATAGGGGGGGGCATGAGCCAGTCACAATTAATATGCAATTTAGGCTATGGGATGGGAGCTAGCTAAGTGCACAGATGCAATGCACACAACACTAAATACTTCCTCCAAACTATCTAACCACTGTAGCTAATATTTACATTATCATTAAATCACAATGGATTCTTTTCCATGAAAAACTGCCTGTGTTAGCTGCCAAGTTAGCGCAGTGTCCTTAGCTAACTAGCTAGGTTGTGCCAGCTAGCGAATATGCTAACATTAGCTAGATATTTCAACAAGTGTCTATGGTCTGGCACTGGCAGTATAGGATTATGTATTAAATTGTTTCTTCATCATCTTGCTAGGTAGTTATCTACCTGTGGCTGTCAAGTGCTTTCTACAAAATAGCAACATTAGTGAAGCTATCTAGCTTGTTAACATTGGAATCTAGACCATGAACTAAGCAACACATACGGACATGCATTGCCAAACAACGCTACTGCCACATTCTGGATTGGAGTATTTTAACAAGGCTGAGTGGCTGACGACTTCTAGGTCTTTGCTTTGTGAACACAAAAGGGATTGACTGCCGACAGTGTTCAGAGGTGCTGAGTACTGTCGGCAAGCAAACGTTTGACAATCCTAACGGTGTGTCTGAGATTTTAAATAATTACAGTGTCTTAGATTGATGCATTGAGCTCTTTTTGGTTATAAAGCCCTCTTGCATAATCTTCCGCCGTACCTCACTAAATTGGTAACCTTCAGACATATAAGTTACCAGACCTGGACTCAGGGATCCATTCAATCTCCAATGAGTCTGCATTGTTTTTCATTTGCACCTCTCATGAGGAATCCTCTCCAAAAATCCTTCAAGTTGGTGGAGTTGGTGCCTTTAGGCGGGCAATTCAGGTGGATGTCAGAGGGCCTTTTTACTGAAGAATATGTTTGTTTCATATCATGGTGTTTTGCTTTTCGAGTTTTGTGTTTGCTTTTCATGTATTGTGTAATGAATGTGTATGTAGATACAGTTGAAGTCTGAAGTTTGCATACACTTATGTTGGAGTCATTAAAACTTGTTTTTCAACCACTCCACAAATGTATTGTTAGCAAACTATAGTTTTAGAAAGTTGGTTAGGACATTACTTTGTGCGTGACACCAGTAATTGTTCCAACAGTTGTTTACAGACAGATTATTTCACTTATAATTCACTGTATCAGAAGTTTACATACACTAAGTTGACTGTGCCTTTAAACAGCTTGGAAAATTCCAGAAAATGATGTCATGGCTTCTGAAACTTCTGATAGGTTAATTGACATAATTTGAGTCAATTGGAGGTGTACCTGTGGATGTATTTCAAGGCCTACCTTCAAACTCAGTGCCTCTTTGCTTGACATCATGGGAAAATCAAAAGAAATCAGCCAAGACCTCAGAAAAACAATTGTAGACCTCCACAAGTCTGGTTTATCCTTGGGAGCTATTTCGAAACACCTGAATGTACAACGTTCATCTGTACAAACAATAGTACGCAAGTATAAATACCATGGGCCATCATACCGCTCAGGAAAGAGACGTGGTCTGTCTCCTAGAGATGAATGTACTTTGGTGCTAAAAGTGCAAATCAATCCCAAAACAACAGCAAAGGACCTTGTGAAGATGCTGGAGGAAACAGGTACAAAAATGTCTATATCCTGTACATAGTCTATCGGTAAATAGCCCACTCAATTTACCTACCTCATCCCCATACTGTTTATATTTATTTACATTTCTGCTCTTTTGCACACCACTATCTCTACCTGTACATGACCATCTGATCATTTATCACTCCAGTGTTAATCTGCTAAATTGTAATTATTCGCCTACCTCTTCATGCCTTTTGCACACAATGTATATAGACTCTCTTTTCTTTATTTTTTTTCTACTGTGTTATTGACTTGTTAATTGTTTACTCCATGTGTAACTCTGTGTTGTCTGTTCACTTCTATGCTTTATCTTGGCCAGGTCGCAGTTGTAAATGAGAACTTGTTCTCAACTTGCCTACCTGGTTAAATAAAGGTGAAATAAAAAAAATAAAAAAAATAAAAATCCACAGTAAAACGAGTCCTATATCAACATAACCTTAAAGGCCGCTCAGCAAGGAAGGAGCCACTGCTCCAAAACCGCCATATAAAAGCCAGACTACGGTTTGCAACTGCACATGGGGACAAAGATTGTACTTTTTGGAGAAATGTCCTCTGTTCTGATGAAACAAAAATAGAACTGTTTGGCCATAATGACCATCGTTATGTTTGGAGGAAAAAGGGGGAGGCTTGCAAGCCAAAGAACACCATCCCAACCGTGAAGCACGGGGGTGGCAGCATCATGTTGTGGGGGTGCTTTGCTGCAGGAGGGACTGGTGCACTTCACAAAATAGATAGTATCATAAAGAAGGGAAATTATGTGGATATATTGAAGCAACATCTCGACATCAGTCAAAGTTAAAGCTTGGTCGCAAATGGGTCTTCCAAATGGACAATGACCACAAACATACTTCCAAAGTTGTGGCAAAATGGCTTAAGGGCAACAAAGTCAAGGTATTGGAGTGGCCATCACAATGCCTGACCTCAGCTCTGTCAGGAGGAATGGTCCAAAATTCACCCAACTTATTGTGGGAAGCTGGTGGAAGGCTACCCGAAACGTTTGATCCAAGTTAAACAATTTAAAGGCAATGCTACCAAATACTAATTGAGTGTATGTAAACTTCTGAAAGCTGAAATAAATCATTCTGTCTACTATTATCCTGACATTTCACATTCTTAAAATAAAGTGGTGATCCAAACTAATTTTTTTTACTAGGATTAAATGTCAGAAATTGTGAAAAACAGAGTTTAAATCTATTTGGCTAAGGTGTATATAAACTTCAGACTTCAACTGTATGTATAGTGTAATTGTTGTGTATTGATGTGTATACAGGGCTCATCTGTGAAAGATACCGTGGTCTCAGCATGACTCTCTTCTTAAATAAAGGTCTTAAAAAAGTCGTATAAAAATGTATATGCCGTTTACACAGAAACCCGCGCTAACACATGCAGACACGCACACAACAATTTACAGAGGATTGACATTGCCAAAAGCACACACACAAACCTTAACTAAACTAAATGGTTTATGGATCCAGGAAGCAGACAGGCATGGCACACACACAGAGATGCGAACCGTCAGACTGTCGCTGTCCATTACAATCACCTCTAGCAGAACTGTATTTAACAGTAGAGAATAACCTCCACACAGACCAGACCTCAAATAGGGACTGACTGGGCTTGTTGACTGTGTCGAGTCCAGTGGCCAAGACACACCCTGGCAAGCATTCCCTCTTCACCCTACTCTGAGATGTTAACACGAGGAGACACATATTACACACACATAGTGGCTGACACACACATACACACACACAGAGTCACGACTCGCCAATACACACACACACACACAAACACCCCCGTACACAGAGTTGCCAATACACACACACAAACACACACACACACACAGTCACCAATGCACACGCTCTGATTTTGCAATCTCAGCATAAAGATGTAGAAAGAGAGGGAGAGAGGAAGAAAAAGAGGCAGATTGAAGGAGACTGATGGAGAAAGAGATTAGAGAAAGAGCCAGAAGGACTGAGCCGGATAGAAGGAGAGAGAGAATCCAGAAAGAGACAGAAAGCAACAGAAAAAGAGAGATACAGTAGATATAAATAGAGAGAAAGGGTTTAGAGAGAGGGCCATATGGGGCTGTTTATGACGGGGCTGGTCGTAGGGCCGGGCGGCCCTTCCTCTAGGGGCTCTTAATAGGGAGCGTAATTGAGATGCTGACATGTGTTCCCCTGCACCCAAAACAAAAGGCAGAAGAGACAAATTAACTAGTTATTTGCACAGGGAAGTAGATCTGGCCCTTTCAGAGAGCAGGACTGGATGGCCGACTCACTGAATAAAACAGTACATCATCGCCATGGAGGCGTGACAAGGAAAAGCTAGGGCTAGACCCAGCAGATGCACACAGGGTATAATGGTTAACTGACAGCTTATGGCCCCAGCTGGAGTTAACAGTGTGGTGAGAAAAGGAGGAGAAAGAGGGGAGGATGGGGAGGAAGAGGGGAGTGGGGCCTGGCTCTCACTTGACTTGCTAAGGAGCCCCCAGGAGTCTGCTGCAGCTGCCTGTGAATGAGGGAGGAAGGGACGGAGGAGGAGGGATGGAGCTGGGATGGAGGGCGAGAGAGCAAGAGAGAGAGAGAGAGCGATTGGAGAGCGGGCTGCGGAGATCACACACAAAGAGAGTCAGCTATATGACGTTAAAAAGATGTATCACTCTCTGATATAGCTGAAGTGGCAAAAGGCCCCAAACGGCCCTGTGCAGGGCATTATGTGGACCCAGTGTGGGGCATCTTATTATTTAGTTCCAGTGGGGTGGAGTGAGGTGACAGTTTCACGGTGGCATTGCCACCCCCAAAGAAGGGACAAAGCAGTACCCATGCAGGGCCACATGAACAGGCCAGTCTGCCACACGCTTCCCCCCAGCACCGACCCACCCTGGCCCAGCCGCCCAAGCCACCCGCTCCCCAGGTGCATAATGGGCCTAGTGGGCCTACTCTCATAGTCTCACACCAAGCAACCACCAGCATCATTCCAATTCACTTTAGCTTTACACATCCAATAATATCAGAAAAAACCACAAGATTCCTATAATATTGGATGACTTTGTAATATGTTCTATAGCCCAGAGAAATAGAACGGGAGTCCATTAGCTGTCATGGTGAACTAAACATTATTTTAACCTTCTCTTCCTGACGAGGAGATAGTTTTAACAGGCAGTGACCCTAAGTCGCCCTCTGACCCTGCCAAACTACACCCCCATGTACTGTCATAAAGGGGAGGGGGCAGGAGAGGAGCGGAGGTGGGCTGCTGACCCTTTTACAGGCCAACATCACCCCTCCACAAAAACTTCATAGGCAGTGAACGGCCAGAGTTCAACCACCGTGGCATTCCTCAGTTTCTCTTCTTTTCCATAACACATTCTCTAGGCTGTGACGTGTCTTTCTTTCTGTTTCTCCTTTTACTGGTTAGTCTGATTTTTTTTTAGGCATATCTCATCGTGCTTGGATAATTTTCGCGTCTAATCGAGATGCACCAAGACGCGAAAACAAAAGCAGACTTTTTTGTTGTTGTTGCTCTTTCCGTGAGAAAACACGACTAAAAAGAGCTACGAAATGACTCTACCGTGTCCATTCCATTCTGCGCCGAACTAAACCGCTCTTAAAAAATAATAAAGAAGCCAGGCTAAACCAAGTTAAGTGATTGACAACGCTGTCTGGCGTTACTCAATTAACTATCTCATTGTATCGAAACCTTTTTTTGCCAGAACTCCCCTCGCCCCTCACCCCCCTCCCCCCCGACCTCATTCTCTCCAAACTCCTTTATCCTCCACCATCACAGAGTTTTGCTTAGCTAATACTTCCAAGGAAATAGAGCGTTCTCCTTGACCTTCTATTGGTCACTCTTCTCTTTCTCTCTTCTTCTCTCTTTCTCTTTCAGCCACTTCAAACTGTCTCTCTGGGCAGTGGGGAGAATGTGACGGGAGTCCATCAGCGACGAGAGGCAGGCCCAGGGCAGGACCCCGCTCCCTCACTTCAAAGTTGGCCTGCATTCATTAATTGTCCTTTGAATTAATATCACAGTCCTCACAATGCGGGTGCCAACACAGAAAGAGGATTTAATGAAGCATAGAGCCTGTATTCACTTGCAGATAAACCAGTGTGGATTTTCTTGAGAGAGAGTCTTGAGAGTGATGCTTTGACATAGGATGAAGTAAATGTGGTGTGTATAGCCAGGGTGAGAGGAGATAAATAAGGGAGTGGATAGGGAGGGGGATGCTTTTCAATGCACCGCTAACATACACTACATGAGCAAAAGTATGTGGACACCTGCTCGTTGAACATCTCAATCCAAAATCATGGGCATTAACATGGAGTTGGTCCCTCCTTTGCTGCCATCACAGCCTCCACTCTTCTGGGAAGGCTTTCCACTAGATGTTGGAGCATTGCTATGGGGACTTGATTCCATTCTGCTACAAGAGCATTAATGAGGTCGGGCACTGATGTTGGGCGATAAGGCCTGACTCACTGTCGGTGTTCCAATTCATCCCAAAGATGTTCGGTGGGGTTGAGGTCAGGGTTCTTAACAGCACTTACAGTTGACCGGGGCAGCAGGGCAGAAATTTGACAAACTAACTTGTTGGAAAGGTGGCATTCTATGACAGTGCCACAATGAAAGTCACTGAGCTCTTCAGTAAAGCCATTCTACTGCCAATGTTTCTCTATAGAAATTGCATGGCTGTGTGCTACTTGTATACACCTGTCAGCAACGGGTGTGCCTGAAATTACTGAATCCACTCATTTTAAGAGGTGTCCACATACTTTTGTATTTATACACTACCATTCAAACGTTTGGGGCCACTTAGAAATGTCATTGTTTTTGAAAGAAAAGCAAATATTTTGTCCTTTAAAATAACATAAAATTGATCAGAAATACAGTGTAGACATTGTTAATGTTGTAAATTACTTTTGTAGCTGGAATATCTACATTGGCGTAGAGAGGCCCATTATCAGCAACCATCACTCCTGTGTTCCAACGGCACATTGTGTTAGCTAATCCAAGTATATCATTTTAAAAGGCTAATTGATCATTAGAAAACTATTTAGCAATTATGTTAGCACAGCTGAAAACTGTTGTACTGATTAAAGAAGCAATAAAACTGGCCTTTAGACTTGTTGAGTATCTGGAACATCAGCATTTTTGGGTTCAAAAGTGCTCAAAATGGCCAGGAATAAATAACTTTCTTCTGAAACTCGTCATTCTATTCTTGTTCTGAGAAATGAAGGTTATTCATTGCAAGAAATTGCCAAGAAACTGAAGATCTTGTACAATGCTGTGTACTTCTCCCTTCACAGAACAGCGCAAACTGGCTCTAGCCAGAATAGAAAGGGGAGTGGGATGCCCCGGTGCAAAACTGAGAAAGAGGACAAGTACATTAGAGTGTCTAGTTTGAGAAACAGATGCCTCACAAGTCCTCAACTGGCAGCTTCATGAAATAGTACCCACAAAACACCAGTCTCAACGTCAACAGTGAAGAGATGACTCCGGGATGCTGGCCTTCTAGGCAGAGTTGCAAAGAAAAGGTCATATGATGCTCCAGATACTCAACAAGTCTAAAGAAGGCCAGTTTTATTGCTTCTTTAATCAGTACAACAGTTTTCAGTTGTGCTAACACAATTGCAAATGAGTTTTCTAATGACCAATTCGCTTTTAAAACGATAAACTTGGATTAGCTAACACAACGTGTCATTGAAACACAGGAGTGATGGTTGCTGATAATGGGCCTCTGTACATCAATGTAGATATTCCATTACAAATCAGCCGTTTCCAGCTACAATAGTCATTTACAACATTAACAATGTCTACACTGTATTTCTGATCAATTTGATGTTATTTTAATGGGAAAAATTGTTGCTTTTCTTTCAAAAACAAGGTCATTTCTAAGTGACCCCAAACTTAACTTAACTTACTCTAAGTATGCAAGCCAGGAGAATCTGGACGTCTCTTACTTAATAGCTGAGCTTACGATTTTATGAAATCGTTCGCAGGAAACGACAACACACTATAGAAGTCAAAAATAAGCTACAACTTCGAAAAAGTGAACTTTCATTGGAACTTGATCCAAAAAAAAAACCACCAGGAAAAATCCAAGTGGAAAAGGTTAAGACCAAACACATAAGTTAATCAAAAATGTGTATGACACTAAACTGCCTCTTTGTTTGACTACTTGTGATGACACCACACACCAAATAATCTGGTATACATCATTTATTCATCTATTGGTGTTAATAAAAACTCTCAGCCCTGAATGAATTCTGATCCCTCCATCCAACATCAATCTCCAAGAAAGAGTTGCTCTACTCCAGGTATTGTGAATTTGGATTTCTGGTGCGGCATACTGTCACAGTACAGTTACATTGGGTTTATATAAGTAGTAATAACCCAGGCAGGGAGACAGCCAGTGATCGCACACAGAGTCAAGACCCAGCTATTTCTCTTCTCTATCCCAGTGCCTGGATTTCTCCACTGCTCTGCCTGGAGGCAGAGATGGAAAGTAGTCGGTCGAAAACATTCCACTGGTCGCAATGAGGCACTGTTGTTTGTTATGACTGGAGATAGTCTCTCTCTCTCTCTCCATCTCTCAATCCCTCTGCTTCACTAAGACAGCGTAGAAACGCACGGACTGCTGAGAAATATACAACGTTATAGAAAATCAATGCCTAACTTCCCTAAAGGTTTCTGCTGTTGTGTCTGAGTTTTTTTGTTGTTTTTTTTTTGGTATGTTCCTGACATGGTCGGCTATTACTGAGGGAGTGAGAGACATGCGTTTATTGAAATTTCTGAATGCCCTGGGAGAAAAGACATTATGAAACATTCTAATTGGTTTATAGGGTTTGTGGAAATACACAAATCATAGCTGCCATTGATATGATTCCCTATAGATCTAGCTTCAACCGGATGATTGCAGTTTGCATATTACGGTCCATGCATGCCACGTTTAAAAATGGCTCTCACTTTTTTCTGTTTCTCTGTTCTCTCTCTTTCCCTCTACTCTTTCTCTCCCCCCCTCTCCGAACTCTCTCAGTCCATGCCAAAGTAGTGGGGAGCCAGTTTTCCCACTTTATTTACACAAACAAAGTCCTACTCAGTTTCTTTGACAAAAGCAGCTAAATCTTTCATGTTTTGTCAGCACTTGATTCCTCCTGTCCCCCTGGCTATTTGCCTGCCCCAGGACAATGGAGCCAGGAGAATGGGAGCAGATTTTGTGAATGTGCCTCAATGAAACCAATTATTACATGTTGACTGCGTTCACCATGGCAGATTTGAAAGAACTGGGCTTATTCAATTTGGCACCGCGGGATTCCCTTTCAAGATAAGTTATCCCTTTGACTGTTTGTATTTCTGAGCTTTTCTTCCCCCCCCCCAAAAAAAAAACCCCCCATTGTCATAAATGGAATCTGCAAGAGTAGGCTACTCCTCTTTCATGACTTTGGTTATTTTAATTAGCTAAATGAGGCTAAAGGGGTGTCCGTTGGTGTTATAGTCATAAACAGAGGAAGGTGGTGTCATTCATTAGGAGGCAGTTAATGTGCCAGTATTTATTGATTAATTAACATGAAACCATTCATTCAGTTTAGGAGACCACTTCCATGCCGGTATCGTTTATGTAATTTGCTCATGCAAGATTGACAAGGTTGAGCACTTTCTGCAGACAATTTTTGCACCAAATGAATGTGTTCATACTAATAGAAAGTATTTACTATGTCCCCAATTTCTGTTTTTTTATATTTTTTAACTACTGTTAAATAATTGGTCAATCACCATAACATCCTTAATTATATAAATAATCGAATTTATACATTTAACATTTTGTTTCCCCTGAACTCAACAATACCTCTTAAACAGGAACTGCAATCGTTTAACATCAGATTCATTTCCTGATTAAAAGCGCGACATTTACCATTTACTTGGGGGCATCCTTTTCCCAGAATGCTCTAGGTGCCCTGTAATGTCATACAGATCTAGTAGTAGCTACCTGGTCCCAGTATAGCTACTTTATCCCACTGAACTCAACAGTGGCCTTTTCCCAGACAAATAAATCAAAATAGAGCAGCTTTGATCTCTGCACTTAAGGGTAGCCAACAATGGAGGCCGAGGCGAAAGAGGCAGAGAGGAACAGTCCTCTCTCTCCTGCAACAATAGCCTCTACAAACACCTACTTAATCAATATTTGGCCAGAAGACACCCTCTCCATACCCAAGACAGCCTTTTCACATTCTAATGAAGAGCTTTAAAGGAAAACGAAAACAACAAGATCAACTACTTCCACAGGCACACACAAGAGGATAAGAGAATTACATATGGCCATTGCAGACTGAGGGAAAAGGGAAAGTAATCATTGGACTGTGTTTGAATTGGAATATAATTTGAGTAGACAACATTTCAGATATGCCATTATCAACACTTGAGTTTGCTCTGAGCTAATGAGTTAATGTTGTCATTGTGGATAAGATTAAGATGATTAGTCTGGCAATGTAACAAGGGGTCGAGGTACAGAAATAAAGGAAAAGACGTTGACGAATTCTTCCCAAAACACTCAACTATATTTCTTGAATCTAAATAACACATAAAAACAACAACTTTTAGTCCATTCAGACGTTTGGCATATTTTAAACTAAATAGGCAGTAAATCATACTGTGATACATCTATAGGTCGTAATAACAATTTAATGTCACTTGTTGTGCACACTTGTTGCAACGCTTTATCATGCCTGGCTGTTCCTAACTTACAATATCTATATCCTATTCATACACCTCTCTCACAATATCTGCAAGCCTGTATAATATATCTAAACAAGGCATCATCAGCACGAATAGATAACAGAGAAAATGGAGGGGAATAATATCAGATATCGAAACATAACCATAATAATCAAAAGAGCACTATCACATATCCATAAATGGGCTATAGATTGTGGTGGACAAATTTGTCACAACCCCGCAGGAAAAATATTAACCAAACTGAGAGAATACATTTTAAAAGGTTAACAAAGTCAATTGCCTATCCTGATCTGTATTCGCGATGCCTCGCCTGGAAAAGGGCAGGAAAGCGGCTATACATATGGCATGAATGCGCGCGCCGCGGGCGAAGAGGACCGGGCGGGCTTTGTCCCTAGATGAAAGTGGGAAGAAATAAAAGGTTTGAGTTTAATCTACTAGAAAGGGTTTACACTGCGATGACTGATGTAAGGAGTAGTAAGCAGACCATGCCTCCTGCGCAACGAGTCTAAACACATGAGTAAAAGAGCGATAAGAAAGGCCTAATCATTTGAGGATGTTTGGAAAATGTGTAAAAAAGAAATGGTTGAGTTCTTCAGATATGTATTTGCTATAAGTGAAGAGAATGTAACCCCCCCCAAAAAAAATAAATCATAATAATAATAATAATAATATGTAAAACAGGCAATGTGTCCCTTCTGAAACCTTGTTATGAACTTGGAATAGGCTTTGCTCACATTTCTAAAACGGTATGTTTAAAAAAGTAAGTTTCTGAAAGTATAGCATACATTCCTGAAAAACCAACAGGTCACCAAGCAACAGGTGTTCGGGAAAAATCCAGGTCATAGGGAGAGATAGGATGCTGTCTCGTTCTCTCTGAGTCTGAATAGCAAACCCATCTCTTTACGCTGAAAAAGTCTCCAAATGAACATTTTGTCGTTGAAAACGGCCATTTTCTCTCGGCGCGCAGTCTATAAAACCGGCCGGAGATGCCCATTGGTGTTATCTGAATTATTCATCGCTCATTGCGGGTCCATAATGTCTTCTCCCAGCCTTTTGTCAGCGCATTTTTTCTCCCTTTCTCTACACATTTTGAAAAGCTTTGGCGTCTTTTTGTACACCACTGAGCCGCTTGCTATAGCAGGCCTTTGTGCGCCTGAAACCGAAGTGTGAGTCTCAATAGACTCTCTCGCCTTTGTCCGGCAAGTTCATCCTCAAGTGTCCGATTGTGTGCGGAGAAACCGTCTTTTTTATGGGGGACGGAACAGTTGGGTAAATGTTTGATCAACTTCATATGGAAACGTTTGCCTTTAGCAAAAATTTCGTTTAGTATAAACACAGGCAAGCAACTCAAAAGTGCATATTCATAAAGTTAGGCTAGGCCTGTATTGCAGAAAACCACCAAAATAGTTGTTATTTTCAAATGCTTAAATATTCGTTTTTTTTAAATTCAATATCTATCTCATATCTGCACAACAATCATTCCGCTTGACAAACCAAACACAAAAAAGTTAAACGCAGAGTCACGCGTCCCCCAAAATTATTTAGTAAACGATTTAGGTATTTAATTAAATAGTAATGGTCCATGATTATATTTCCATTTATCGCATTATATGGGTATTCTAATTCAATTCTGCATTTTTTTCCTCTGCACATTATGTAGGCCGTACCCATCTGAATTTAGTGTAATATGCAGGTTATTTGCTAATTCAGCATCTTCAAGAGACAACAACACATTTTTAATATTCCCCACTGTCTCAAGTGGCCAACGAATTAACCGACTTTTTAACAACTTCTAAACAACATCTCAGCACATATTGTATCACAACCAAATATAGAAAATTGAGAGGAAAAGAAGCATTCCATACTTCTGAAATACAAATAATTTTCGAAACCAAAATTGCACCCTTGTCCAATAAGGAAACCGTGGCCTACAGTCAACATCGCCAAAGCTTTGCACTGCTTTTGATTAAAACCATTACTCACATCTATCCCCGAGGATGCCGTCGATGCTGTGTTTCGCTCGTCTTTCGTTCTCTTCCAATTCCCTTTTCTGGATTTCATCATCGTCTTCCTCATCTTCTCCTCCAACTCCTCCGAATTTACAACGCATGATACGGCTGATTGAACTCACTTTCAAAGTAAATGCATAAGTGATAAATTGTTAGTAAAAAAAATCATGCTTGAATTGATGAAAGTGCCAACATCCAATGCATATTGTCTTAGCACCTGTTGATTGGTTTTCACCTCGCAATAATGTTTCACAAAATTCTATTTATATCTGTTTATATTTTCAAACTTTCAGAATGTTTACAGTTGTTGCAATAGGGGTGTCATTATTGCATGCTTTTATGACTTTAGTAGACCTGTAGGCTATCTTCTCCTGCACTTTTTACTAGGCGTATGCAAACGCATAATATTATTGTAGGCTTATACGATTTTAGTAAAGTAGTGTACATTTACATAATGGACACTATGCTCTGGTTAAGGTAATTATAATATATGTTTGGTTTGTAGATCTTTAAGGTATAAATTATTAGTTAAAAAATGTAAATACCTGAGGGGATGTTGTTTCTGTCGCAGATCCCGTCTTTGAGTAATTTATCCCTGATTTCCCAGCTGAACATGCCCGGGTTGTCTTTCTTGTATTCCTCGATCTTCTTGTCCACATCTGGGGTTGTTGTCTGCTTCAAGTGGCAAGGATGCAGGAAACGTTTCATTAGGCCTATGATTGCTATTGCACATTTATTTATTTTAATTTTAAAATAAATTAGGCTACATTGTGCCTAATAGGCTATACAGTTCTGTTGAGTTTTATATTTTACCTGATCGTTTTCAAAACCCATGTTTTGACAGTCTGTATTAATATGGTGCTAAATGTGTGCATAAAATAAGGTCTTATAAATTAAATATGTATTCGGAATAATGAATAGCATATGACAATAAATTATACCACACAAAACTGTTAATTATTATATATCCTTTTAGTTTAACGGCCTGTCATCCCCAATTACATGTATCCGGTTAGTGGCATGTTGAGGTGCAGCCCATTAAGTTGGGCTTGACAGAGACATCGCTGCTATACAGTCCGGTTCTAGGGCCCTCACCTTGGGTTTGCTGCCTCCGATGGACCCGGGCCTGATGGAGCCTGTCTCCTGGTACCGGCACAAGATCTTGGACACGCATCCATGGGAGACTCGGAGCTGGCGGGAGATGACACAGGGTCGGATGCCGTGGTGGGCCATCTCCACGATCTTGTGGCGGATGTGGTTGGGCAGGGGTCTGCCGTTGATAAACATCCCACCGAGCTGGTTCACCCGGCCCTGGCCTAACGGGGTAGAGACTGGACGGAGGGAACGCATTTCATTCAATAACAACAACAAAAGTAAACTTCAGCAGCAAAAAAAAAGCCTAAACAATCAGGCCTATATTTATTTATTCAACGTTTATTTATCCTATCTCAGTGAAAGGGGCTATATTTTTCAAGAGAGACCTGTTGCAAGAAAACATGTTAAATAACATACCATTTGATCTCGGTCTTTTGCTAAATGTTGAATTGTTATTGCTATTACATAGGTTAGACTTAATTGATGGTGCACAATGTAAATCAATATAACATTTATAACAAGAGCATTGTTGATGTTTTGATATCAACTGCTACTATGTTAATTCAATTGAACCAGGGATTGCTACAAACTGTTTATGGCTTAGTAGGCTAGTGTAGGCTACTTATAGTTTCCAATAGGCAGCCTACACATTTAGGGAATATATCAACTTTGATTCACTTGTCAAAATGTCAGTTCATGTGTAGGCCTACTGTTAATTGTCTGTCAAAAGGCCACACTAAGACAATTATTTATATATGAACAACAGTTTTGCAGCTGTTCAAAGTTGACACAATATCAACACTTGCTTTCTGATTGAATCATAAACAAACAAACAAATCTTCCAATACGCAAGAAACATGCACTTGGTTCCATTTGCAATAGCCTACCTTCCAGAGAGTAGCCTCCCCGCGGGTAGTTTTGGTGTGGGTTCGGGCGCATCATCCTCGGTATGCCCCCCGCTAGTGCTGTCATGTCTCCTAAAACTCCGCCAACGATGCCTTGCTCTCGACCAAATCAACACCGACCCCTAAACTTCTGAAATATTCTGGGATCCACAAAAACGTATAGCTTAAAGGCCTACACGTTGGCTTCGATGGAGCAACAGGACTGCCTCCCCGGGTTGCTTCGTCAAAATATCAACATGCAAAAAAACCACACAAGTTAAATCCTTGGAGAATGGTGCATTTGTCGATATTCAACGTGGAGTGTGAAAATATTGACAAAGCAATGTTTGACTCTGTTGAAAGTAAAGGCCGCTTAGTTGGAGTTGTTGTTGACACTTTATCTGAATTGAGAAGATGGGTGGAAGTGAAACATTTTATAAGTTGTTGCTCTCCTTTCTCCTCAGTCCTTCCAGGCCTCTGATTGGCTTAGAAAGGCGAATCCCAGGGGCGCTGCGGGTGCATTTTGATTGGCCGACTGTTTTCTGTCGTGACCTCACGGGTTCAAGGCGTTGAGTCTTGTGGTGCTCCCGAGCTTTTGCTTTCACAAAATCTGATCCACGATCAGCCCTCCAGTCATCAACGGTAAAGGCTATATGGTCCAACCATGTTGACGGATGAAGATGCGCCTGTTAGTGAAGGCTACGCTACCCCCTGTAAGTCACCAGTCACCAATGTATTGCTTCATTATGATGTGACTATTTCATAACAGAATTGCACATACACCATTTTCTGCCTGTGAAAGAACACACACACACGAACATACACACACACTCACACTGTTTGCTATGCACAGTGATTTTACAAACAGGGATTTATTGTAGTATTTAGACAGTAGTGCACTAATTAGAATAGAAGGAGCTATGCGACCCAGCAGGGTGTGACGCCTGGAGTGCAGTAAAGTTGTCTGTGGCGAAAGAAAGTACAATTGTGTGAAGACATTATTTATAACTTCATGAGTGTTAAATGCCCCCCCCCCCCCCCCAAATGCCCCCCTCTCCTTCTTTTATCACTCTCTCTCTCTCTCTATCGCACACGCGCGCAGACGCACTTCCACATGCACGCACACACATACACACAGTCACCCCAGCTAACATATATGTTTGTTTTTCTTAAGTTGTGCGAACTTATGTTTTGATTTCACATTGGTTGTGGGAACGAATCCACGTTTCCTTACTGGTAAAACTGAACGTTTTTTTAAACATTCTGAGAACAGAAGTGAAAATGTTGCCTGTTCTGCGTAAGTTAATTTTTAGGTTGCAGGGAGGTTATGAGAACGTTTTACTCTGGTTCTGAGAACGTTTTCCAGGGAGGTTTTATTAACGCTCTGAGAACGGTTTTTGAATAACTTCCTTAATACTTTTACTGAATGTTTCAATACGACTTTTAATAACACTGCTAGCTTATTTTGGATTAACTTTTTTTAAACTCCAAGCACAGATAGGACACATGGAAATTAATTTCCATAGGCATCAATCATGCAAGCACATTTCTTTTTTATTGTGACACGGAATCACTGAGATTCAAACCTATTATCTTATGTTCACTATCCATGGAATTAGTCCACTGCACAATGAAGATGGAGCTAGCATGCAATGTTCTTTTAAGCATACAATGCTGTTAATTTTTGTCTATTCAAACAGAACCAATTTCAAAGGAAACAAGCACTCATTATTAAGATCAGGTGTGGCCAATTCGTGGGCGCAACCGACACACCTGAACACGCTTAACAAGATAGAGGATAGAGAGAGTTTCATTGATGCTGAGGACTGAATATACATGTTTTTAAATAACATTCGTAGAACGTTCTTTGAAAACTTTTCTTGTGGTTTTTATGGAACGTTGTCTTCAAGTTCTGAGATCGGAATGTATGTTTTTAAGTAACATTCTTAGAATGTTCTCCGAACATTACTAAAGTTTTCTTGTGTTTTTTTTTTTAAGTTTGCTTAACGTTCCAGAAATAATTTGAGAACATTACTTTAAATAGAACCATGAGAAAACTGATAGTAAACATTATGCTGAAGTAGCCTACTGAAATTCCCAGAAAAGAACATTGTTTCTAAACTTTCTTGGAACAATTTGAGAACATGACTTTAAATAGAACCATGAGAAAAACTGTAGGAAATGGTATGGTGAAGTACTGATATTACCACAGAAGAATGTTGTTGAGAAGAAAGCTCTCTGAACCCTTCGAGAACATTCCCAATGTTAAACCAGTTGGTGAACGTTCCTGGAACATTACCAAAATTTTAATTAAATGTAACCATATTTGAACTTTTAGGAAACGTTCTGTAAAAATCCATAGGACTCTATCGACACACCTGTGAGTCAATCTAATTAACATGATAAACAAATCCCCTTCAATATCTGCCAGTTTAAGCTAGAGATACGTTTTTTTTTTTTGTTACATGGTCTTGTGTCCCAATCCACCACATCTGCCTATGTTGGCCTTCAGCATCTGTGGTGGAAAGTGGCAGGGCTACAGCATTGTTTGTCAGACCAGGAGACATCCCTAACATCTGACATTTGTAGCGTCCCCCACAAGCCCCACGGGACTCATCTGAAGTCGGTACCGGTTGATGTGTCAACTTCCGTTCGTAGCGTCCGAACCGTTTGGGCTACAAACTAATATGACCCCCAATATGGAAAGGGGGGACTCCATTTTGCTCTACGACCCTACAAGTGTCACCGGACTCATCTGAAGGTAACCCGGGTACCGTTTTAAAATATGAATGGAAGTATGAAGGTAGTTTTGTAGCAACAAAAGAAATTGGTTAAATATGTGTCCAAAAAAACTAAATCCCCCTCTCCGGCTTAGACTTTTAGTGGTTAAGGTAATGAAATACCCATTTTTTTTTTGTCAAGTTCCTTAATTCCTTAAATGTGCTGAGAATGCCAGCAACTATCCTGCACCATTCCCAGAAAGTTGTGGGAAGGCAAAATAACCATAGGATGACCACGTTCTCACCAAGCTCTAAGAAACATGGTTCTCAGAACGTTATGTGTGCTAGCTGGGACCATTCAGAAGTTTCTGTGGAGGCTCATTGAACAAGTCATGTCAGTCAAAAAGCTTCTCCCATTCACCACTCCAATCAATCAAAGGTATGGAGATCATTCCAAGCGAAGCCATTGAGTTCTAACAAAACAACGATTTCTTTCCCTCCAAATTCCACATTGATACTTACCCTAATATTAGCCTACCCACCGACTGTTAAGGTCACATTTCCAATCAGTGAACTGAAGGAAAATACAGTTTTGTATTATGATACTTATAAGAGAGGTATAAACTACTTACTTGTGAGAGGTCGTGGCTGTTTTAGGGCCTGGAATATAGTAACCGATCAACAATTCATAATCACATGGCGAAGTGCATGAAAGGGCAACATGTCAAGGTATATCAGTAGATAGAAACTAGGAATATAGACTATTCTGTGTGCTCTTACAGGCTATAGGAATTTAGTCAATCCCAACAGATTGAGCCCTACAACATTACTGTGGTTGACATTAACCACAGTTTAATGTTGTTGCCAAAAATACTTCTATGTATAAACAACAGAAAAGTTCGAGAGTGGTTTTCCTTTGGAATATTGTATGGCATCATTGCCATCTTCACGTCTATGTGTGCGCACCCGGGCGCGCCGCGACCCTTAATAACCGGTGATTATGGAGCGTTTCGGTCCCAGGTGCTCTGTAACCAGATTAGGGCCGTCACCGTGGCGCGAGGAGCCGCCACACCACCGGGCAAACTGGAAGCTCTACAAGGGAGAGCGTCATTAGTTATGATTTTAATTGACATTGCTGGAATAGCTGAACAATAATACATGCTTCTGATGAGAAGGCTCTATGCCTAAAGCCAATCAGAGCCTATTTGCATAATGGTGTCACCTTTTTATTAATGGAAATAATTTAGGCCTGCGTCGTTTTTAGCAATGTCCTTGAGTTGTTCAAAAAGAGCAACTTATTGTTTCTTATTCATATTTCTATGTATTTATAAATAAAGTGGCTATTATCGTTATTATACTTCTAATTAATATTATTATTGTAGTCCTTATTATTATTTAATAATAACCATTTGTATTATTAACTTTATTCTCACAATGATAACAATGGAGATAAACTAGTAGTCTTAATAATAATCGTTAATATTCGTATTGAATAGCCATTACCTCTACTACGTTAAAATCATTAGGTAAATATTTGGACCATAAGAAAGTTCGTTTTTCACTTATCTTTTAACCATGTGGCTGTCGTGTTTCTCACCTGAAATCTAATACATCTAACAGACGAAGAATTATGGTAAGCCAAACGACATTTTAGAGATGGAAATGTGGTATCCCACAGTTAATGAAGGCCTGCATTGACATTCCGCTTTTTGGTAACCGAAAAGTCTCTTCCAAATGTTTTCTTTCTACAGGAACGCACAGACAACGGGACGCAGGAGGGAAATATGGTTTGGAGACGGGAGTCCTTTCACATGCAAAAGGAGGAATTGCTCTCTTTCTCTCAGTTCCAACACAGAAGTCTACATGCGGAACTTCTTCCATGGTCGCCTAATGTTCGCCTAATTCAACATTAGGACCATGCGTGACCCGCGGTTCAACCACACGTTGGTGTAACACATGCGTGCAAATGGTCGATTATTGACACAGAGACACGAGAGTTCATTTGACTGTAGCCTTGTTGAACTGTGACAATTAGCTATGTTTGATGGTCAGAGACACATGCTGCTCAGGCATAGGGCCTATTACAAATAGGTTAATGGAGAGCGTTAGGCTATTTGTGATCATGAGGATTGTTAGAGCATTTGTTGGTAGGCTACAATGTACTAATATGGTAGAAGTTATATAGAATTGTCATAATATCTGATAATACATTATTGATATTTTGGCGTAAGCCTTCAATTAGAAGTTGTAAAAAGTAACCTTCTGATATTGCATTACCTAAACAATTTGGACTGTTAATTAAGTAGGATGATACAATGATAATGATATACCTAATAATATGCCTAATAATACTAATAATAAGAATAAGAATACATTGTAAATAAAAACAAATGTTAAAGAAAATAACAACCTATCTAGAATTATAATCGTAAACATCCAGCGAGATAACTAAAACTGTATCTCTGCAGTTTTAAGAAATGGTGTGGCTACTTTTTACAGCAACAACCCCATCATGCAGCCTGATAATGTTTTTCTTCACAGGGTTTGAGGTGGGATACATTCCCCTTTCCTCCTACAAAAATACGTCCACGGGACATAAATGACTTGCTGAAACTCTATATCGTCATAAAAGAGGGAATGGGGCAAAAACAAAGTTATGATACGAATTTTGATTATCATGAAAGGGATACTGGATATCCGTGTCAAATCAATTAGTGAAGGGGAAAATCCAAGTCAGAAACTCGCTCGATCAGTGAGCAAAATGCATCGAAAAATAAAGACCAAAATGCCTGTGTAGAAAAGAAAACGCAGTCGCGTTCAGTGTGCTCAGAACCAAAATAACCTTAGGATGTATCAGAGAGCAAAATAAGGACGAGCAGGCCTTATCTCTGTCGCTTATAGGCCGGGAGTAAAGAAGATCATTAGAATACGGGATTTGGTCTGGTTCTGGTTGAAACATTCTGTAATTTTCGATAGGTCCACATCTCATGGTATTTTGATTAATTTATTTCTTGACGAGTTGTTCTTTTAATTATGAATGCTGACTCGTTTGTGGACATCATGGCCAATTGTAGCCTAATATAAATATTATATTGTTCAAAGGTCGAATGCAATTTGACCCTTTTATAGCAACATTAAATCAGTATAAATCAGAAAGATGTCGCTATTGGAGGTTTGGAGTTTTTCTTTTTGATGACCCCTCTAAGTCAGTATTTACAATGTGGGAACCTTGTCATTCCCACATTACGATGACAGATGACAACTGAATGCCCTGCGTTTACAGTGGGCACTTGTTGCTGTGATTGCTTTACAAACTGTTTTCAGGTCATTCAAATAACTAGGGAATGGTTGTAAAGCCATTTCCCATTTACTTTGAGTGTAAAACCGATTAATTAGCCCACAGAGATATGTTTGCCACTGTGACAGGGGACGTAATTCCCACAGGAAATAATAACATTATCTTATCTACACCAACTCGCAGCCTATTGTTGTGTATACTGTCCTCGAGATATGAGAATATATTAAAACGATAGCATATAGACCTACCAGCATAGTCCAGTCAGAACGTTAGCTATATATGCAGACGTGGGATCTTTTCAAAAAGATTGTAAACAAAGAATAGTTTCTAAGGATTAAATAGTATTATGGTTACACTGTATTTGAACCATTCGGTCATTTGTCATTTCGTTGCTCATATAACCTGTAAGCTTATTCAACAATGGCTAATTTATCTCTGGTGTTTGAAATGGTCAATTACATGCAATCTGAGGCCCTACAACCGAAGCTCAAACTGGGGATATTTTGCATCAGTGAGCCTACAGTGCCTTTAGAAAGTATTCATTCCCCTTGACTTATTCCACATTTGATTAAATGTATGCTTTTCTCACCTGTCAACACACAATACCACATAATGACAAAGCGACAACATGTTTTTAGACGTTTTAACACATTTTATAAAATACATATCTATTCACACCCCTAAGTCAATACATGTTAGAATCACCTTAGGCAGCGGGTCTTTCTGGGTGTCTCGAGGTACCTTGAACACCAGGATTGTACAATATTTGCACACATTCTTTTTTAAATTCTTCAAGCTCTGTCAAGTTGGTTGTTGATCATTGCTAGACAGCCATTTTCATGTCTTGCCATATACTTTAAAGACAATTTAAGCCCCAACTTTAACTAGGCCACTCAGGAACATTCAATGTCATCTTGGTAAGCAACTCCAGTGTAGATTTGGCCTTGTCTTTTATATTATTGTGGTGCTGAAAGGGGAATTAATCTCCCAGTGTCTAGTGGAAAGCAGACTGAACCAGGTTTTCCTCTAGGATTTTTACTGTGCTTAGCTCAATTCCATTCATTTTTTATCCTGAAAAACTCCCCAGTTCTTAACGATTACAAGCATACCCATAACATGATAAAGCCACTACTATGCTTGAATATTTGGAGAGTGGTACTCAGTAATGTGTTGTATTGGATTCGACCGAAACATAACACTTTGTATTCAGGACAAAAAGTTAATTGATTTGCCACATTTTTTGCAGTATTACTTTAGAACAATATGCATGTTTTTTAATAGTTTTAGTCTATACAGGCTTCCTTCTTTTCACTCTGTCAATTAGGTTAGTATTGTGGAGTACCTACTTTCTGAAGGCACTGTATGTGGGACTAAGTGAGTGGGAGAAAGATAAGAAGAGAGGGAGATGGGTAGAGGGGCATTTGTTAACCCAGAGCCCTCAGGCCATGCAGCAGGATGACTAAGGATGATGACTGGGGACAGTGGTGAGTTTGTAGTTTATTGTCCCTATGGTGAACTCATATGGCTACCTACATCCCCCATTCTTAGCCCTCCATCCCTACCCCCAGGCTACTGTGTGAGCCCCTTGGTCCTCCTCCTGTACCCTAAACTAAACCATAAGCCCTCAGGTGACCTTTAGCCCAGTAGGAGCCTGAGTCATTCTCTCTCTGATGTTGGCACCTTGATGTCAAATGTCATTGTTAACTGGTTAACTTTGGATTAGTGACACTACTGTAATACTGAATCACATTCTGTAGGCCAATCACGTGCTGTATGTCAATTTTATTCAGCAAATGGGCTAGTGTGTGTGCGCGCGTGTGTGTGTGTGTGTGTGTGTGTGTGTGTGTGTGTGTGTGTGTGTGTGTGTGTGTGTGTGTGTGTGTGTGTGTGTGTGTGTGTGTGTGTGTGTGTGTGTGTGTGTTTGTGTGTGCGTTTGTGTGTGTGTTTGTGTGTGTATAAGGTCAGCTCCAGCCTTTTGGGGACCCTAAGCGAGATTTGGTTGGGGGGCCCACCAAGCTGGTAAAACAGTACTGTGGCCCCTCTCTTGATTGTGGAAGGAAAAATCAAAGTTATAAGTTATAACAAGTTTTATGCAATTCTACTCATGTTGTCATGGGACAAAGATACATTTTTTGTAGTTTTAAAGCTAACTTCATGCAATTATATTGCAGCCTCATTATTTTGGGCTCCTGAGTGGCACAGTGTTCTAAGGCACTGCATCTCAGTACAAAGAGGTGTCACAACAGTCCCTGTTTCAAATCCAGGCTGTATGACATCCGGCTGTGATTGGGTGGCGCACAATTGGCCCAGCATTGGCCAGGTTAGGCCGTCATTATAAATATGAATTTATTTTTAACTGACTTGCCTAGTTAAATAAAGATTTTTTTTAAATACAAATATCAATTTCGCCATGGGGTGGAGAGATTTTTTGGCAGTTTTAAAGCAAATTTTGTGAAATTCTACACATTTTGCCATGACTTATGCCCTGTTAATGATATCTGAGTGAGAGTGACTAACAAAATCAATGGGGCCCCCCTGGTGGTCAGGGCCCCCGGGCACGTGCCCTGCATGTCCGGTCAGTATTCGGCCAATGTTACTACAAGTTTAGATAATGGGCTAGACTAAATTACTAATCTAAAAATTGTTAGCTGGGTGACTATCAGTGACTGACAAAACAAGAGGAAAACTGCTGAAACACAACCAAAATCTACTATTCTCACTCTCAACAGTAAGTTGAGTCTCCGACTGAGTTCCTTTGGGTCTGGAGCCACTGGTCACTAAGCGACCATTTATTCCTGAAGCCGGGCCTGTGTGTGCCTGTGTTTTCTTCATTTGTGGGTGCACATGTGTGTACAAAAAATACTTATGTGTTGTAGTGCAAATGGAAATGCTCCACCATTTAACAAGTTCTGCCTCTCATTGACCTGTAACTTAATACCTTTCACCATTGTGGGAGTAGATTTCCTCCCATCAACACTGAACCCCATATCTCTCCCTGATCTGATTGAGAATAATGTCATTATTACACCTCTCCATCTAGGGATCTCCATGGAAAACGTGTTATAATGTTGACAATATTGACTTTGACAGGGAATGTATTTCCCACCATGAGAATGATAAATGGGATATCAAGTAAACAATGTGGGTAGCCTACAATATGTGCTTGATGATGTGGAAAACCCTGCATTCACAGGAGGTTGGTGGCACCTTAATTGGGGAGAACGGACTCGTGGTAATAGCTGGAACGGAATGGGTGGAATGGCATCAAATACATCTCAAACATGCCATTCCATTAACTCCGTTCCAGCCATTATTATGAGCCGTCCTCCCCTTAGCAGCTGCACTGCCTGCATTGGTCTCTTTAGAAGACCAGAACATGGGGCCAGAACATGGGGCCTCCTGAGTGGTGCAGTGGTCTAAGGCACTCCATCGCAGTGCTTGCTGTGCCACTAGAGATTCGGGGTTCGAGTCCAGGTTCTGTCACAGCCGAACGGGAGACCCATGAGGCGGTGCACAACTGGCCCAACGTCGTCCAGGTTAGGGGAGGGTTTTCCTGGCAGTGATGACCTTGTCCCATCGTGCACCATTGACTCCTGTGATGGGCTGCTGACACAGTTGCCAGGTGTTTCCTCTGACACATTGGTGTAGCCAGGTTAAGTGGGCATTGTGTCAAGAAGCAGTGCAGCTTGGTTGACCTTTGCCGCTCCTGAGTCTGTGCGGGAGTTGCAGCGCTGAGACAAGACTGTAACTACAGTACCAATTGGATACCAGGAAAAAAAGGGGATTTTTTTATTACATTAAAAAAAGAAGACCAGAACATAAAACAATGCATTCTGTCAGTGTGAAGGCTATAGCCTTCCCTTTGACCCAAGACTGTGATAAGCACATTGGGATTCATGCAGCATCACTGAGCTGGACAGGATTCAGTAGTTTTATTTTCGAATGTTGTAAATGTATGAGCCACCGGAGGGTGCCAGTGGTAAGCCTAATTCTTATGTGAGCCTGAGATTGAGGGCGACAATGTAGACATACCAATCAATATGAACTACAATACACATTCCCTTATTCAATAATGCCAGATCAGAAAGGAGAGAACGGACTTGCAAGCCATGACTCAAGGATCACTTTTATTAAAATGATAACACTTGATCTCTGACGGAATCAGTGTCATCTGAATGGCTAAATGTCCTCTTAAATCTCCAGCCGGTACAGCCAGGGACTGGCTACCCCCCTGGAGCCTGGTTCCTATCTAGATTACTTCCTAGGTTCCTACCATCTAGGGAGTTTTTCATAGCCACTGTGCATCTGCATTGCTTGCTCTTTGGGGTTTTAGGATGGATTTCTGTAAAGTACTTTGTGACTACTGATGATGTAAAAAAAGGAAAAAAAGGGCATTATAAAATACATGATTGATTGATTGATTGAAGGGCTACATTCCAGGGTTCGGCTGACTGAGAAACTGCTCTAAAACCGTTCTGTCATCAAGTAGTACATAACAGTCAGGACAGAGGAAACATTATTCTTTGGTTAATGTAAATATGGGTGACACATTTGCGTTTAGACAGGCAACCCAATTCTGATATTTGTTTCACTAATTGGTCATTTGACCACTCAGCTCAGCTCTGAAAAAGAGCTGATGTGAAAAATCTGATGTGATTGATCAAAAGACCAATTAGCAGAAAACATATCAGAATTGGGCTGCCTGTGAAAACACAGCCAGAACACACAATCTGAATATGAGTCATGATGACCCAGCCTACATTCATAGTGATATGAAAGGCCCACCAGAGGAGGAACACAATACCTGCATTTACACATGCAGCCCAGTTCTGATCTTATGCCCAATTATTGGCAACATATCTGATATGATTGGTCAAAAAGCCAATAATTGGGAAAAAGATCAGAATTTGGCTGCCTGTGTAAACGTAGCTAATGTGATGCAATACTGAATAGGGCAGACATACAACATATTATTTAATTGGTGCAATTATGAAGTGGAATCACTAGCCTGTGAATCAGGCTACCCAAAGGAGTGTATAACACACCTAAGCATATATAATAGGCTATTGCCTACACTTAAACTGACCCGTCAATACATTAATACATTGAAGTGAATACATTTGAAAGGTAATCTCATAAAACATTTAAATGTCTCCGGTTGGCATTGGACGAGGAAGAATGTCCGGGTTCCGGGTCAGGTCTGTATCTCAGCCAGCACAACAACCACGTGATAACAACAGAGAACATGGTCATGGTGCTGGCAACACTGGTGCTTTCCACCCAACATGGTGCTGAAATATGTAACACAGTGGTGCGCAGCCTGATCACAATAAAGAAACGGAGACTCTTGTCTATTTCTAAAACGAAGAATAGGACCATTGTTTTGGTTTGTGCAAATAAACTAGGCCATGCAAATATGCACCTGGCGGGAGGATAGATTAAGTGTTATGCAAAGGTTCGTTCGTTTAAGCATGCAACAGATCTAAACGGGTTTATTAAACCTACATAATCTGAGATAGCCTAATCTGGCACTATTTCAAGGTTGTGCCAGTGCTCCAGTTGAGCCCCAGATCCAAACAGCCCTACCGGGGAAACGACTCCAGTCTAGATTCTGGTTCATGCCAAATTGAAGCAGCGGGAGAACCGTGAATGAATGCTGTTCTGTCCTATCCGCTGTGTGGGAGAGAGAGTTCCAGGGACCGCTTCCTCTTTACCGCGACGGAATTACCACATCAAATTACCCTCACGTCGTAGACCTATTATCGTATTCTGGTATTAGATGCTGTCAAAACCACGCAGAATGGCGGGAATGGAGCTCCCTGCGTCTGTGTAAACCCGATGGAGAGGCGTTGGAAATCATCTGGTCACATCATAAATTATTTTGAGCAGCCTCGGTTTTAAAGCATGTAGGCGAAACATGCCCTCTCTGTCGCCACCGGAGTAGCGGAATCACAACCTCCCCAACAACATTACAGCCACCGACTCTTATCCGTTCTACATCCAGGATGACAGTCTCCCGCAAGACAGCCTGCCACCGTATCCTCCTCCTCTGCACCCAGCGCTCACGGCGGCGTACCACCGGGAGGAGGCGAACGAACGAACCACACGGAATAGCCGGTTTGTAGCTGTGTCTAGAGGTAAAGCCGCTTCCGCGGAGTCGTATGACAGTGCGGGATACGAGAGCTGTCAGAACTGTAGGCGCATCGCACTGACCACAGGCTGTGTGAGCGCCATTTCCGCCTTCATCTCGACGCTTGTGCTGCTGTTTCTGGGACTCATATTCTTACATAACTTCAGCAACCCCACATCTCCACTCTGCCCTGTCTGTGTTGCTAATCAGCACAATGCGATAACACCTGTGATGTGTAATGAGGAGCAACCAGATGCTGCACTTGACACCTTTATGGAATTGCTTATTCCGTTTACTAATAATGCACCCATTAAGAAATGTACTGTAAAAACTGTTAAATCTGCGTGGATTGATGATGAATTGAAACATTTGATGATTGAGAGGGATGAGGCAAAAGGAATGGCAAATAAGTCTGGCTGCAAGGCCAAGTGGTAAACATACAGTAAATTGAGAAATCATGTGACTTAACTGAACCAAAATAAGAAACTATGAAACAAAGATGAATTATATAAAGAATGATAGTGAAAAGCCTTGGAGCACATTAAATGAACATTTTCATTGAATCAGATTCATCTCAAAACCCATTAATATTGCCAAATACATAAATCGTTTTTTCATTGGCAAAATTAGCAAACATAGGCATGACATGCCAACAACAAATTCTGAACGTACAAATCCCTGTATAACTGATCAAATTATGATAGACCAACATTAGAATTTTGAATTCTGTAAAGTGAGTGTGGAAGAGGTGAAAAAAATATTGTTGTCTATCAACAATGACAAGCCACCTTGTCATGGAAACTTGCAGAGGATGATAGCGGACGATATTGCCATCTCTTCCATATATGCCTACAGGAATGTGTGTGCCCTCATGCCCGAAACGATGCAAAAGTTATTCTGCTACCCAAGAATAGCAAAACACCCTTTACTGGCTTAACCTCTTGATGCTCTGGGGGCGCTATTTCATTTTTGGATGAAAAACGTTCCCGTTTTAAACAAGATATTTTGTCACAAAAAGATGCTCGACTATGCATATAATTGGTAGCTTTCGAAAGAAAACACTCTGACGTGTCCAGAACTACCAAGATATTTTCTGTGCGTGCCCTAGAACGTGAGCTTCAGGCAAAACCAAGATGAGACGGCATCCAGGAAATGAGCAGGATTTTTGAGGCTCTGTTTTCCATTGTCTCCTTATATGGCTGTGAATGCGAGAGGAGTAAGTCTGCCCTTTCTGTCGTTTCCCCAAGGTGTCTGCAGCATTGTGACGTATTTGTAGGCAGATCATTGGAAGATTGACCATAAGAGACCACATTTACCAGGTGTCCGCCCGGTGTCCTGCGCCGAAATTGGTGCGCAAAAGTCAGCTGCCAGTATTTTTCCATGGGATTCAGAGAGGAAAGCAAGCTTCCACGAACGATATATCAATGAAGAGATATGTGAAAAAACACCTTGAGGATTGATTCCAAACAACGTTTGCCATGTTTCGGTCGATATTATGTAGTTAATTCGGAAGAAGTTTGACGTTGTAGGTGACTGAATTTTCGGTTCGTTTCGGTAGCCAGATGCGATGTAGAAAACGGAACGATTTCTCCTACACACAGACGCTTTCAGGAAAAACTGCGCATTTGGTATGTAACTGAGAGTCTCCTCATTGAAAACATCAGAAGCTCTTCAAAGGTAAATGATTTTATTTATTTGGTTATCTGGTTTTTGTGAAAATGTTGCGTGCTAAATGCTACTCAAAATGCTAAGCTAGCTTTGCATACTCTTACACAAATTAGTCAATTTCTATGGTTCAAAAGCATATTTTGAAAATCTGAGATGACAGTGTTGTTAAGAAAAGGCTAAGCTTGAGAGCAGACGCATTATTTTCATTTTATTTGCGATTTTCAGAAATCGTTAACGTTGCGTTATGCTAATGAGCCTGAGGCTTTAGTCACGATCCCGGATCCGGGATGGGGAGTTTCAACAGGTTAAACGGCCTACCAATTAACCTGTTACCAAAAAAAATGGTGCTTGACCAGATACAATGCTATTTCACAATAAACAGATTTTCAGCATGTTTATAGGGAAGGGCATTCAACATATACGGCATTGACACAAATTACTGATGATTGGCTGAGAGAAATTGATAATGCAAAGATTGTGAGCTGTTTTGTTAGACTTCAGTGCATCTCTTGTCATTATTGATCATAATCTGCTGCTGGAAAAACATGTGTGTGATGGCTTTATATCTACTGCTATATTGTGGATTGACAGAACATAGACTGTGTTCTTAACGGAACCCTCTCCAAACATAATCCAGGAAGAGTCAGGCATTCCCCAGGGAAGCTGTCTAGGCCCCTTACTTTTAAAAATATTTACTAATGACCTGCCATTGGCTCTGAGTAAAGCCTATGTGTCTATGTATGCTGATGACTCAACACTATACAGGTCAGCTAGACCAGCAAGTGAAATCACTGCAACACTTAACCTCTCTAGGGTACGTGGGACTGTAGTGTCCCACCTGTCAACAGCCAGTGAAACTGCAGGGCTTCAAATTCAAAACAACAGAAATCCCATAATTAAAATTCCTCAAACATACATGTATTTTACACCATTTTAAAGATACACTTGTTGTAAATCCAGCCACAGTATCTGATTTCAAAAAGGCTTTACGACGAAAGCAAACCAAATGATTATGTTAGGTCAGAGCCAAGTCACAGAAAAACACAGCCATTTTTCCAGCCAAAGAGAGGAGTCACAAAAAGCTGAAATATAGATCAAATTAATCACTAACCTTTGATGATCTTCATCAGATGACACTCATAGGACTTCATGTTACACAATACATGTATGTTTTGTTCGGTAAAGTTCATATTTATATCCAAAAATCAGAGTTTACATTGACGCGTTACGTTCAGTAGTTCCAAAACATCCAGTGATTTTGCAAAAATTTATTTACAGAAATACTCATAATAAACATTGATAAAAGATACAACTATTATACATGGAATTTTAGACCCACTTCTCCTTAATGCAACCGCTGTGTCAGATTTCAATTTTTTTTTACGGAAAAAGCACACCATGCAATAATCTGAGTAGGGCGCTCAGACGACAAAGTCAAGCCATACAGATATCCGCCATGTTGGAGTCAACAGAAGTCAGAAATAGCATTATAAATATTCACTTACCTTTGATGATCTTCATCAGAATCCACTCCCAGGAATCCCAGTTCCACAATAAATGTTTGTTTTGTTTGATAATGTCCATCATTTATGTTCAAATTCCTCCTTGTTGTTAGCACATTCAGCCCAGTAATCCAACTTCATGACGCACGAGCAGACGAAAAGTCCAAAAGTTCCGTTACAGTGGGCATGCTTTTCATCCAAAATCCCCAATGCTGCCCCCTACCCTAGAGAAGTTAAGAGCTGCAGTCAGTTTCAGAATGGGTGGCAAGAAATAAGTTAGTGCTAAATATTTCAAAAACGAAATGCATTGTATTTGGGACAAATCATTCACTAAGCCATAAACCCAAATGTAATCTTTTTATGAATAAATTGGAATTTGACCAAGTTAAGGACACTAAACTGCTTGCAGTGACCCTGGAGTGTAAACTGTCATGGTGAAAACATATTAATGCAACAGTAGCTAAGATTGGGAGAGGTCTGTCCATAATAAAGCACTGCTTTCTCTTCTTAACAACACTATCAATAAGGCAGGTGCTACAGGCCCTAGTTTTGTCACACCTGGACGACTGTCCAATCCTGTGGTCAGATGCCACAAAGAGGTACTTAGGCAAATTACAATTGGCCCAGAACAGGGCAGCTCACCTGGTTCTCAAATGTACATGGAGAGCTACCATTAATAATATGCATGTCAATCTCTCCTGGCTCAAAGTAGAGGAGAGATTGACTTCAACACTACTTGTATTTGTGAGAAGCATGTTGAATTTACCAAGCTATATGTTTAAACTACTGGCACACAGCTCAGACACCCATGCATACCCCACAAGACATGCCACCAGAGGTTGCTTTACAGTTCCCAAGTCCAGAACATAATATGGGAGGTGCACAGTACTACATAGAGCCATGACTACATAATCCAGTGTTTCTTTGGAGAGGGAATCCCAGGCAAGGCCGTTGACAGACGGCGCGGTGACGTCAGAGACTACCCAGAACAGGTTACCCTAACTCCACACTCGAGTGCATCTTCTCTTGATGCAGATTTGGATTAGTTGTGATTCCCATGGGAGTGGATTTTTTTAGGACGCAAGCGAGGGAGAAGAGGATACCCTCAATGGCCTAACAGGGATCAGCAGCACGCCGACATGGAAGAAGTGTCAGAGGGGAAAGAAGAACAGAGGAGCAAGGCCCCTATTGGACACGCAGTCAGAATGCCTGAGTGTGATCAACCGTTCTTCACATCCCATCACCACTTCATGTGAGTTGGCCTTGAGTAAGGGTTTATCTTTTGTCCCCTCTTTATCATGTAATGACTTTGACAACACAACAGAGTTTCAGATATTATTTTGTACATTGAGACTTAGGGAGACTTAAGTGTCCAAATGTGGATGTGTCAACTATGTCACACCTGATTTGTTTCACCTGTCCTTGTGCTTGTCTCCACACCCTCCAGGTGTTAACCATCTCCCCCATTATCCCCCGGGTATTTAAACCTGTGTTTTCTGTCTGTCTTCGCCAGTTCGTCTTGTATGTTCCAAGTCAACCAGCGTGATTTTTCCCGTGCTCCTGCCTTTTCCTATTCTCTTTTGTTAGTCCTCACGGTTTTGACCCTTGCCTGTTTTCTGGACTCTGTACTCGCCTGCCTGACCATTCTGCCTGCCCTGACCTCAAGCCTGCCTGCCACTCTGTACCTCCTGGACTCTGAACTGGTTTTGACCTTTTGCCTCTCCACGACCGTTCTCTTGCCTATCTCTTTTGGATTATTAATAAATATCAAAGACTCAAACCATCTGCCTCCCGTGTCTGCATCTGGGTCTCGCCTTGTGCCCTTATAAACTATGGGTGAGACAAGTGTTCAGACTATGGGTGACACAATAGAGAATGACATTTCCCACAGAACAAATACCCCTTTTCAAGCCAAATCCAACTTTTGTCCACCCAGATACAGAAATCCCTCCCTATAAACATACTGCAGATTGGTATAAAAATATGTATTTTGAATGAGAAACAAGAATACAGACTCCACAATAATCTCCCTAAAGAACAGAGGCAAGCACTGGATGTTTTAAAAAACTGATTCCACTTTGATAGTGCGTAATGCTGACAAGGGCGGAGCTGTGGTGTTGTTAAACCATGATGACTACGTGAATGAGATCTGGGGACAATTGAACGACACCAATTTCTATCAAACACTGTCACGTGAACCCACACCACTGTTCAAAAATGAGATTCACTGCAAGCTAAAGTCTCTTGGGGAAAGTGGATACATTATTCAAAAATAATATGAGTTCATGAAAGTATCTATCCAATCAGGAGCGTTATTCATGCCTTACTAAGAATCCACAAATGACTGGATAAGGCACCAGGGAGTCCTATTGTGGCCTCCATTGGCTGAAAATATTTCTGCTTTTGTATATTTATTTCTAAAACCCCGTGTGGTGTCCCTCCCTGCATATGTTCGCGATTCTATGGACATGATTAACACCCTCAAGACAATGCACAATATCAATGGAGAGATGCGTATGGCTTGCTTTGATGTTGAATCCCTGTATACTAATATCCTCCATCGGGGAGGCCTAGAAGCCATGGTACACCGTCTTAGTCAACGACCCACTTGCACACTGTCTTAGTCAACGACCCACTGGCACACTGTCTTAGTCAACGACCCACTGGCACACTGTCTTAGTCAACGACCCACTGGCACACTGTCTTAGTCAACGACCCACTTGCACACTCCCTTGCACTAAGTGTATTGAACTTGCTGAGATTGTTCTGACTAAGAACTGTTTCACGTTTGAAAATGACATGTTCATTCAACAGAAGGGAACTACTATGGGTAGTAAAATGGCACCGATCCTTAACGATCCATTATTGTGCCATATCAGACTCTGGAAATGCGTCATTGATGACATTCATTCTATTCCAGGGCACAGCAGAGGAACTTAATCAATTCCACTCCTTCATTAATACAAGAAGTGAACATTTGAAATTCACCCTCACCTTTGATGCAGATGACATTTTAATTAAGAGGGAGGGGGGTTGATTTTAGCATGGATCTATACAGGAAGCCGATGGACAGGAACTCTCTGTTACGAGGCGACAGCTTCCACCCTACACCCCTAAAAAAGAGCCCCTCCGTTAGCCAATACAGTCGCATACGCAGGATTTGTAGTACACAGTGTGACTGACAAGCAATCCGACTACAGTGCCTTGCGAAAGTATTCGGCCCCCTTGAACTTTGCGACCTTTTGCCACATTTCAGGCTTCAAACATAAAGATATAAAACTGTATTTTTTTGTGAAGAATCAACAACAAGTGGGACACAATCATGAAGTGGAACGACATTTATTGGATATTTCAAACCTTTTTAACAAATCAAAAACTGAAAAATTGGGCGTGCAAAATTATTCAGCCCCTTTACTTTCAGTGCAGCAAACTCTCTCCAGAAGTTCAGCGAGGATCTCTGAATGATCCAATGTTGACCTAAATGACTAATGATGATAAATACAATCCACCTGTGTGTAATCAAGTCTCCGTATAAATGCACCTTCACTGTGATAGACTCAGAGGTCCGTTAAAAGCGCAGAGAGCATCATGAAGAACAAGGAACACACCAGGCAGGTCCGAGATACTGTTGTGAAGAAGTTTAAAGCCGGATTTGGATACAAAAAGATTTCCCAAGCTTTAAACATCCCAAGGAGCACTGTGCAAGCGATAATATTGAAATGGAAGGAGTATCAGACCACTGCAAATCTACCAAGACCTGGCCGTCCCTCTAAACTTTCAGCTCATACAAGGAGAAGACTGATCAGAGATGCAGCCAAGAGGCCCATGATCACTCTGGATGAACTGCAGAGATCTACAGCTGAGGTGGGAGACTATGTCCATAGGACAACAATCAGTCGTATATTGCACAAATCTGGCCTTTATGGAAGAGTGGCAAGAAGAAAGCCATTTCTTAAAGATATCCATAAAAAGTGTTGTTTAAAGTTTGCCACAAGCCACCTGGGAGACACACCAAACATGTGGAAGAAGGTGCTCTGGTCAGATGAAACCAAAATTGAACTTTTTGGCAACAATGCAAAACGTTATGTTTGGCGTAAAAGCAACACAGCTCATCACCCTGAACACACCATCCCCACTGTCAAACATGGTGGTGGCAGCATCATGGTTTGGGCCTGCTTTTCTTCAGCAGGGACAGGGAAGATGGTTAAAATTGATGGGAAGATGGATGGAGACAAATACAGGAACATTCTGGAAGAAAACCTGATGGAGTCTGCAAAAGACCTGAGACTGGGACGGAGATTTGTCTTCCAACAAGACAATGATCCAAAACATAAAGCAAAATCTACAATGGAATGGTTCAAAAATAAACATATCCAGGTGTTAGAATGGCCAAGTCAAAGTCCAGACCTGAATCCAATCGAGAATCTGTGGAAAGAACTGAAAACTGCTGTTCACAAATGCTCTCCATCCAACCTCACTGAGCTCGAGCTGTTTTGCAAGGAGGAATGGGAAAAAATTTCAGTCTCTCGCTGTGCAAAACTGATAGAGACATACCCCAAGCGACTTACAGCTGTAATGGCAGCAAAAGGTGGCGCTACAAAGTATTAACTTAAGGCGGCTGAATAATTGTGCACGCCCAATTTTTCAGTTTTTGATTTGTTAAAAAAGTTTGAAATATCCAATAAATGTCGTTCCACTTCATGATTGTGTCCCACTTGTTATTGATTCTTCAAAAAAAAATACAGTTTTATATCTTTATGTTTGAAGCCTGAAATGTGGCAAAAGGTCGCAAAGTTCAAGGGGGCCGAATACTTTCGCAAGGCACTGTATATGGATGAGCGTTTCAGACAGCGGGGTTACCTAGAGGAATGGCTGCATTCATATATGCATAGTCACTTTAACCATATCTACATGTACATACTACCTCAATCAGCCTGACTAACCTGTGTCTGTATGTAGCCTCGCTACATTAGCCTTGCTACTGTATATAGTCTGTCTTTTTACTGTTTTATTTCTTTACTTACCTTTTGTTCACCTAATACCTTTTTTTGCACTATTGTTTCGAGTCTGTAAGTAAGCATTTCACTCAAAGTTCTACACCTTATGTATTTGGCACACGTGACAAATAAACTTTGATTTGATGAAAAACCCAGGATGGCATCTATCACATCCAAACCTCCCCACCCTCCTGACCATCACGTTCAATGCCTCCTTAATACTCCCCACTGGTTAAACAGTTTGACCACATCATTAAAAAAAACACTGGCACATCTTGAGCACTGATCCACAACTGGAAAAGACGTTTAAAGAACCCCCGCAGGCAGTTTACAGACACGCCCCCAACATCAGTCAAATGGTGATGAGGTCTGATCTTCCACCAGTGCCACGTATTACCTTTCTAGACAATGTGTCGGACGGTAACTATAGATGTGGCGGATATACCCAATGTAACTGAACAAACAAATGCGCAATGTTCAATCACCATATTACGGGCAAGGCTATTAAGATGAAGGGCTTCATTAAAGGTTCCACAAAAAAATGTGATATACCTGATTAAGTGTATTTGTGGTCTATGCTATGTGGGAAAAACAAAACAAGCTCAGAAAACAAGAATAGCAGAACACAGGAGTAATATCATGTCATGACAATTCCCTCTTTAGGTACAGCAAGCCCCATCCCCCTCTCCCTGTCTCCTACACACAGGCTGCTGTGGTTAGAGAGAGGTCGTATATTCCTGGAGGAGTTTATCTCCTCATGGCCATAGTATAGAGAAAGAATGAGTTTCCATAGAGAGAACAAAGGAATTTCTTCCACCTCACAGAACTTGAGGTCCGAACAACATTTATGTTCCGGAGAAGGTTTAAAAGATCGGTGAAGAATCTAGCTACGAACTGGTCCGTTTGGTACAATTTGGTGAAACTCATGGGAGACAATACGACCACATTACCATTACGCTGTTTATATACCATTACCATTACGCTGTTTAATAGTCTCAGATATGAGGTTTACATCTAATTGTTGTATAAGATGAATGAGTGAGGATGATACTGTTTGTAAAATTGTGTAATGTGATTTTGGATTGTTTAATGAAGGAAACTCCAATTCCCTTTTGAGTTTAACTAAATCAGAGGACCGCCCATGAGCCCAGTTAGGGTCGGGCATTCTGGGACAGGCCCTTTTCTGCAACTCCCTAATAAAACCCCCACTTTGAGAATTTCTCAACAGACCATGTTTCTCTCCATTACGAGAGGACAAAGGTTGCAGACCAGCTTACCTCGATAACGAGAGGGCCAAGGTTTGAGACCAGACTGCTGAATCTTTTAACCATACCATGTGGTTAAACTCTTAGACTATCGATACTGACCGAATAAGAACAAGTCTTTGATATTAATTACTATTGTGCAGCTAGGAATTCGGTATCATTGAACGCAAAGACCGACAACCGCCGAAACATCTATCCATAACGACATAAATGAATGTCACTCTGAACTATCCATTCTAACCACGACAGAGAGAGCGGACAAACTCTCCAACAGAAACAAACTTTTCAACAGAGACCCCGACAACACACTGAGCATAAATATAAATATTGATTGCAGTTGTTCCCGAATGAGTGAGTGTTCATGTGCAAAGGATTAGCATTTCAATTGTTGTAATTATCAACTGTGTGTTGTCTTATCTCAGCTGACCCCCACTCCCCTTTTGTCTAACAAGCCACCATGCTGGTTTAGCCCACGAGGGCACATTCCTCTATCATTTCTTGTAACCTTATTTACTTTGTTTGTTTGCATGTGCACTTTAGTTAGTTAATAAATACATGATTTAAGACAATTGATGTATGGATGACTCATAGTGAAGACTGGGTTTGTGCAGATAACCAACAATTTACGACGTTTGGAATGAGACTAACGTGAGGTAAAATAAATAAGTCATTAATCAGAAGACTAATTGATCAGAAATAAAATATCTGAAAAGTTATATTAGGAAAATTATAACTTTGTAATCTGAATATTTTCCTTGGTGCCCCGACTTCCTAGTTAATTACATTTGCCTGATTAGTTCGTCACGAAATGCTAATTACAGAGAATCTTTGATAAAAAACGAAGTCTTCAGTTAATGATAGTAAAGACACGACATCCAGGACCCTTGACCAGAGAAACCCTGTGGCTACGCATTTCATGGAGGCTCATCACAACGTTAGCTCTTTGAGATATATTGGCATTGAACATGTTAAGACACCTCGGAGGGGGGGGGGGGGATACTGATCATCTAGTATTCAGAAGAGACTTGTATTGGATTCACCATTTGTGTACCATGTCTCCTAGAGGTCTGAACCAAGAGTTTGATATCAGGCCATTTCACTTTGATTGGTCTTGCCTTCCAGGTTGCCCACTTTTTGTAAATATATATTATTTTCTGGAACTACTACATATACCTATCTTTTTGTTATTAAATTATTAAAGATACACAAATTGTTTTTGCATCCACCATGTGTCATGTCAGCAATGGCCATGTGAGGTGAAATGTGTATATTTTGGGACGTCACCACTCAGTTTGTTTGTCCGGAAGAAGATCGGTTGCGGATCGAAACGTTGTCAATAAATCAGTGAATTGGGAGCTTTAAAACGGTGCATGCCTTCTTGTTCTATATTTCTAGTATTCTTAATTCGTCTAGCACCTATGTTTTTAAGGATGTGCGTATGACCACAAACTTAACATACGCACTGCAACACACGTATACACAAGGATTTTGTGTTGTAGATACAGTGCCTTTGGAAATTATTAAGAACCCTTTACTTTTTTCCTCATCAATCTACACTCAATAAATACCCCATAATGACAAAGAAAAAATTGGTTTTTAGACATTTTTGCTAATTTATTAAAAATGAATAAATTGTAGAATAATAGTGAATACATCCAAACTATGAAATAACACATATGGAATCATGTAGTAACCAAAAACTGTTAAACAAATCAAAATATATTTTAGATGTTAGATTCTTCAAAGCCTTGATGATAGCTTTGCACACTCTTGGCATTCTCTCAACCAGCTTCACCTGGAATGCTTTTCCAACAGTCTTGAAGGAGTTCCCACATATGCTGAGCACTTGTTGACTGCTTTTCCTTCACTTTGTGGTCCAACACATCCCAAACCATCTCAAATGAGTTGAGGTCGGGTGATTGTGGAGGCCAGGTCATCTGATGCAGCACTCCATCACTCTCCTTCTTGGTCAAATAGCCCTTACACAGCCTGGAGGTGTGTTTTGGGTCATTGTCCTGTTGAAAAACAAATGATAGTCAAACTAAGAGCAAACCAGATGGGATGGCGTATCACTGCAGAATGCAGTTTGAATTCTAAATAAATCACAGACAGTTTTACCAGCAAAGCTACCCCACACCATCACAACACACATGCAGAGATTATCCGTTCACCTACTCTGCGTCTCACAAAGACATGGTGGTTGGAACCAAAAATCTCAAATTTGGACTCATCAGACCAAAGGAGAAATTTCCACTGGTCTAATGTCCATTGCTCGTGTTTCTTGGCCCAAGCAAGTCTCTTCTTCTTATTGGTGTCTTTAGTAGTGATTTCTTTGCAGCAAATCGACCATGAATTCTATCAGGTATCAAGGTAAGACCCAGATACAGAGAAGGTCGAATTAACAATGGTTTAATAATTCAACAGGGGCAGGCAATAGACAGGTCACGGCAGGTAGGGGTCAGTAAACCAGAGGTGGGGCGAAGGTACCGGTCGGCAGGCAGGCTCAGGGTCAGGGGCATGCACAGTGGTCAGGCAGGCTCAGAGTCAGGACAGGAGAGGGTCAAAACCAGGAGAGCGAGAAAAAGAGAGATGACGGGACCAGAGATGCTGCCGCGTTCTGTCTCCTAGAGATTAATGTACTTTGGTGCGAAAAGTGCAAATCAATCCCAGAACAACAGCAAAGGACCTTGTGAATTTGCTGGAGGAAACAGGTACAAAAGTATCTATATCCACAGTAAAACGAGTCCTATATCGACATAACCTGAAAGGCCGCTCAGCAAGGAAGAAGCCACTGCTCCAAAACCGCCATAAAAAAGCCAGGCTACGGTTTGCAACTGCACATGGGGACAAAGATCAGACCTAAGTTAAACAATTTAAAGCAATGCTACCAAATACTAATTGAGTGTATGTGACCTGGCCCCCACTGGGAATGTGATGAAATAAATAAGAGCCAAAATAAATCATTCTCTCGACAACTATTCTGATATTTCACATTCTTAAAATAACGTGGTGATCCTAACTGACCTAAGACAGAGAATTTGTACAATGATTAAAAGTCAGGAATTGTGAAAAACTGAGTTGAAATGTATTTTGCTAAGGTGTATGTAAACTTCCGACTTCAACTGTTCATATTACCTCAATTACCTCAACACTGGTGCCCCCCGCACATTGACTCTGTACCGTACATGTCACGTTCTGACCATCGTTCTTGTGTGTTTTCCTTGTTTTAGTGATGGTCAGGACGTGAGCTGGGTGGGCATTCTATGTTGTGTGTCTGGTTTGTCTATTTCTATGTTTGGCCTGATATGGTTCTCAATCAGAGGCAGGGGTTAGTCATTGTCTCTGATTGGGAACCATATTTAGGTAGCCTGTTTTGTGTTGGGTTTTGTGGGTGATTGTTCCTGTCTTTGTGTTTGTGGCACTAGATAGGACTGTTTCGGTTTTTCCACGTTTCTTGTATTTTCATCTTTATTAAAGATGTACAAAACTAACCACGCTGCATCTTGGTCCGCCTCTCCTTTGACACAAGAAAACCGTGACAGTACACCATGTATATAGCCGCTCTATTGTTATTTTACTGCTGCTCTTTACATTTTTGTTATTCTTATCTCTTACTTTTTTTAGGTATTATCTTAAAACCTGTTATGGCTGCATCCCTTTGTTCTCAATTTCCGCCTGAAGAGAAACCCACATCTAACTGCCTGTAGCTCAGCCCCAGAGACAAGGATATGCATATTCTTGGTATCATTTGAATGGAAACATTCTGAGGTTTGTGGAAATGTTAATTGAATGTAGGAGAATATAACACAGATCTGGTGGAAGAAAAGAGAAAGAAAGAGCATACGTTTTCTGTTTTTTATTGTTGTAGCATCATCTCTCACATGTACTAGAATAGCCACACAGTCAGATCATTTTGATGGATAACACACGAGGGCAACTGTAGGTGTGCAAAGTTTCAGACTTCCTGACTCTCAGCGTACATCGTTACAGAATGACGACTCAACAAAGGGAAGCATAAGGGAGTGTATTACGTTTTGTGTGTTGGAGGTGATGTCCGGTCCGGGTGTTGGAGCTGGAACTACCTGGGAGGCCTCAGCCGGTTTGTAGGCTCCCATGCCTAAGCTGGATGAACAGGCTCCCGTGCCTCAGCCGAGGCAACCGGGGAGGTCTCAGCCGGCTCACCAGACTTTTATTCCTCAGCCGGTTTGTCAGGTTTCTGCACCTCAGCCGAGGCGACCGGTCCGCTCCAGATCCCCGGGATCATCCCTGTGGTTCGCGTCCTGCGGCTGGAGCTGAACCCACTGGGGAGGGGGTTCTGTCACGTATGCTCTCTCTCCAGCACTCTAGGTCGTCATGCTCCCGCCCTTACCAAATCGACAGGCTCCCGCGCCTTAGCAGAGGTGACTGGTCCGCTCCTGATCCCCAGGATCGGCGTCCTGTGTTCAGCCGTCGGGGAGGGGGTTCTGTCACGTGTGCTCCCTCTCCGGCCTCTACGTCACCAGGCTGCTCGTTTATGGCACACACCTGTCACCAGCGTTATGCTCATCTGCGCATAATGAAACTCACCTGGACTCCATCCCCTCCTTGATTACCTGCCATGTATATGTTACCTCCTTTGGTTTCTTCCCCAGTCGTCATTGTTTCTGTTTCTGTTCCATGTCGGTGCGCTGTTTGTGTTTCTTGTTTTGCTTAATGATTTATTTAAATGTTTTCACTCCCTGAACTTGCTTCCGGACTCTCAGCGTGCATTGTTACATGTATTGTGTGTAGATTGTTAAGGATTTTTTTCATCCATTAAATAATAAGGCTGTAACGTAACAAAATGTGGGAAAAGTCCACATTTTTTTAACGTTACAGCCTTATTATTTAATGGATGAAAAAGGCACTGTATGTGGTAGTGGCCTGAGGGGACACATTACATTACATTACATTTAAGTAATTTGGCAGACGCTCTTATCCAGAGCGACTTACAAATTGGTGAATTCACCTTCTGACATCAGTGGAACAGCCACTTTACAATAGTGCATCTAAATCATTTAAAGGGGGGGGGGGTGAGAAGGATTACTTTATCCTATCCTAGGTATTCCTTAAAGAGGTGGGGTTTCAGGTGTCTCCGGAAGGTGGTGATTGACTCCGCTGTCCTGGCGTCGTGAGGGAGTTTGTTCCACCATTGGGGGGCCAGAGCAGCAAACAGTTTTGACTGGGCTGAGCGGGAACTGTACTTCCTCAGTGGTAGGGAGGCGAGCAGGCCAGAGGTGGATGAACGCAGGGCCCTTGTTTGGGTGTAGGGCCTGATCAGAGCCTGGAGGTACTGCGGTGCCGTTCCCCTCACACTTAATCTGTTGTGAAATGTAATATAATGGTTTTTTTTTATATTGTATATAACTGCCTTAATTTTGCTGGACCCCAGGAAGAGTAGCTGCTGCATTGGTAGGAACTGATGGGGATCTATAATAAACACCAGGAAGAGTAGCTTGTTGCCTTGGCAGGAACTAATGGGGATCTATAATAAACACCAGGAAGAGTAGATGCTGCCTTGGCAGGAACTAATGGGGATCTATAATAAACACCAGGAAGAGTAGCTTGTTGCCTTGGCAGGAACTAATGGGGATCTATAATAAACACCAGGAAGAGTAGCTGCTGCCTTGGCAGGAACTAATGGGGATCTATAATAAACACCAGGAAAAGTAGCTGCTGCCTTGGCAGGAACTAATGGGGATCTATAATAAACACCAGGAAGAGTAGCTGCTGCCTTGGCAGGGACTAATGGGGATCCATAATAAATACAAATACCTCCCGCCTACCACTCATCCCATCCAGATAAATGCTTACACCAAATGTGTGTTATGGCATTTTTTGCATTTAGTTTATTGACCAAAGTAGGCGACAAATGATAAAATAACTTATTTGTCTTTAGTGCAGAGAGTCTGGACCAGTTTCATAGCTAAATATTGAGTGTGTAGATAGAATGTGATTTCATAGTGTGAGGGGTGTGGGCTTCTCAATGTCTGTGTGTAAAACCTGAGGGTGCCTGCCTTATACTAATTTATAAACATTGGTGGTTCGAGCCCTTAATGCTGATTAGCTGAAAGCCATGGTATATCAGACCATAGACCTTGGGTATGACAAAACATGTATTGTTACTGCTGTAATTACATTGGTAACCAGTTTATAATAGCAATAATGCACCTCTGGGGTTTGTGGTATATGGCCTATATACCACGGCTAAGGGCTGTATAATCCCAGCCCCAGGCTTTAGGTTACACTCAGACACACAGATATACATTTGAAATCGGACGTTTGCATACACCTTAGCCATATACATTTAAACTCATTTTTTCACAATTCCTGACATTAATTCCTAGTAAAAATTCCCTGCCTTAGGTCAGTTAGGATCACCACTTTATTTTAATAATGTGAAATGTCAGAATAATGCCTATTCCTCCTGACAGAGCTGGTGTAAACGAGTCAGGTTTGTAGGCCTCCTTGCTCGCACACGCTTTTTCAGTTCTGCCCACACATTTTCTATTGGATTGAGGTCAGGGCTTCGTGATGGCCACTCCAATACCTTGACTTTGTTGTCCTTAAGCCATTTTGCCACAACTTTGGAAGTATGCTTGGGGTCATTGTCCATTTGGAAGACCCATTTGCCATCAAGCTTTAACTTCCTGAATGATGTCTTGAGATGTTGCTTCAGTATATCCACATAATTTTCATTTTCCTCCCTCATGATGCCATCTATTTTGTGAAGTGTAGCATTCCCTCCTGCAGCAATGCACCCCCACGTGCTTCATGGTTGGGATGGTGTTCTTCGGCTTGCAAGCCACCCCCTTTTACCTCCAAACTTAACGATGGTTATTATGGCCAAACAGTTCTATTTTTTGTTTCATCAGACCAGAGGATATTTCTCCAAAAAGTACGATCTTTGTCCCCTTGTGCATTTGCAAACAGTAGTCTGGCTTTTTTATCCTGGTTTTGGAGCAGTGGCTTCTTCCTTGCTGAGCGGCCTTTCAGGTTATGCCGATATAGGACTTGTTTTACTGTGTATATAGATACCTTTGTACCTGCTTCCTCCAGCATCTTTACAGGGTCCTTTGCTGTTGTTCTGGCGATTGATTTGCACTTTTCGCACCAAAGTACGTTCACCTCTAGGAGACAGAACACGTCTCCTTCCTGAGTGGTATGACGGCTGTTTGGTCCCATGGTGTTTATACTTGTGTACTATTGTTTGTACAGATGAACGTGGTACCTTCAAGCGTTTGGAAATTGCTCCCAAGGATGAACTTGTGGTCTTCAATTTTTTTTCTGAGTCTTGGTTGATTTCTTTTGATTTTCCCATAATGTCAAGCAAAGAGGAACAGAGTTTGAAGGTAGGCCTTGAAATGCATCCACAGGTTCACCTGCAATTGACTCAAATGATGTAAATGAGCCTTTCAGGAGCTTCTGAAGCCATGACATCATTTTCTGGAATTTTCCAAGCTGTTTAAAGACACAGTCAACTTAGTGTATGTAAACCTCTGACCCACTGGAATTGTGATACAGTGAATTATAAGTGAAATAATCTGTCTGTGAACAATTGTTGGAAAAATGACACAAAGTAGATGTCCTAACCGACTTGCCAAAACTATAGTTTGTTAACAAGAAATTTGTGGAGAGGTTGAAAAACGAGTTTTAATGACTCCAGCCTATATATGTAAACTTCCGACTTCAACTGTATGTATAAATGTGCATACATACACGCACGCACGCACACACCCTACACACATACACACACACAAGGAGAAACACTCCATCGGCCATCCTTATCAATGGGAATGAAACCACACAACTGATTATTCATCTGGTGACTTTCAAATTGATATCTAATATTAGATATTATTGTATCTGACAATTTGGAGGTAAATGAACACCATACTTTGAATAAAGGCATAATTGTATGCTTTCATTGGTGTTCTTGTTATTGTATTTGGCCAATATCACAGTGCTGAGTAGCCATCTCTTTAATAGGTGAACCTCAGGTACAGATCCTTATTATGATGCCAGTCAGCCTCCCTGTCAGCTTGGAGTGTTGGGTCAAAGTACAGGTTAAGTGTTAAGATTCTGACAGAGCCTCTGAAGGAAGTGTGTGTGTGGCATACTCTGTGGGATGTTGTAAAGAAAGCTGACGTGTGTGTGATGTGTGTGCGTGCATGTTCATGTATTAAATCAAATATTATTTGTCACGTGCGCCGAATACAACAGGTGTAGACCTTACAGTAAAATTCTTACTTTACAAGCCCTTCACCAACAATGCAGTTTTAAGAAAAATAAAGTAAAAAAAAATAATTATAATAATAATTAAAGAGCAGCAGTAAAATAACAGTAGCGTGGGATACCGGTACAGAGTCAATTTGAGGAGGCACAGGTTAGTTGGGTTAATTGAGGTAATATGTGCATATAGGTAGAGTTAAAGTGACTATACATAGATAATAAACAGAGAGTAGCAGGAGCGTAAAGGGGGGGCAATGCAAATAGTCTGGGTCGGCATTTGATTAGCTGTTCAGGAATCTTATGGCTTGGGGGGTAGAAGCTGTTAAGAAGCCTTTTGGACCTAGACTTGGCACTCCGGCACCGCTTGCCGTGCGCTAGCAGAGAGAACAGTCTATGACTAGGGTGGCTGGGGTCTTTGACATTTTTAGGGCCTTCCTCTGACACAGCCTGGTATAGTCGTCCTGGATGGCAGGAAGCGTGGCCCCAGTGATGCGCTGGGCCGTATGCACTACCCTCTACAGCCCGTAGATGAGAATAGGGGCGTGCTCGGTCCTCATTTTCCTGTAGTCCACAATTATCTCCTTTGTCCTGATCACGTTGAGGGAGAGCATGTTATCCTGGCTCCACACAACCAGGTCTTTGACTTCATCCCTATAGGCTCTCTCATCGTTATCAGTGATCAGGCCTACCACTGCTGTGTTGTTGGCAAACTTAATGATGGTGTTGGAGTCGTGCCTGGCCATGCAGTCATGAGTGAACACGGAGTTCAGGAGGGGACTGAGCACATACCCCTGAGGGGCCCCTGTGTTGAGAATCAGCATGGCAGATGTGTTGTTACCTACCCTTACCACCTGGGGGCGGCCCATCAGGAAGTCCAGGATCCACTTGCAGAGGGAGGTGTTTAGTCCCAGAGATCTTAACTTAGTGATGAGCTTTGAGGGCACTATGGTGTTGAACGCTGAGCTGTAGTCAATGAATAGCATTCTCACATAGGTGTTCCTTTTGTCCACGTGGGAAAGGGCAGTGTGGAGTGCAATAGAGATTGCATCATCTGTTGATCTGTTGGGGCGGTATGCAAATTGGAGTGGGTCTAGGCTTTCTGGGATAATGGTGTTAATGTGAGCAATGATCAGCCTTTCAAAGGACTTCATGGCTACAGACATGAGTGCTACGAGTCAGTAGTTATTTAGGCAGGTTACCTTAGTGTTCTTGGGCACAGGGACTATGGTGGTCTGCTTGAAACATGTTGGTATTAAAGACTCAGTCAGGGAGAGCTTGAAAATGTCAGTGAAGACACTTTCCAGTTGGTAAGCCCATGCTCAGAGTACACGTCCTGGTAATGTATCTGGCCCTGCGACCTTGTGAATGTTCACCTGTTCAAAGGTCTTACTCACATCGGCTACAGAGAGCGTGATCAAACAGACGTCCGGAACAGCTGATGCTCTCATGCATGCTTCAGTGCTGCCACATCCGACAAGCGTCGGAGCCGGTGTAGTACGATTCAATCTTAGTCCTGTATTGACACTTTGCCTGTTTGATGGTTCGTCGGAGGGCATAGCAGGATTTCTTATACGCTTCCAGGTTAGAGTCCCTCTCCTTGAAAACAGCAGCTCTACCCTTTAGCTCAGTGAGGATGTTGTCTGTAATCCATGGATTCTGGTTGTGGTATGTACAGTGCCTTGCGAAAGTATTCGGCCCCCTTGAACTTTGCAACCTTTTGCCACATTTCAGGCTTCAAACATAAAGATATAAAACTGTATTTTTTTGTGAAGAATCAACAACAATTGGGACACAATCATGAAGTGGAATGACATTTATTGGATATTTCAAACTTTTTTAACAAATCAAAAACTGAAAAATTGGGCGTGCACAATTATTCAGCCCCCTTAAGTTAATACTTTGTAGTGCCACCTTTTGCTGCGATTACAGCTGTAAGTCGCTTGGGGTATGTCTCTATCAGTTTTGCACATCGAGAGACTGACATTTTTTCTCATTCCTCCTTGCAAAACAGCTCGAGCTCAGTGAGGTTGGATGGAGAGCATTTGTGAACAGCAGTTTTCAGTTCTTTCCACAGATTCTCGATGGGATTCAGGTCTGGACTTTGACTTGGCCATTCTAACACCTGGATATGTTTATTTTTGAACCATTCCATTGTAGATTTTGCTTTATGTTTTGGATCATTGTCTTGTTGGAAGACAAATCTCCGTCCCAGTCTCAGGTCTTTTGCAGACTCCATCAGGTTTTCTTCCAGAATGGTCCTGTATTTGGCTCCATCCATCTTCCCATCAATTTTAACCATCTTCCCTGTCCCTGCTGAAGAAAAGCAGGCCCAAACCATGATGCTGCCACCATCATGTTTGACAGTGGGGATGGTGTGTTCAGGGTGATGAGCTGTGTTGCTTTTACGCCAAACATAACATTTTGCATTGTTGCCAAAAAGTTCAATTTTGGTTTCATCTGACCAGAGCACCTTCTTCAACATGTTTGGTGTGTCTCCCAGGTGGCTTGTGGCAAACTTTAAACAACACTTTTTATGGATATCTTTAAGAAATGGCTTTCTTCTTGCCACTCTTCCATAAAGACCAGATTTGTGCAATATACAACTGATTGTTGTCCTATGACAGAGTCTCCCACCTCAGCTGTAGATCTCTGCAGTTCATCCAGAGTGATCATGGGCCTCTTGGCTGCATCTCTGATCAGTCTTCTCCTTGTATGAGCGGAAAGTTTAGAGGGACGGCCAGGTCTTGGTAGATTTGCAGTGGTCTGATACTCCTTCCATTTCAATATTATCGCTTGCACAGTGCTCCTTGGGATGTTTAAAGCTTGGGAAATATTTTTGTATCCAAATCTGGCTTTAAATATCTTCACAACAGTATCTCGGACCTGCCTGGTGTGTTCCTTGTTCTTCATGATGCTCTCTGCGCTTTTAACGGACCTCTGAGACTATCACAGTGCAGGTGCATTTATACGGAGACTTGATTACACACAGGTGGATTGTATTTATCATCATTAGTCATTTAGGTCAACATTGGATCATTCAGAGAGCCTCACTGAACTTCTGGAGAGAGTTTGCTGCACTGAAAGTAAAGGGGCTGAATAATTTTGCATGCCCAATTTTTCAGTTTTTGATTTGTTAAAAACGTTTCAAATATCCAATAAATGTCGTTCCACTTCATGATTGTGTCCCACTTGTTGTTGATTCTTCACAAAAAAATACAGTTTTATATCTTTATGTTTGAAGCCTGAAATGTGGCAAAAGGTCGCAAAGTTCAAGGGGGCCGAATACTTTCGCAAGGCACTGTATGTACAGTCACTGTGGGGACGACGTCATCAATGCACTTACTGATGAAGCCAGTGACTGATGTGGTGTACACCTCAAAGCCATCAGAAGGATCCCAGTACATATTCCAGTCTGTGCTCCCAAACAGTCCTGTCGCTTAGTATCTGTGTCATCTGACTACTTCTTTATTGACTGAGTCACTGGTGCTTCCTGTTTTAGTTTTTGCTTGTAAGCAGGAATCAGGAGGATAGAATGCTCAGATTTGCCAAATGGAGGGCAAGGGAGAGCTTTATACACGTCTTTGTGTGTGGAGTAAATGTGGTCTAGAGTTTTTTCCTCTGGTTGGACATTTAACATGCTGGTAGAAATTAAGTAAAACGGATATAAGTTTTCTTTCATTAAAGTCCCCGGCCACTATGAGCACCGCCTCTGGATGAGTGTTTTCCTGTTTGCTTATGGCCATATACTCATCGATTGCGGTCTTAGTAGCAGCATCGGTTTGGTGTGGTAAAAAAACAGCTACGAAGAATATAGATGAAAACTCTCTAGGTAGATAGTGTGGTCTACAGCTTATCATGAGATACTCTACCTCAGGCGAGCAAAACCTTGAGACTTCCTTACAAGATTCCTTATAAGATTTCGTGCAACAGCTGTTATTTACAAATAGACACAGAACGCCACACCTTGTCTTTCTGGAGACAGCTGTTCTATCTTGCCGATGCACAGAAAACCCAGCCAGCTGTATGCTATCCATGTCGTCGTTCAGCCACGACTCGGTGAAACATAAGATATTACAGTTTTTAATATAGGATATTTGTGATCGTAGTTTATCTATTTTGTTATCCAATGATTGTACGTTGGCTAATAGGACTGATGGTAGATGCAGATTACCTACTCGCCTTCGGGTCCTTATAAGGCACCCCAACCTACGTCTCCAATATCTCTGTCTCTTTCTCATGCGAATCACTGGGATATAGGCCTTGTAGGGTGTCTGAAGTAAATCATTTGTGTCCGACTCGTTGAAGAAAAAATATTTGTCCAGTACGAGGTGAGTAAACCCTGTCCTAATATCTAGAAGCTCTTTTCGGTCAAAAGAGACAGTGGCAGAAATATTATGTAGAAAATAAGTTACAAATAACATGAAAAAACACACACATTAGCACAATTGGTTAGGAGACCGAACAAAATGGCAGCCATCTCGTCTGGTGCCATTATACTGCATGTATCTGTGTGTAGTTTATAGCCTGAGGCTGGGATTAAAGAGTATAAGTATAACATCTTTCAACTCAACTAGCTCCACCACCCCCAATGTAGCCAGGCTAATAACAGCGAGATCTGGCCCCTCCTACAGTAGTCACAACCCCATCTCATTTGGGATTAACTCTACCTCAGTTCACCATGGGGTTGCCTGGGCCTGTGGAGACCATAGTGGAGATATAGGCTGATGACCCTAAGGGTATGTGAGCAAATAAAGTCTGCCTTAAAACTGAGGAGTAGGAGGTCAGAACAAAGGGTGTAATAAAGATCTTAGACAATATAGGAGGAGTAGGCTAGGACCTCCGCACTACTCAAAAGTGCATCTGATGGAATTGTGTCAGATCTTCAGAGATACAATGCTCCTCTACAGGATTTTTGTGATGGATATTTTGTCATCTGGAACAATGTTGTTTCAGTGTAATGTGTTTTTTTTTCATGAATTTGCATGGATCCATTCTCTTCCCAAATTACTGGACTATGTTTTGTGTGAGGGGAAAGTCAGTAGTTTGAATGAAAAAAGACTGCAACATTTTCCTGACTCTACAGCCCGTATCACTGTGGCCTCATGGTTCATGGCTCTGCTGCAGTTACAACTAGTGCAATTTTAATGAGACCGTGGAAAGGGATCTCTCTTGGTCTCTCTCTCTCTCTCTCTCTCTCGGTCTCTCTCTCTCTCTCTCTTTCTCTCTCGCTCTCTATCTATCTCCCTGTGTGTGTGTGTGTGTCTGTGTGTGTGTGTACAAATATTACATAAAAAGTGTTGGTATGACTGTGACTTGCTAGCAAAGTTTCTTGTCCATGTTTGGGTGGTAAATGGTGGCGATCTTCAACTTGCTGAAGTGAAAACACAATTTGTTGATCTTCGTAATCTGTGTGAAAAAAAAATGTTAGTCAAACAATCATGATCCATAACAAATATAAAGCAATACATCTCCATCTATTTCCATATCATAGATCTCCATTGACTTCAAGGAATAACTGAAGCCCAAACTCCTTTCATTCCTCTTTTCTCTCTGACTGAGTCTGATATCGAACATGCCTAAAAGATTTCTGGCTACAAAGTGTGTTTTTGTTTCCCGTTTGGTGTTGTTTTAAGAGGAGACACCGGGCTGGAAAGTTAAAGCCTGTCTCATTCAGGTCCCTCAAAGGAGCTCCTTCATTTGGTCATCTTGCCGGTGAAAAATGCCACTTAAATGCCACCGTGACAAAAGCGTGAGAAGGAAGAGAGGGCGGCTGGCAGGCCACTGGGCTGCCATTGGGGAGCCATAGACATCATGGTGTCTGGGACAGGGGGCTTCGTTTGGGAGAGACTGCAGGGCTTAAAGTCAAAGATTACTTTGAAATCGGTACTCCCTCCTCCTCTCTGTCCTCTCTCATTCCCTCCCTCCATTCCTCTCTCCACCAGCCACCACTCCCTCCCTTGGAAAATAAAACCTGCCGCCAGAGAGCAGGGGATGAGCCAGGAGAAGATCCTCTTTGATGACAGAGAAGGATCCCTTTGTTTCACTAATCCTCTTCGCCCCTCTCCCCCCTCCTTACACCCCTCCCTTTGCCAAATGTTAAGCCCAACTGGACGTCAAAGGGGCCGCATGCTCAGGCAGGGACTCAATGGTTACATTCTTCATCCTACTACATCACTCAGAAGAATGGGATAATTCGAGGGTTCTTTTTTATAAGGTAAAAAAAGATGAAAAACATGTATGGTGAACAGACAAAAATTGTATTTGAGACTTCAGTTGTTTATCTTCATAATTCTGAACTGCTCTCAACTGGAGATGGCAGTCTGATAGAATGTAACCAGCATTTAAGTTAATAGGAGCTTGGTCTTTGCACTCTTGCTATGGAAACCATACGATCATCTATTTAACACTGCCATAGCAGCCACTATGAGAAACATCCCCCCCCCCAATATCTTGTAATGACATCTAATTCTGTTTATTCACACTATTCCCCATTGACACTTCACCATTCATCGTATACTTGGAGGGAATTAGAGAAATGACAAAACACATTACCCATCGCCATCATCATGAAGCGATCCCATGACATGGGTCAATATTGGTGTTGCTCAGGGAGACTCCCAAGGGAGAGTCCGCCAGCTAGTCTAAGCCTGTCAGGGAGAAGAGGTCGTCACCTATGGTTAGGTCTCAGGATATTATGCATTTCCCTCTCTTCCTCTGTCTGCCTTTAGGGTCACCACTAAGTGAGGACCCAGGCACGAGGGCAAGCAGCTCAAGTGTGTGTCGGTGTCATTATCAGATGGGACACACATATTTACAGAGGAGATGAAAGTGCTTCCTTGGATTATAACATCTGCCCTCTGATGGTTGCTGTCTCATCTTGATGACCTCAGAGGTCTAGATGAGAAAGGAAGAGCCTGGGGACAGCTATTATTTCCTCTCCTTGTACACACAGATTGTGTGTGTGTGTGTGTGTGTGTGTGTGTGTGTGTGTGTGTGTGTGTGTGTGTGTGTGTGTGTGTGTGTTGTTTACATGTGTATGATGGGGAACCTAACACCACTGGACATATGGTCAATACATATGAGGTGAGAGGATGATTGTCTTTTTTTCAACAAATATGCCAATACCCTGGAGATGTTTGGTTGTGTTGAGTGGATATCACTAGTCCAGGGTCATGGGGTCAAGAGGGGCTAACCTGGCCATTTCACTTTCATGTCATTTTTAAGGTGAGTACATGCTCCCCCCCCGTTCTCTCTCGCTCTCTCTCACCCTTCCTGTTGCATCCCTCTTCCGCCATCTTCTGTTCCCTCCTTCCCCTTTCCATTTCCTCTGTCCCAGCTTAAATTAAAAAATAAATTAGGCCCTCTTTTTTTGGAGGAGCCACACTGCAGGAGTGAAAGCCCAGCTTTCCTAGGGGAAACGAGGGCAGGAGAGGGGAGAATAGGGAGAGGATGGAAGGGAGAGGATCAAGTCAGGAGCCTCTGGCCATCAATCGATGGGCTGATGGTTGGTCAACAGGATCTGTTCTCTCAGACCTTGTGCTGGCCACTACCAGTGAGTTACTGCAGTAGCTCCTCTCCTCTCCACTCCTCTCCACTCCTCTCATCTCCTCTCCTCTCCTCTCCTCTCCTCTCCTCTCCTCTCCCACTCCCACTCCCCTACACCAGAGGAGGCTGGTGGGAGGAGCAATAGGATGACGAGCTCATTGTAATGGCTGGAATGGAATCAATGGAACGGTGTCAAACATATCAAACATATGGAAACCACATGTTTGACTCCGTTCCAAAATGCCATTCCAGACTTTACAATGAGCCCTTCACCCTGTAGCTCATCCCACCAGCCTCCTCTGCCCTACACCCCTGGTGTCTGTTTCCCTCTTTCGCTTTCTGTTGGCCACTCAACAGCGTATCCCCATTGTATGACCATCAGCAGTACAGCTGTAACAAGGAGGGAGCATGCCACCTAGTGGTTTGAGAGATTCATTGCTACATTTCAAGCACATAAGCAATAGAAATGGAAATCGAATGACATTTCCAACTATCATCTCGTAAATTCTTATCTACTCTTAATGGATTAGATAAAGACAAAAGTTTGATGAATGCATTATCTTTAAAAGGAAACAGCAGGAGGCTTGGGAGTATAGTTATTTTGGGGTGTTTTTGCTAATTTAAATACAACTTTTACTTTATGCCTTGTCTTTCATTACATTTTGAATGCTAAACATGACAGGAAAATTGTCAAATTCATGCTCTTATCAAGAGAACATCCCCGGTCATCCCTATTGACTCTGATCTGCCGGATTCTAAACATATGTAAACGATGTCTGAGTGTTGGAGTGTGTCCCTGGCTATCCGTAAATTAATAAAACAAGAACATTGTGCAGTCTGGCTTGATTTATACTTTTACTTTTGATACTTAAGTATATTTAAAACCAAATACTTTTAGACTTTTACTCAAATAGTATTTTACTGGGTGACTTGAGTCATTTTCTATTAAGGTATCTTTACTTTTACTCAAGTATGATGATTGGGTACTTTTTCCTCCACTGATTAACAGCCTACAGTCAGATAAAAATTGATTTTTAACGTTCAATCTTGTTATCCATTTCTTTCTTTCAGCCCTGTAAATAGCCCTAGCCGCCTAGCCCCATAGACAAATTATATTCCATGCACTTAAACATCCCGCACAACAGATTGTAAAAAATGAAATGAAAGAAAATGAAAGACACCAGCAAAAGATAACGTGTTTGAAAAGTCATAGCCTACTGGTATGAGGTAATGGATAGCATTATAACTCACTCTCCAAAACCTTTAAAACTGTGGGCACCGCCCGATGTCGTCATGAATCTATCAGGCATGGACAGCTGCATCAACTGGTTTGTGCTATAGAAGGTCAAAATGGCCAATGATGAGAAGATTGCATCAACCTTAGATGAGAAGGCAATTGATAATAAGACTGCCCAGCCCCAAGAAAGCCCTGCTGATAGCATAAACGAGATGGCATTCAGAATTGTGGGGGTCGCCCTGGAGAAGAAGAAGAAGAGGAAGAAGAGGAGGAGGAAGAAGAAGCCTCGGGAAGCTCACTCTCTACACCCTCCTGAAGATTGAGACTCCTGCCGCATTTGCAAACGGCCTGCGGGTGAAGAAACCAGAGATCTATGAGCAGATAAGATACACTAGTGATGCACGCCTTGAATCATAACCCGCAGTCGGCGCAGGCGTGTTTAGGATAATTAAATATTATGTGCATGAAGGGACGGTGGGTGGCAAAGCGTTGAGTAAAGAGAAAACAATACTTTTCAAAATCCATAGGCCTCAACGTTTATTATTGTGAAATATATATATATATATACACTGCTCAAAAATATAAAGGGAACACTTAAACAACACAATGTAACTCCAAGTCAATCACACATCTGTGAAATCAAACTGTCCACTTAAGAAGCAACACTGATTGACAATAATAGACAACAGGTGGAAATTATAGGCAATTAGCAAGACACCCCCAATAAAGGAGTGGTTCTGCAGGTGGTGACTACAGACCACTTCGCAGTTCCTATGCTTCCTGGCTGATGTTTTGGTCACTTTTGAATGCAGGCGGTGCTTTCACTCTAGTGGTAGCATGAGACGGAGTCTACAACCCACACAAGTGGCTCAGGAAGTGCAGCTCATCCAGGATGGCACATCAATGCGCGCTGTGGCAAGAAGGTTTGCTGTGTCTGTCAGCGTAGTGTCCAGAGCATGGAGGCGCTACCAGGAGACAGGCCAGTACATCAGGAGACGTGGAGGAGGCCGTAGGAGGGCAACAACCCAGCAGCAGGACCGCTACCTCCGCCTTTGTGCAAGGAGGAGCAGGAGGAGCACTGCCAGAGCCCTGCAAAATGACCTCCAGCAGGCCACAAATGTGCATGTGTCTGCTCAAACGGTCAGAAACAGACTCCATGAGGGTGGTATGAGGGCCCAACACCGTGCAGGACGTTTGGCATTTGCCAGAGAACACCAAGATTGGCAAATTCGCCACTGGCGCCTTGTGCTCTTCACAGATGAAAGCAGGTTCACACTGAGCACATGACAGACGTGACAGAGTCTGGAGACGCCGTGGAGAACGTTCTGCTGCCTGCAACATCCTCCAGCATGACCGGTTTGGCGGTGGGTCAGTCATGGTATGGGGTGGCATTTCTTTGGGGGGCCGCACAGCCCTCCATGTGCTCTCCAGAGGTAGCCTGACTGCCATTAGGTACCGAGATGAGATCCTCAGACCCCTTGTGTGACCATATGCTGGTGCGGTTGGCCCTGGGTTCCTCCTAATGCAAGACAATGCTAGACCTCAATGTGGCTGGAGTGTGTCAGCAGTTCCTGCAAGAGGAAGGCATGGATGCTATTGACTGGCCCGCCCGTTCCCCAGACCTGAATCCAATTGAGCACATCTGGGACATCATGTCTCGCTCCATCCACCAACTGTCCAGGAGTTGGCGGATGCTTTAGTCCATGTCTGGGAGGAGATCCCTGAGGAGACCATCCGCCACCTCATCAGGAGCATGCCCAGGCATTGTAGGGAGGTCATACAGGCACGTGGAGGCCACACACACTACTGAGCCTCATTTTGACTTGTTTTAATTAAGGACATTACATCAAAGTTGGATCAGCCTGTAGTGTGGTTTTCCACTTTAATTTTGAGTGTGACTCCAAATCCAGACCTCCAAGGGTTGATAAATTTGCTTTCCATTGATACTTTTTCTGTGATTTTGTGGTCAGCACATTCAACTATGTAAAGAAAAAAGTATTTAATAAGAATATTTCATTCATTCAGATCTAGGATGTGTTATTTTAGTGTTCCCTTTATTTTTTAAGCAGTGTATATATATCTACCCTAGATGCCCTCAATCTCACACAAATTATCAAGGAATCTACCAGGTACAACCCTAAATCCGTAACCATGGGCACCCTCTTAGATATCATCCTGACCAACTTGCCCTCTAAATACACCTCTGCTGTCTTCAACCAGGATCTCTGCAATCACTGCCTCATTGCCTGCGTATGTAATGGGTCCGCGGCCACCCCTCATCACTGTCAAACACTCCCTAAAACACTTCAGCGAGCAGGCCTTTCTAATCGACCTTGCCCGGGTATTCTGGAAGGATATTGACCTCATCCCGACAGAAGAGGATGCCTGGTTGCTCTTCAAAAGTGCTTTCCTCTTCATCTTAAATAAGCATGCCCCATTCAAAAAAATGTAGAACTAAGAGCAGATATAGCTCTTGGTTCACCCCAGACTTGACTGCCCTTGACCAGCACAAAAACATACAGTGACGTTCTGCATTAGCATCAAATAGCCTCTGCGATATGCAACTTTTCAAGGAAGTCAGGAACCAATATACTCAGTCAGTTAGGAAAGCTTGCCCAAGCCTCCCCCCGCTTCTCCTTCACCCAAATTCAGACAGCTGATGTTCTGAAAGAGCTGCAAAATCTGGATCCCTACAAATCAGCTGGGCTAGACAATCTGGACACTCTCTTTCTAAAATTCTCCACCGAAATTGTTGCAACCCCTATTACGAGCCTATTCAACCTCTCTTTCGTTTCATCTGAGATGCTCAAAGATTGGAAAGCTGCCGCGGTCATCCCACTAGAGACCCAAATTGTTACAGACCTATATCCATCCTGCCCTGCCTATCTAAGATCTTCAAAAGCCAAGTTAACAAACAGATCACCAACCATTTCAAATCCCAACGTACCTTCTCCACTATGCAATCTGGTTTCCAAGCTGGTCATACCACGCACAGCCACACTCAAGGTCCTAAACAATATCATAACCGCCATCGATAAAAGACAGTACTGTGCAGCCGTCTTCATTGACCTGGCCAAGGCTTTTGACTCTGTCAGTCACCGCATTCTTATCTGCAAACTCAATAGCCTTGTTTTCTCAAATGACTTCACCAACTACTTCTCAGATAGAGTTCAGTGTGAGGGCCTGTTGTCTGGACCTCAGGCAGTCTCTATGGGGGTGCCACAGGGTTCAATTCTTGGGCCGACTCTTTTCTCTGTATATATCAATGATGTCGCTCTTGCTGCTGGTGATTCTCTGATCCACCTCTACGCAGACGACACCATTCTGTATACATCTGGCCCTCCTTTGGACACTGTGCTAACAAACCTCCAAATGAGCTTCAATGCCATACAACACTCCTTCCATGGCCTCCAACTGCTTTTAAATGCTAGTAAAATTAAGTGCATGCTCTTCTACCGATTGCTGCCCGCACCCTCCCGCCCGACTAGCATCACTACACTGGACGGTTCTGACCTAGAATATGTGGACAACTACAAATACCTAGGTGTCATTAGACTGCAAACTCTCCTTCCAGACTCACATTAAGCATCTCCAATCCAAAATTAAATCTGGAATCGGCTTTCTATTTCGCAACAAAGCCTCCTTCACTCATGCTGCCAAACATACCCTCGGTAAACTGACTATCCTACCGATCCTTGACTTCGGCGATGTCATTTACAAAATAGCCCCCAACACTCTACTCAGCAAACTGGATGTAGTCTATCACAGTGCCATTCGTTTTGTCACCAAAGCCCCATATACTACCCACCACCGCGACCTGTATGCTCTCGTTGGCTGGCCCTCACTACATATTCGTCGCCAAACCCACTGGCTCCCGGTCATCTATAAGTTTTTGCTAGGTAAAGCCCCACCTTATCTCAGCTCACTGGTCACCACAGCAACACCCACCCGTAGCACACGCTCCAGCAGGTTTATTTCACTGGTCATCCCCTAAGCCAACACTTCCTTTGACTGCCTTTCCTTCCAGTTCTCTGCTGCCAATGACTGGAATGAATTGCAAAAACCACTGAAGCTGGAGTCTTATATATCCCTCTCTAACTTTAAGCATCAGCTGTCAGAGCAGCTTACCTGTACCTGTACACAGCCAATCTGTAAATATCACACCCGACTACCTCATCCCCATATTATTACTTACCCTCTTGCTCTTTTGTACCCCAGTATCTCTACTTGCACATCATCATCTGCACATCTATCAGTCCAGTGTTAATGCTAAATTGTATTTATTTCGCCTCTAGGGCCTATTTATTACCTACCTCCCTACTCTTCTACATTTGCACACACTGTACATTGATTTTTCAATTTTTTTTCTATTGTGTTATTGACCGTACGTTTGTTTATGTGTAACTCTGTGTTGTTGTTTTTGTCGCACTGCTTTGCTTTATCTTGGCCAGGTCGCAGTTGTAAATGAGGACTTGTTCTCAACTGGCCTACCTGGTTAAATAAAGGTACAACAAATATAGAAAGTTGCACATCAAATCAAATCAAATGTATTTATATAGCCCTTCATACATCAGCTGATATCTCAAAGTGCTGTACAGAAACCCAGCCTAAAACCCCAAACAGCAAGCAATGCAGGTGAAGAAGCACGGTGGCTAGGAAAAACTCCCTAGAAAGGCCAAAACCTAGGAAGAAACCTAGAGAGGAACCAGGCTATGTGGGGTGGCCAGCCCTCTTCTGGCTGTGCCGGGTGGAGATTATAACAGAACATGGCCAAGATGTTCAAATGTTCATAAATGACCAGCATGGTTGAATAATAATAAGGCAGAACAGTTGAAACTGGAGCAGCAGCACGGCCAGGTGGACTGGGGACAGCAAGGAGTCATCATGTCAGATCATCATCGGCACATTCGGCAGCGGCTATTTTTTTTCGTTTTATTTTGTTCGTTCATTTTTTTTAAATCTCACTCCTTTTTTTGTATTCATAATACAGATCAACAACTTACAGTGCTACATCATACACGATTCCAAGATGGCATAGCAGTTCAGACGTCTTTTGTCCTCGTCTTGTCGTGTCCAGTATATATATATATATATATTTACAACTTTTTTCACATACCTTTTTATATATATTTTTTAATTTTCCATAAACTCATCTTAAAAACACTCTCCTGCAACCCGCCTCACCGATTTATATTCATAAAAAAGTATTATTTACCTCAAATCTGTAATCCTCCAAGAAGCTAGCCAGAAACTAGCCAGAAGCTAGCCAGGAGCTAGCCAGAAGCTAGCCAGAAGCTAATCCAGAAGCTAATCAGAAGCTAATCAGAAGCTAGTTAGCTTCTTTACTGGCTAATCGTTAGTATTCAGCTAACCACGGTTTGTGGTCATCAGCTATCCTTTAGCTCGAAAATCTATTGCCAGTTTTGTAAGGCGCAGTGCGGCTCGGAACAGAACATACCGGACCAATTTTTCTCTGGACATTCATACCTGGATCTCACAGCTAGCTAGCTGCTATCCGTGTGACTATCGGCTTTCGCCGATTCGGGAGCAAACATAAATTATTCCGGAGCTAGCCAGCTGAAGAGTTCCATCAATCACTCCTGGGCTACAATCACCTATCCGGACCGGTTTTACTGCCTACGCGGAGCCCCACCGGGCCTTCACAACTGGACTGCCGACGTTATCTACCCGAAAGAGTTATCCGGCTGGCTCCTCCATCGCGACGTTACCTGAACGCCCATCTGCGGCCCGCTAACCGTTAGCTCTTTTATCGGCTGCTATCTGAATAGACAATCGGACAATTTATTTATTTATTTTTATTATTGTTATTATTATTATTATTATTCTTGGGCCTCTATAACTATATCTATTGTTTTTTTGTTGTTGTTGTGTGATTTGGATGAATCCCCTCTACCACACGGAACCCCACTAATCTACTGACGGAACGCAGGAGTTGGCTAATAACAGACCTCCATCCTATGCTAGCTTGCTACCGATGGCCTGGCTAGCTGTCTAAATCGTCGTGACCCCCAACCAACCTCTCTACTCACTGGACCCTTTTGATCACTCGACTAAGCATGCCTCTCCTTAATGTCAATATGCCTTGTCCATTGCTGTTCTGGTTAGTGTTTATTGGTTTATTTCACTGGAGAGCCTCTAGTCCTGCTCACTATACCTTATCCAACATATTAGTTCCACCACCCACACATGCAATGACATCTCCTGGTTTCAATGATGTTTCTAGAGACAATATCTCTCTCTCTTCATCACTCAATACCTAGGTTTACCTCCACTGTATTCACATCCTACCATAACTTTGTCTGTACATTATACCTTGATGCTATTTTATCGTCCCCAGAAACCTCCTTTTACTCTCTGTTCCAGACATTCTAGACAACCAATTCTCATTGCTTTTAGCCATACCCTTATTCTACTCCTCCTCTGTTCCTCTGGCGATGTAGAGGTGAATCCAGGCCCTGCAGTGCCTAGCTTCACTCCTATTCCCCAGGCGCTCTCTTTTGACAACTTCTGTAACCGTAATAGCCTTGGTTTCATGCATGTTAACATTAGAAGCATCCTCCCTAAGTTTGTTCTATTCACTGCTTTCGCACACTCTGCCAACCCGGATGTTGAAGCTGTGTCTGAATCCTGGCTTAGGAAGACCACCAAAAATTCTGAAATTTTAATCCCAAACTACAACATTTTCAGACAAGATAGAACTGCCAAAGGGGCGGTGTTGCAATCTACTGCAAAGATAGCCTGCAGAGTTCTGTCCTACTATCCAGGTCTGTACCCAAACAATTTGAACTTCTACTTTTAAAAATTCACCTCTCTAAAAACAAGTCTCTCACCGTTGCCGCCTGCTATAGACCACCCTCTGCCCCCAGCTGTGCTCTGGACACCATATGTGAACTGATTGCCCCCCCATCTATCTTCAGAGCTCATGCTGCTAGGCGACCTAAACTGGAACATGCTTAACACCCCAGCCATCCTACAATCTAAACTTGATGCCCTCAATCTCACACAAATGATCAATGAACCTACCAGGTACCTCCCCAAAGCCTTAAACATGGGCACCCTCATAGATATCATCCTAACCAACTTGCCCTCTAAATACACCTCTGCTGTCTTCAACCAGGATCTCAGCGATCACTGCCTCATTGCCTGCATCCGTAATGGGTCATTGGTCAAACGACCTCCACTCATCACTGTAAAACGCTACCTGAAAAACTTCAGCGAGCAGGCCTTTCTAATCGACCTGGCCGGGGTATCCTGGAAGGATATTGATCTCATCCCGTCAGTAGAGGATGTCTAGATATTTTTTTTAAATGCCTTCCTAACCATCTGAAATAAACATGCCCCATTCAAGAAATTTAGAACCAGGAACAGATATAGCCCTTGGTTCTCCCCAGACCTGACTACCATTAACCAACACAAAAACATCCTATGGCGTTCTGCATTAGCATCGAACAGCCCCCGTGATATGCAGCTGTTCAGGGAAGCTAGAAACCATTATACACAGGCAGTTAGAAAAGCCAAGGCTAGCTTTTTCAAACAGAAATTTGCTTCCTGCAACACTAAGTCAAAAAAGTTCTGGGACACTGTAAAGTGGAGAATAAGAACACCTCCTCCCAGCTGCCCACTGCACTGAAGATAGGAAACACTGTCACCACTGATAAATCCACCATAATTGAGAATTTCAATCAGCATTTTTCTACGGCTGGCCATGCTTTCCACCTGGCTACTCCTACCCCGGTCAACAGCACTGCACCCCCCACAGCAACTCGCCCAAGCCTTCCCCATTTCTCCTTCTCCCAAATCCGTTCAGCTGATGTTCTGAAAGAGCTGCAAAATCTGGACCCCTACAAATCAGCCGGGCTAGACAATCTGGACCCTTTCTTTCTAAAATTATCTGCCGAAATTGTTGCCACCCCTATTACTAGCCTGTTCAACCTCTCTTTCGTGTCGTCTGAGATTTCCAAAGATTGGAAAGCAGCTGCGGTCATCCTCCTCTTCAAAGGGGGGGACACTCTTGACCCAAACTGCTACAGACCTATATCTATCCTACCATGCCTTTCTAAGGTCTTCGAAAGCCAAGTCAACAAACAGATTACCGACCATTTTGAATCTCACCATACCTTCTCTGCTATGCAATCTGGTTTCAGAGCTGGTCATGGGTGCTCCTCAGCCACGCTCAAGGTCCTAAACAATATCTTAACCGCCATCGATAAGAAACATTACTGTGCAGCCGTATTCATTGATCTGGCCAAGGCTTTCGACTCTGTCAATCACCACATCCTCATCGGCAGACTCGACAGCCTTGGTTTCTCAAATGATTGCCTCGCCTGGTTCAGTGTGTCAAATCGGAGGGTCTGCTGTCCGGACCTCTGGCAGTCTCTATGGGGGTGCCACAGGGTTCAATTCTTGGACCGACTCTCTTCTCTGTATACATCAATGATGTCGCTCTTGCTGCTGGTGAGTCTCTGATCCACCTCTACGCAGACGACACCATTCTGTATACTTCTGGCCCTTCTTTGGACACTGTGTTAACAGCCCTCCAGGCAAGCTTAAATGCCATACAACTCTCCTTCCGTGGCCTCCAATTGCTCTTAAATACAAGTAAAACTAAATGCTTGCTCTTCAACCGATCGCTACCTGCACCTGCCCGCCTGTCCAACATCACTACTCTGGACGGCTCTGACTTAGAATACGTGGACAACTACAAATACCTAGGTGTCTGGTTAGACTGTAAACTCTCCTTCCTGACCCATATCAAACATCTCCAATCTAAAGTTAAATCTAGAATTGGCTTCCTATTTCGCAACAAAGCATCCTTCACTCATGCTGCCAAACATACCCTTGTAAAACTGACCATCCTACCAATCCTCGACTTTGGCGATGTCATTTACAAAATAGCCTCCAATAACCTACTCAACAAATTGGATGCAGTCTATCACAGTGCAATCCGTTTTGTCACCAAAGCCCCATATACTACCCACCATTGCGACCTGTACGCTCTCGTTGGCAGGCCCTCGCTTCATACTCGTCGCCAAACCCACTGGCTCTATGTCATCTACAAGACCCTGCTAGGTAAAGTCCCCCCTTATCTCAGCTCGCTGGTCACCATAGCATCTCCCACCTGTAGCACACGCTCCAGCAGGTATATCTCTTTAGTCACCCCCAATACCAATTCTTTCTTTGGCTGCCTCTCCTTCCAGTTCTCTGCTGCCAATGACTGGAACGAACTACAAAAATCTCTGAAACTGGAAACACTTATCTCCCTCACTAGCTTTAAGCACCAACTGTCAGAGCAGCTCACAGATTACTGCACCTGTACATAGCCCACCTATAATTTAGCCCAAACAACTACATCTTTCCCTACTGTATTTAATTAATTAATTCATTTTGCTCCTTTGCACCCCATTATTTTTATTTCTACTTTGCACATTCTTCCATTGCAAATCTACCATTCCAGTGTTTTACTTGCTATATTGTATTTACTTTGTCACCATGTCCTTTTTTTGCCTTTAACTCCCTTATCTCACCTCATTTTCTCACATCGTATATAGACTTGTTTATACTGTATTATTGACTGTATGTTTGTTTTACTCCATGTGTAACTCTGTGTCGTTGTATGTGTCGAACTGCTGTGGCTTACCTTGGCCAGGTGGCAATTGTAAATGAGAACTTGTTCTCAACTTGCCTACCTGGTTAAATAAAGGTGAAATAAATAAAATAAATAAATAAATACAAAACAGAACGCAGGTATTAACAAGAAAATACTAAAACATACTAAATACTAAAACATACAAAACACATCAATGAAATAATAAAATAATAAACAATTCTAATGCAAATGTAAATCACTCTGAAAAAAATATAATTATAATGATTCAGGAAAATGTTATTCTTGCTGTTATTCACAAGGGTTAATGTTTTAATAGGATAGTTAAATTCAATCAAAAATGAGTGCAATTTTGGTATATCATTTTGTAATTTTTGTTTGTGTATAAAGTATTTGGCAACAAGAATTAAAAAAAATCACAATAATTTCAATGATCTTGTTATCATTGCAATACTAACATATTATATCCTTCATGTCAAAAACATGGGTAGTGTTCATAATGGTAAATAAGTATTCTGCAAGGTTTTCCCAAAATTCTGACACAAATTTACAATCAAAGAACAAGTGAGACAGATTCTCAGCTTTTTTCACAGAAAACGCAGATATCATCAATAGCCACAAATTTGGACAACATAGAATTACATGGATATATCTTATGTCAAATTTTAAAGTGCACTTCCTTAAATTTGTATGGTATACAATATTTGTAAAGCCTTAACCATGCATTTTTCTAGACAATGTCAAGAATAAGTATGTTCCATGTTTCCTCTTGGTGTAAGTTGGTTTTGTGAATGGAGAATTTGTCTTGTATATTTATTACAACAAGATTTCTCAAGCTTTCCAAACCAGGCAGGAGCTCTTCCTCTGACCGCCAGTAACCCTGTTGACATCACAGCTACCTCAAGCACGCGCCACCTTCAGCGATCCAATCGCAGGCAAGCGGACTGCCTTGACAACGTTTCGTTTCCCCATCACTTCCGGGCTGATAACAAGGGTCGTTGATGCCTGCAGATTTTAATTAAAATATCTTAGTTTAATAAATACATTGGCGCCATAGCTGTGATGTTTTGGGAGTGATATGGTCACAAAGCCTACAAATGAGGTTGGTGTATTGACGAAATTCTTCCAAGAGACGCAGGAATAGCGGATGATGAAGAGGTGAGGTTGCATTGTCTGGGCTCTCGATTCTTGCAGATGTGCTGCGATGTTAGCTAACGTTAGCTGGCTAGCAATTCTATTTTGTTGCTTGTTACCAGTAGCTCTCTCAACGGATAATCCAATGTTATTTGGTGTAATTGAAATGAGACTCAATAGGTTACTAGCTAGTGTCGGCTTGCTTTTCTCGAAACTTTATTTTTTATTTATTTTTATTAGTTAGCTGTGTGTGTGTGTCATCCACAGCTGTAATGCCGGGCTGTTGGTGCTAACGTTAGATATATTTGACAGGCACTTTCCTGTCTGGTGACGTTAGTAAGCTCGTTCACTACGGTAGTTAACGTTATCTTACTGTGGTGTTGACAAAAGGGTTTCATCATGGCATTTTGAGTGTGTTGATCTCCCCATTTATATCACGTTTTATTACACGTTACCAGGACCTGGGTAACTGTTAGTTACCTAACTATTTGGTTTGTTTGTTATATTTTTAGTTAGTGAACGTTAACTATGTACCTGTAGCATATTTAGTTAGCATAGCCTGTTTTTGCATAGATATGGAAAAATTGTTCATTCAGCAATATGGTAACGTTATTGTATTTTGGCCTGCCACACTATCTAGCATTACAGACCCTGCTAAGTAGGACTAACTGTCCTCGCCATACCGGTAACGTTGTTCGAACAACTGCGTCATGGCAACAAACAATCACAAATGTCACATGACACATGTCTGGAGACGAGCCTGTGGTGTTTCCTTTCTGGGAGAAGGAGATGGTGTGTGCTGTGCAGATAACAATGACAACTAGAATATAATGATGGTGAGAAGGCCATAGATAGAGTGAAACCTTTCAGATAGGAGGTGATGACAGATTTGGAGTCTCGTGGGTATGGGCTGACTGAACCAGTTCAGGATGTAAGGTGGTCAGATGCTTTGATTTAATTAACTTATGCCAGTGTGCCAATACTGCTATGGCACCACATTAGGCATCATTCACATCTTGTTAGTTACAAATACTTTAACTGTTGTGCAAACTGTGTTTGTTATGACACTGGTGGACAGAGTGGTGGATTCCTCCAGATGATTTAACAACACGTTCTCTCTCTATCTCTCTCTGTGTGTGTCTGTCTGTTTCAAGGACTCTAGGAATGTTGTCTTGTCTTTACTTTGGGGTCAACTGGAAGTAGAGTTTACACAGCAGAGGATGTCTTCTGGGTGATTGAGAGTTCTGTTTTCCAGAACCAGACTTGACCTAGACTATCCCTAACAATAACGGAACAACAACTCATTTGTTTACAATTACAGGAGTAGAACTAGCTATATGTTTACTGTGCCGTTAGGCCTACATTTCAGTTTCATACTTCCCGTTCAGCCATGTGGTCTGCAAGCCGTTATTACTCTGCGCCATGACTCATTTAAGTGGAGACTCAGAGTGGCCTAAAACTTGACTGGGAGATCTTTTGAGGTGTGTCCTTAAGCATTTATTAGCCTCCCCAGCCTCTCTACCATAGAGGCTGGACCTGTATTTCTGGTCTTGTTTGTCAAAGCCTTTGATGAAGAGCTGTGAGACTTTGCATTAGTGGCTGTACTAGTTTAGACTTGTCTGACTTGGTGACCTCTGTGGGTCATTCCACCTCAAAAGGGGATTTTGACACCCACCATCTCAGATTTCTGAAATAGTTTCTGTAGTTAGTAACAGATACGATTAGCATTCCAGAAACAACATTTTCTTGAAATATAATTTGATCTCTGAGAAATTAAGCAAATTGATTGCGCCCAAATTGGCCATTTTAATTTATAGGATTCAGATAATATTCATATATTAAATATAGTACCCAACATCTGATTTACACCAAAGTTCTTCCTACCAATGAATATACACATCTAAAGCGGATCCCCCACACCGCATGCCAATCCCACCTAACAACCAGTTCGCAGTTCTCTATGTTTGACAAGTAGTATGAAACTGTGGCTTGGAGTATTGCTTCTCCATACTATTTAATGTATTCCCTGTGAATCTGGTGATGTTTCCTTTTCCCTTTTTAGAGAAATTTCTAATTCAAGTCACTTGCATTATTTGCCATAAAGTAGTGTGAAAGTACAAGGTTTTGACCACGAGATGCAGCTGTTCCTGCTATACCGCAACACTATTTTATCAATTGTGTTGGTCTCTTGTGTTTATTAAATTGATCACAACATTTCCTTTGCAACTTTGGGTAGAAAACCAATGGATTTGTCTCATTATGAAAATAAATGTTGTGGTCAATTACTCACAATTCAAGCCAGCAATTCAGTTTGTCCTAATAGCAACCTAATGCGTCAAACCAACTCTCCTTGAGTAGTCCAACAAGTGTCTGTTCTCTAAGGCTATCCCTATGCAATTCTCATACAAAGACTTTTCCTGGAAGCCCAAAACTTTGATGGTGAAATGCGCTATGGACTTTATTGTTGTGACAACCCTAATAAAATAATTAATTGCATGACAGTCTTATGTTTGTCAATACAGTTATTAGGAAACAACTCTATGTATCTGTGTCAGTCACCCATGGTATTGGGTTGGGTTTAATTCACACTACTTTCCCGAGTGGCGCAGTGGTCTAAGGCACTGCATCTCAGTGCAAGAGGCGCCACTACAGAACCTGGTTCAATTCCAGACTGTATCACAACCGGCCATGATTGGGAGTCCCATATTTTTTGGGGATTCCTCATGTCTTACTTACTAATTGTTAAAAACGGTTTGGTCCAAATCAGATATTAGGTACTATATTTATTGAATATTATATGAATTCTATAAATTCAAATGGACAATTTGGGTGCAATCAATTAGCTTAATTTCTCTGAGATAAAATTATATTTTAACAAAATAGTGTTGCCGTAATGCTAATCTTATCTGTTTCTAACTAAAAAAAAAACAATTTCAGAACAATCTGAGATGGTGGGTGTCATGGTTTTCTGAAATTACATGGAACAAACCTGTGTCGGTGTCAGAGTCATAGGCTGCAAGTTTTGAAGTCAAGAAGGCATGACCATTGATCGGAGTACAGTATGAGTTCTCCTTTGAAAGGTCATGGGTTAGTCTAGCTTCCCACACAACCTAGAAAAATGTTTTCAGGGAAGTGTGTGTGAGACAGGGCGATTCTACTTCCCTATGCTCAACTAGGCCTATAGTCTCCCTTGAGTCTCCCATTTCTTTGGCGCAAAATCTATTGGGAGGAAATCTAGATCAAGTCTTGCCTGCAGTTACTATCAGCATAGTAACAAAGCTCAGTCTCAATTTGTTATCTATAACCCAATCCTAGTTGTGAATAGGGCTGTTGCGGGAACATATTACCGCCACACTGGCAGTCATGGGTCATGACCGCAGTAAAATGCCATGTGACTGAGTCACGGTATTCCCCTTTTATGCACTCTGGACATGCTTTGCTAGTACCCAGCTTGCTAACTACCATCAGGTCCTAATGGTCTGGTATTCAGGGCTCTATTGTTCCTCCATCAGGTCCTAATGGCCTGGTACTCATGGCTCTATTGTGCCTCCATCAAGTCCTAATGGCCTGGTTCTCAGGGCTCTATTGTGCCTCCATCAGGTCCTAATGGCCTGGTACTCATGGCTCTATTGTGCCTCCATCAGGTCCTAATGGCCTGGTTCTCAGGGCTCTATTGTTCCCCGTCTGGTCCTAATGGCCTGGTTCTCAGGGCTCCATTGTTCCTCCGTCAGGTCCTAATGGCCTGGTACTCAGGGCTCTGTTGTTCCTCTAACCACTCTGACAGTAATGCAAGTGCAATCAAAAATCACATCAAAGACTTATCATCATAACAGTATGGTGCTTTTAAAACTAAGCTCACTGTGATTGATTTGAAGAAATGTTGTTGATGTTGTTTCAAAGCCAAACACAACAAAATGGACAGCGCTTTCTAAGGTGGTGATTCATTCAAAACAGCCATATACATGTTAGAGCTTATACATAGGCTTATGACCCCAAGCCCGAAAATTCAACCCTGAATTAAAATGATGATTGTGCCGTTATACAATATATAACCTACTGCATATTACGCATGGCTGAAAAACATCAAACAAAACTGATTTAAGATGTCTTTGGTGTATATAATAGGTCTAGCCTATACTCTAAAATGTAAACAAATTCTCGTAATTGCCTTTGAGTGTGGACTGTATTAATATGTATACTGGATGGACTCACCTTATGCTAGGAATGGGTCAACATTCTGATTGTGGGAAGCTTGTGGAAGGCTACTCGAAACGTTTGACCCAAGTTAAACAATTTCAAGGCAATGCTACCAAAAACTAATTGAGTGAACTTCTGACCCACTGGGAATGTGATGAAAGAAATAAAAGCTGAATTAAATCACTTTCTACTATTATTCTGACATTTCACATTCTTAAAATAAAGTGGTGATCCTAACTGACCTAAGACAGGGAATTTCTACTAGGATTAAATGTCAGGAATTGTGAAAAACTGAGTTTAAATGTATTTGGCTAAGGTGTATGTAAACGTCCGACTTCAAGTGTACGTAGCACAAATTGCTTGCTAGCTAGATAGCTAAGCTAACTACCTTGCTGGCTAGCTAGCCAGCTAACATTAGCTAAGTGAGAATGTGATGAGGACAGGGCAAGCTACTCACCTTCAGACCACCATGCCATCTCTCTCTCTCATATTGTTACTGAGGACTGAATGATGTTCAATGAGCAGCACGTAGAGCGCCCTCTTCTGGCAACCATTGAACATTTCTAGAAATGACAGCAAATGAGCAGATGTATTTGTTTATTCTATGGATGTAATGTCAGTGCTTTATCTGTGTAATAAAGACCAATACAGATATTTCTGTGAAAGGCTGATGTAAGATATTTGTACTCCAATGGGGGGGGGGGGGGGGGGTGTTAAATAAAAAATGTGACAATTTAAAAATAATGTTTTTACTGACTACAGTTTTGTTCATGAATTACTAAGTGATTAAAATGCATCACTGTTACCAAATCGGTGACTGAAAAATGTGTAACAGAATGACTTCAATGGAATTAGCTACAATGGGAAATCATAGTAGTCCCAACCCACAGTTGCAGTTAGCACAGTACAGTAAAGTACATGACAGTAGAACACAGAATAGTAGAGTAAAGAAAAGTAGAGTACAGTAGACCACCCGTGTAGAGTACAGTATAATGTAATATACTCTACTGTCCTGAACCATACTCTGCTTTTCTTTACTGTACTGTGTGGACTGTACTATATTGCAGGGATCGCGTTAACGCAGAATTTAGCTTTTTTTTCAAGCAGGTGTATTGACCAAGACAGGTTAAATTTCAAGTTCCAACTATTTAAATAGACACGTTCCAAAACGTCTCTTCCATCCTCCAGACCACTCGCTCTCTGCCTGTCTGCGGGGGATGGTGTGGGAGTTGAGTAAGTAGGAGATTAAAAGCACATTTTACGTTGAACATTTTATGTGGCAGTTTTCACACTAGTTTGATTGCTAATGTTATTTGTTACATTGTGGTTACATCGAAGAATGAAAAAAAAAAGCAAGCCATTTTTCCTACGCACTTATAGCATTTGTATTTCAACAAAGTTGAGTACTTGCATATTGAGGCTATATTATCGTTCAGATGAATGATTATTGTATGTGAGTATAATAACACTATGTTTTCACATAGCACCCTCTTGAACTGACCTGGATTTTCCTGCATTCTAGAACACTGAGTGGACCCATGTATTTATTTTCCATTTGTTTAATTAGAGGGCAGGGGAATCTATTAAAACACAGATTTTTGGCAGGTCTGTGTTTTGAAAATCCAGACTTTTGAATGCTTACGCGACCCCTGGTGTTTTTGAATTATTATATTTTTTTTTACATAGTGGTGCAGCCCAACCACAAGGGGGCGCAGCGGCCCTCTTACGTTCTTTCGAGAGAACCCTGGTCTGATGGAGATTACACTGCTTGCCTAATTTGACTATTATTCCAAGGATATTAGTGCCATGTAGCCTAAATTAATTGCTGGGTGGTCTAACAAATGGTACATTACTAATGTGTTTCATTTTTTAAATGTATTTGCGCTTTCTATCCCTCCCTCCCTCTCCGCTATGCCTGTCTTCATCTCTAAAGTGTTTTCTGTTCTTTCACTACAGGTGAGCTGACTAAAACCAAGCGGTCTGTCAGTCCATCCATCAAGCGGATCTATCAGAGGAACCACCAGTGCATGAGAAGGAACACAATCAGTTTTTTGGGGTGTATCCCTCACACTTCCTGCCCCACCCACCTCGACAGACTCCACCCCGTGACCCTTGACATCCAAGATGAAACTAAAAGAGGACATGAACCCACTGCTGCTGCAGGTCTTCCGCTCGGTTGTCTGGGTCTACTCTGTCATCACCTTCCTGCCCTGGTACCTGCTCTCGGGCGCAGGAGCCAACCTAGACCGGGCGCGGCGAGTCAAGGCACGGTCAGTGAGTGGTCGCCCGGCGGGCCCTTACCGGGCGACCAACCATGAGGATGGTAGCCAGCAGAAGCTGGTGTCTTCCTTGCACCCAGGAGTGGACACCCTGGACAAGGTGATGGAGCATGGAGCGGCCAGGTTCCCAGAGAGGAACTGCCTGGGCACGAGAGAGGTGCTGAGCGAGGAGGACGAGCTCCAACCCAACGGGAAGGTCTTCAAGAAGGTGAGGAAGAGGGAGAAAAGTGGATTTAATTATCTTTGTTGATACAGTGCCTTTGGAAATTATTCAAGACCCCTTGACTTTTTCCACATTTTGTTACGTTACAGCCTTATTTTAAAATGGATTAAATAAATAAAAATCCTCAGCAATCTACACACAAGAACCCATTTCTTAAAAATAGAAAACAGAAATACCTTATTTATATAAGCATTTAGACCCTTTGCTATGAGATTTGAAATTGAGCTCAGGTGCATCCTGTTTCCATTGTTCATCGTTGAGATGTTTCTACAACTTTATTGGAGTCCACCTGCAGTAAATTCAATTGATTTGACATGATTTGGAAAGTCACACACCTGTTTCTATGTAAGGTCCCACAGTTAACAGTGCGTGTCAGAGCAAAAACCAAGCCATTAGGTCGAAGCAATTGTCCGTAGAGCTCAGAGACAGCATTGTGTCGAAGCACAGATCTGGGGAAGGTTACCAAGAAATGTTTGCAGCATTGAAGGTCCCAAGAACACAGTTGCCTCCATCATTCTTAAATGAAAGAAGTTTGGAACCACAAGGACTCTTCCTAGAGCTGGCTGCTCAGCCAAACTGAGCAATTGGGGGAGAAGGGCCTTGGTCATTCTGACAGAGCTCTAAAGTTCCTCTCTGGAGATGGGAGAACCTTCAAGAAGGACAACCATCTGCAGCACTCCACCAATCAGGGCTTTATGGTAGAGTGGCCAGACCGAAGCCACTCCTCAGTAAAATCCACATGACAGCCCGCTTGGAGTTTGCTAAAAGGCACCTAAAGTCTCACAGAGAATCTCAAGATTCTCTGGTCTGGTGAAACCAAGATTGAACTATTTTGGCCTGAATGCCAAATGTCACGTCTGGAGGAAACCTGGCACCATCCCTACGGTGAAGCATGGAAGTGGCAGCATCAGGCTGTGGGGATGTTTTTCAGCTGCAGGGACTGGGAGACTAGTCAAAACAATTTAATCAATTTTAGAATAAGGCTGTAATGTAACAAAATGTGGAAAAAGTCAAGTGGTCTGCAGTAGAAGGACATTAGATTGCACTGTCTAACCCTGTTTGAAGGCAGCTGGTTTTTATAGGTAATTCTGGGGTAATACTGTCGTATAAGGAGACCTACCAGACATCGGTGTGTGACAGTTTAGTGGTGCGTACTTCTAGTATTAACAATGGTATTTTAATTTTTTTGGGGGTCAGCTATGAAACTAGCAGACAGATGCATAATTTCTGATCCCCCCTTTTTTGCCCCTACCATCCCCTACCCTGGTTGGAGGACCTGGTGGAAAAACATTACAATTTAAAATATACTGTGCCTTCAGAAAATATTCACACCCCTTTTTCCACATTTTGTTGTGTTACAGCCTTTTTTTTATATTGATTTTTTTTTTGTCACTGGTCTACACAAATAGGGCTGACCTCAGTTAGTCGATTATTCAGTCAATAGACTGTTGGTCGCCCGAGATTTCTTTAGTTAATTTTTTTTATTGTGCACAAGACACCCGCCTGTTTCTCACCTGCCTAAGTGGACTAGTGCTTTGGTGGAGGAGGAATAATGGTCCAGGGCAGTTTTGAATTGTTCAGGCTAGGCCCCTTAGTTCCAGTGAAGGGTAATCTTAATGCTACAGCGTACAATGACGTTCTAGACAATTTCAGCATGACAATGCCCCTGTGTGCACAAAGCAAGGTCCATACAGAAATGGTTTGTCATGATTGGTGTGGAAGAACTTGACTGGCTTCACCGATCCCTGACCTCAACCCCATCGAACACCTTTGGGATGAATTGGAACGCCGACTGCGAGCCAGGCCTAATCGCCCAACATCAGTGCTCGACCTCACTAATGGTCTTGTGGCTGAATGGAAGCAAGTCTCCCCCAGCCATTTCCAACATCTAGTGGAAAGCCTTCCCAGAAGAGTGGAGGCTGTTATAGCAGCAAAGGAGGGACCAACTCCATATTAATGAACATGATTTTGGAATGAGATGTTTGACGGGTAGGTGTCCACATACTTGTAGTGTATTACATATTTTTTTTAAAACTGGATTCGAACCAGGGACTGTTGTGACGCCTCAGGTACTGAGATACAGTGCCTTAGACTGCTGTGCCACTCGGGTGCTCAATGTAGTGTATCTACAGAAATAAGAAAAATCCTGCTTCTGTTGCCTGTTTGGGTGTTTTGTTTAGTAGCCTACTGATTCTGTTAGCGCCAATCATTGCTATGCTGCATCACCAATCTTATTTTATTGCTATGCTGTAATAAAGGCTTTAATTTTTTTTAACAAACTCTGTTATTACTTACCATTTATTTAGTGTTTATACTGTTCCAAATAATCAGAAAATAGTAATAATAATAATAATGTAATCTAACAGCACCTGTTTGGCACACATAGGCCTAATATTCACACAGTGCTGGCTACAATATACCCCCCCTTTTCTGGATCTCCAGTAGTTTTCGCAGCTAAATCACGTCTTCCACACATCTAACTTCCCCTTTCCCTCCTGAGCAACCAGCAAACATTCCCCCATTTCAAGTTTCATTTTCAGGTCTTCCGCATCCATTTTGCTGTGTTCAGAGTTTATAACCAATTTTATAATGTGAAACATTATAATCATGTTTCACGTAAAGATGGCAAGAGTTTAGGGAATGTCTTTTCCTAAACAAATGTGGGATTTGGGTAACATAACTTTTCAGTCAGAGAATCAAGTAAGAAACTAAATGGCTGTAATGATGGTGCAGCTTCAGCACGGACAGCTCGATAAACGCTTGCTGTGCTCTGGTGCTTGTTCACTGCAGCAAGGAGGGGAGAGAGAGCGACAACCTTACTCAGTCACACAGGCACTCGCTGTCATTTAATTTTTTTAACACCGCGTGGCCATCGGTTTCCCTCTTTGAGTCATTAGTGTGTCTTAATTATTTAATCAAACGATGTGACTTAACGCATCAGACAAGCTTATTCAAACACATAGGTGGTGTCTATGGAAAAAATGCATGCATTTAAAATGTAGACCGATAGAACGACGACTCTCGCTCGACAAAGGTTTTTCTTAGCCGGGGAACACAGGTACACGTCAACTGTGAGAGACAGTTGTTAGTTTTTCTTTAAGAAGCCCTCCTGTTCTCCACTCATTACTTGTATTAACTGCACCTGTTTGAACTCCTTACCTGTATAAAAGACACCTGTCTATACACTCAATCAAACAGACATGCTTTGTAAGTAGAAAAACCTACCAAATCGGCAGTGTATCAAATACTTGTTCTCCCCACTGTAAATGGATGTCGTACGAGGAGGCCTACCAAGCAGCAGTATATTACTGTTAACAGTGTCTGTGGTTGTGTTATCTCTAGGTGATCCTGGGGGAGTATCAGTGGATGTCGTATGAGGAGACCTACCAGGCAGCAGTGTGTTTTGGCAGTGGGCTGGCCGCGCTGGGCCAGATGCCTCAGTGTAACATCGCCATCTTCTGTGAGACCAGGGCCGAGTGGATGATAGCAGCACAGGCCTGCTTCATATACAACTTCCCATGTGAGTGTTTATGTTAGACAGTAGCACACTATAGCCACACACACACACACACACACACACACACACACACACACACACACACACACACACACACACACACACATGAATCTCTAACTCCAGTCTGTGTCATTCTGACAGTGGTGACGTTGTACTCTACTCTGGGCGGAGCGGCCATTGCCCACGGTTTGAACGAGACTGAGATCACCCACATCATCACCAGCAAAGACCTGCTACACAGCCGTCTCAAGGTCAGCTCTGCTCGCCTTGTCCTGATCACTTTCTGCAATGCCATATGAGACAGTACACACTCCAGCCAGATAATACCATTTTCCCACATTTTAAATAGTCTTGCCTATATATATATTACGCGTTGGAACAGTTGCCCACTTACAGTACTTGAGCAGACTAAGTGTTGACAGTCAGTGTGTTTGAGGGGATCCGTTTGTACAAGGCAATGCGTAGAATTGCTAGTCTTAATGGCATAATGAGCAGTTATTTGGAATGCGAGATGATTTGTAGATCATAGACTACATTGATTCTATGCAGTCCGACTGCGATCTCCAGTCAATAACTACTTTCTCTCCCCCTCTCTCCTCCCTCTCCTCCTGCTATCTCCTCCCAGGACATTCTGTTGGAGGTGCCTCGGCTGCAGCACATCATCGTGGTGGACAGTAAGCCAACCAGTTGGCCTGGCTTTCCCCGCGGCATCATGGTCCACAACATGGACGCCGTGCAAGAGCTGGGCTCCAGACCCGACAACAGTAAGGAGGGAGAGTGTGGGTGTGTGAGGGGCGTGTGTGTGTTTGGGTCTACGCGTTGTCTGACTTGGTACAGTACTTCTGCCCTGTGGTCTTAGCAACTCAAATGTAATCTGACTTCCAGAATCATAGTTTTTTTACCTGAATAGCCCTCTCTGTCATATCCTATTAGCCCTGTGCTATGTGCATGCCCTCTCTTGAAATAAAGATCGATAGCCATTCTCTGATGCCTCCGCATTGTGCAATGCTCTGACCCAAAAGTCTCTTTGTGTGACCTCTTTAACGTCCCTGCTGCCTCCCCCCCCCCCTCTCCCTCTATCTCTCTCTGCGCGCGTCTGTAGTGGCGGTGGCGCGCCGGCGGCCCGTGCCCTCTGACATCGCTGTCATCATGTACACCAGCGGCTCCACGGGCATCCCCAAGGGCGTCATGATCTCCCATAGCAACATCATCGCGGGCGTCACAGGCATGGCAGAGCGCATCCCAGACCTGGAGTAAGTACAGAAAACTATGGTGTCTTCTAGATTGACTGCTAATTGTTTTTGACTTTTCGCTCTCTCACTGCCACTCTCTTTCCCCCCCTGTGTGCCCTGATCACTGTTTTTCTCCTTTTCTCTTTTCCTCGTTCATCTGTTTTCACTGTCTCTCTCTCTCTCTTTCTCTCTCTGCCACCATTTTGCCCTACAGAATGGAAACATATCTCTTTCTTTCTCTCTCATCTCATAAATATGTCCTGCTCTTCATCTTCTCTTCTCTATATTAGTACCAGTCAAAAGTTTGGATACTTCCTCATTCAAGGGTTATTTTCTGCATTGTAAAATAATAGTTAAGGCATAAAAACTATGAAATAACACATGGAATCATGTAGTAAGAAAAAAAGTTTTAAATAAATCAAAATATATTTCATATTTCCGATCCTTCAAAGTAGCCTTGATGACAGCTTTGCACTCTCTTGGGCTTTCTCTCAACCCACTTCTTGAGGAATGTTTTTCCAACAGTCTTGAAGGAGTTCCCACATAAGCTGGGCACTTGTTGACTGCTTTTCCTTCAGTGTGCCTTGAATTTGAAATAAATCACCACAGCGTCACCAGCAAGCACCATCACACCACCTCCTCAATGCTTCACGGTGGGAACCACACATGCAGAGATCATCCGTTCACCTACTCTGCGTCTCACAAAGACATAGCGGTTGGAACCAAAAATCTCAAATTTGGACTCATCAGACTAATGTCCATTGCTCATGTTTCTTGGCCCAAGCACGTCTCTTCTTATTATTTGGTTTCCTTTAATAGTGGTTTATTTGCAGCAATTTAACCACGAAGGCCTGATTCACGGAGTCTTATCTGAACAGTTGGTGTTGAGATGTGTCTGTTACTTGAACTCTGTGAAGCACTTATTTGGGCTGTAATTTCTGAGGCTGGTGACTATAATGAACTTATCCTCTGCAGCAGAGGTAACTCTGGGTCTTCCATTCCTGTGGTGGTCCTCATGAGAGCCAGTTTCATCATAGCGCTTGATGGTTTTTGCGACTGCACTTGAAGAAACTTTCAAAGTTCTTGAAATTTTCCACATTGACTGACCTACATGTCTTAAAGTAATGATGGACTGTCATTTCTCTTTGCTTATTTGAGCTGTTCCTGACATAATATGGACTTACCAAATAGGGCTATCTTCTGTATACCACCCTTACCTTGTCACAACACAACTGATTGGATCAAATGCATTAAGAAGGAAAGACACACCTGCTAATCGAAATGCATTCCAGGAGACTAAAGCTGGTTGAGAGAATGCCAAGAGTGTGCAAAGCTGTCAAGGCAAAGGCTGGCTACTTTGAAGAATCTCAAATATGAAATATATTTTGATTTGTTTAACACATGTATTTGGTTACTACATGATTATATATATATATATATATATATATATATATATATGTGTGCATATATATATGTGTGTGTGTGTGTATATATATGTGTGTGTGTGTGTGTGTATATATATGTGTATATATATATACACACACACACACACATACATATATATATATATGTGTGTGTGTGTGTGTATATATATATATATATATATATATATATATATGTGTGTGTGTGTGTGTGTGTGTGTATATATGTGTGTGTGTATATATGTGTGTGTATATATATATATGTGTATATATATATATATATGTGTATATGTTTGGCAGTTGAATAAAATTGTTTTTTTTTTGGTTTCCATTTGTGCAGTGAGACAGACACCTACATTGGGTACCTGCCACTGGCCCATGTTCTGGAGCTGAGTGCAGAGATGGTGTGTATCTCTCACGGCTGTTGCATCGGATACTCCTCCCCACAGACGCTAGCAGACCAGGTGAACACACACACACACAGAGAGAGAGCGAGACAGTAAACCAAGGCTCAACAACACATGCGGTATGTAGGAACCCTCTATTGGAGCTCCTCCTAATTAGAGAACAGGCCTAGCTGTGCTTTACTCCTAGTCTGATCCATTTCTTTCTCCTCTCTTCCTCCCCAGTCGACTAAGATTAAGAAGGGCAGTAAAGGAGACACCAGTGTTCTAAAACCTACACTCATGGCTGCTGTACCGGTAAGCACTAAAGCTACCGTAGAATATATATATATATATAAGCAGTTCATATTCTGTAAGACGCACATATTTTATTTTATTTGAAGTGGTGTTTTGTCCTCTTTCCTTCTCTGTCCCTCGTTCTCCCTCCTGTAGGAGATCATGGATCGGATCTATAAGAATGTGATGACCAAGGTGGAGGAGATGAGCAGTGTGCAGAGAACCCTCTTTGTGTTGGCCTACAACTACAAGATGGAACAGATCACCAAGGGCTACAAGACCCCGCTCTGTGACAGGTAATACACACACCTGTAACACACACACACACACACACACACAGTCAATGGGTAATCAAATCAAATCAAATCAAATTTATTTATATAGCCCTTCGTACATCAGCTGATATCTCAAAGTGCTGTACAGAAACCCAGCCTAAAACCCCAAACAGCAAGCAATGCAGGTGTAGAAGCATGATTGATAGAGAGTCTCCAGGAGGTTGAACTAGGACTGTGGTGGCCATGACATTGTGTCAGCCAGTTATTGCCATGCAAAAGACTGCCGGTCTCACGGTAATTGACCGTTAATTAACATAAACACGTTTAGCTTCTTCAGGCCTTCACACATACACGCTGCTGTTGTGCCTTTGGAATCTACATTTTTAACAAGTCTATAAATCAATTGAATATACACCATCACCATAAATCCATGATTGATTTATTTTAGGTAGGTCTAAAGAAACATGATATGAAGAAAATGTATTTCAGAAGAACAGAATATGTGTTGGTCTATTGTATGTTATCCTGTTGGCTGTAGGCTTGTTGGTTTAGCTGACACGTTATGCCTTTAAGTCCTGTGCCATTATTTTATATTATATGATTTTATAGTAAGAAGAATATAATTGAACTTGGCTGAATAAAATAGAAAGGATATTTTTCCCTTTCCGGAACGAGTGCGCAGATGAAGTGGCTCTGTTGAGTGATAATTTGAAACAGGTCCTATACGCTAGATTGAGTAATTTGGCAACTTTACCTGTGAGAGATACAAACCTTAGAATGTCTTATAAATCAAAACACGTAATGGGGCCTCATGGAACGGCTAAAGGCTATTGGTGATTTAAGAACATCGCAAAGAAAAGCTTGCGCTCTGTTCCTTGCCTCAGGCTGCACAGACCGTTCTCTCATCAAGTGATCATATTATCACCCATCAGACTATTCTCAGTGTAATATTGTCTTTACTAATATATTACATTAGTTAATATTTAGAATGGACCATTATCATGGGCTGGAAGAAAAAAAGACTATGCACACGAATAGCGAATGGAGGCAGCTTTCCCGCCTGTTGGTTGGGGTACAGGCATCAACCACTGTTTGAGGAGCATACAGCCTCTCACTGCATGACAGGTGATATTGTGCCCAAACCCGACGCCATGGGCTCTCCAACCCTGTTCCTGCAGCTACCCAGGGCTTAATTTAGGATCTGTTCGAGGATCTGTTCGAGAACATCGAAAATAACATATTTTCACGATGAAATATAGAGTATTTAATTAAACTGTCGACAGCCCCTCTCTCTCTCTGCGCGCTTGAGAAAGGAATGGAAGGAGAGAGGGGCGGAGATGGAAACGCACGGTGGTGAGATATTCTGTAGCGGAAGGTAATGGATCACCCCCAAAAAATCTCTATTACTAACGCTATTCAAAATCAAATACAAATTCACTATTGTAGGTGAACTGTAATCCGCCCTGCACAATCAATGCACCAACAGCATTGCCTAGGCCTCTATGTTCTTTCCCAGACTCATGGATAGAAATGTTGGAGCATAGCATAAGGTAACCAGACCATCCAGTATGCATATTAATACAGTCTACGATCAAAGGCAATTACTAGAATTTGTTTAATTTTTGAATATAGGTTGGACCAATTAAAGAAGTATTTTTTTCTGCGGTGCGTAATATGCGGTAAGCTATGTATTGTATACTGAATGTCATAATCATTATTTTAATTCTGGGTTTTTTTCAGGCTTGGGCTCATATATAGGCATATGCAATAATGCAACGCAACAGCCTTAATGGAGACTCGCACACCGACATTCTCGATATTGCTGTGGCCGGTGCCTGCGTTAAACAGAAACCTAAGGTTCACACAGAGGTTATTATGAATGACTTGTTGTTTACCTTGGTGTTATTCTCATCCTCTGACTCACTGTCATCCTCTTTCCTTCTCTCCCTCCAGTCTGGTGTTTAGGAAAGTGCGCTCGTTGTTGGGGGGTCACATGAGGGTGCTGTTGTCAGGCGGAGCGCCCCTCTCCGCTGCCACCCAGCGCTTCATGAACATCTGCCTCTGCTGTCCCGTGGGCCAGGGCTACGGCCTCACCGAGACCTGCGGAGCTGGCACCATCAGCGAGAGTAAGAGAGCGGGAAGGAGAGAGGGAAGGGAGGGAATGAGTAAGGGGGATGGAATGGAGGGAAGGGAGGGAATGAGTAAGGGGGAGGGAATGAGTAAGGGGGAGGGAATGAGTAAGGGGGAGGGAATGAGTAAGGGGGAGGGAATGAGTAAGGGGGAGGGAAGGGAGGGAATGAGTAAGGGGGAGGGAAGGGAGGGAATGAGTAAGGGGGAGGGAATGGAGGGAAGGGAGGGAATGAGTAAGGGGGATGGAATGGAGGGAATGAGTAAGGGGGATGGAATGGAGGGAAGAGAGGGAATGAGTAAGGGGGATGGAATGGAGGGAATGAGTAAGGGGGATGGAACGGAGGGAAGGGAGGGAATGAGTAAGGGGGATGGAACGGAGGGAAGGGAGGGAATGAGTAAGGGGGATGGAACGGAGGGAAGGGGACAGGAAGGAGGAAGTCAGCCGGGGCTACTGCCTCACCGAGGCCTGCGGAGCTGGCACCATCAGCGAGAGAGAGGGTGAGGGGGGTGGGTGGAGGCGGTAGGTCCAAGAAGAAGGGAGGGAGGGTAAAAGAGAAGGGAGGGTAAAAGAGAAGGAAATGTATAGACTTCTGCTGCCTGATGGAAGAGAGGAATGGGGGGCACAATAGAGAAAGCCAGGTGATTGTACACAGTAATGTGATAAGCTATGATGTTCTCACGTGTATTATTTTCCTCTCTCTATTTGTCAGTGTGGGACTACAGCACAGGCCGGGTCGGCGCTCCTCTGATCTGCTCCGAGATCACCCTCAAGGACTGGGAGGAGGGTGAGTCCCTCCATAGCACTGTGACTGCGGAATCGGTGATATTAGGGGGAGGGCTGGGAGGGTGGAGGTGAGTGGGGTTGGGGGCTAGGGTGGATGAAAGTTATATTGGATGGGCGTGGGGCTGAAGATGCTTTGGGCATAGACCGCGTCCTCTTCTCCGGATCTTCTCCAGGCGGTTACTACAGCACAGACAGGCCACACCCGAGAGGAGAGATTGTAATCGGCGGGCCCAACGTGACTATGGGTTACTACAAGAACGAGGTGAAGAACCGCGAGGACTTCTTCGTGGACGGCAACGGCCAGCGCTGGTTCTGTACAGGAGACATCGGGGAGTTTCACCCAGACGGCTGCCTCAAGATTATCGGTGAGCAGCCCAGAAAAAAAGAGCCGTTTTTAGAGAGAGCCTTATGATATGTTGTCTGTCTCTGTCTATCTGTGGATTTAAATACATACGAGTCAGGATGAAAGGGCCAGATTCTCCCCAGGTGAACTAACAATGCAAACCAGTACAGTTAACTGAGGGTGACCTTGTGGTTAAGGTCAGCCGCCCTCGGGCACATAGAGGATGATTCCCTTGTCTGCGTGGACACGAATCTACCAGCCATACTCCTCCCCTTCTCTCTGTATCCACTTCACTTCATACCCGTCTCTGTCAAAAACAATCACATATGAAAGGATTCACGTATATATACAATTCCTCCCAAAGGCAGCTGTATATAAATCTACCGTAGCAATCATTTGTGTTCCTTCTGTGTAGATCGTAAGAAGGATCTGGTGAAGCTCCAGGCTGGGGAGTATGTGTCTCTGGGGAAGGTGGAGGCCATGCTGAAGAACTGCCCTTTCGTAGACAACATCTGCGCCTACGCAAACAGGTAACAATGCACATATTATATACCGCTCGGGTGACTGGAGTCTCTCTCTATAACACTTGAGTGTACAAAACATTTAAGAACACCTTGCTATTATTAAGAACGAAAGCGTCACTCAGAGATGCCGGCCCATGTTGACTCCAATGCTTCGGGCAGTTGTGTCAAGTTGGCTGGTGGTCCTTTGGGTGGTGGACCATTCTTGATACACACGGGAAGCTGTTGAGTGTGAAAAACCCAGCAGCGTTGCAGTTCTCAAATCAAGTTGTATTAGTCACATGCGCCGAATACAACAGTGAAATGCTTACTTACAAGCCCCTAACCAACAATGAAGTTTAAAAAATACAAATAGGTATAAGAAATAAAAGTAAGTCATTAAAGAGCAGCAGTAAAAAAACGATAGCGAGACTATATACAGGGGGCACTGGTTAGTCAAGGTAATTGAGGTAATATGTACATGTAGGTAGAGTTATTAAAGTGACTATGCATAGATAATAACAGAGAGAAGCAGCAGTGGAAGGGGGGGTGGGGGGGGCAATGCAAATATTCTGGGTAGCCATTTGAGTAGATGTTTTGGAGTCTTATGGCTTGGGGGTAGAAGCTGTTAAGAAGCCTCTTAGACCTAGACCTGTCGCTCTGGTACCGCTTACCGTGCGGTAGCAGAGAGAACAGTCTATGACTAGGATGGCTGGGAGTCTTTGAAAATGTTTAGGGCCTTCCTCTGACACCGCCTGGTGTAGAGGTCCTGTATGGCAGGAAGCTTGGCCCCAGTGATGTACTGGGCTGTTCGCACTACCCTCTGTATTGTCTTGCGGTCGGAGGCTGAGCAGTTGCCATTCCAGGCAGTGATGCAACCAGTGCTCTCGATGGTGCAGCTGTGGAGCCTTTTAAGGATCTGAGGACCCATGCCAAATCTTTTCAGTCTCCTGAGAAAACTGTCTGGCACCTACTACCATACCCCGTTCAAAGGCACTTAAATATTCACCCTCTGAATGGCACACAGACACAATCCATGTCTCAAGGCTTAAAACTCCTTCTTCACCTGTCTCCTCCCCTTCACCTACACGATGAAGTGTATTATTTAACAAGTGACATCAATAAGGGATCATAGCTTTCACCTGGTCAGTCTGTCAAGGAAAGAGCAGGTGTTCTTAGTGTTTTGTACACTCAGTACAAAACTTTGATTGTCTGTTTCTCCTTGTCAACTTGTTCTGTCTCTGTCTCTGTCTCCATCTGCTGTCTGTGTCACCCACTTTCTACCTCTCCTGTCTCTCTTTGTCTTTCTGACTCATTGCTCTCTCTATCCTTCATCCTATTCTGGCCCGTCTTTCTCTCTCCATCTTTGCCTTTCATTATAATAATAACTAGAATGATGATGATGATGATAATATAAAAAGGAATTATACAAATCAACTGTGTTTTCTAAATAAAACAATAACACTATCTCTCCATTTCCTTAACTCTCTCCGTCCCAGTGACCAGTCGTACGTGATTGGCTTCGTGGTGCCCAATCAGAAGCAGTTAATGGTGCTGGCGGAGCAGCGAGGGTTACGGGGCAGCTGGGAGGAAATCTGTAACAACCCTGACATGGAGAGAGACGTTCTCCACATCATCACAGAGGCCGCTCTGTCAGGTAGGACGGAGGGATGGAGAAGACGATGAGAGACGGGTGGAGGGAGGAATAGAGGTTTCTGGTTGTAACATATGACTACTGTTTCTCCATCTTCTTGTCCCTAGCGTTGACTTGTATTTCTCAACCCCAGCCCATGCATTCGTCTCTAAAGTCCGGTGTTGTTTCCCCCCCCCCCACAGCCAAACTGGAGCGCTTTGAGATTCCGAGGAAAATCCGTCTGAGTGCAGAGCCTTGGACACCGGAGACTGGCCTGGTGACCGACGCATTCAAACTCAAACGCAAGGAGCTCAAATCCCATTATCAGGAAGACATCGAGAGAATGTACGGTGGCAAGTAACACCACACACACACACACACACACACACACACACAGGCATACGCAAGGAATCCAACAAGCGCTACCTAGATGACATGAAAACTGGAGGGAATGTACGGCGGCAAGTTACACACAAACAGACACAGCCCCCCCCCCCCCCTTCCCAAGACAAAAGACAGAGGGGCCAAGCCAGTTCGAGCAGCATCAGTTGATTGTCTTCGTCAAAAGTTTTTCGGGGTCTGTGTGTTGCTATGACGACGCTGGCATCATGGCGTGACTCGGCCGTGACACGGAAAATGACACGTTAATCTTGTCCCACTCCTCTGCTCCTCTCCTCCTTTTCTCCTTCCCTTCTCTCTCCTATCCTCCATCTAGCATGGTCTTCGGCCTCTGTGTGTAGTCCAGACACCTGATAGTAGAAAGGATGTTTTGTGAATGTGGCCTGGATCGTGTTCATTAGGCATCAAACGGAAGAAAACTGACTGAAACAGGGAGGGACTACCTGAACATAGCAAAACGTTTCTTGTTGGACATGTTGTGCACTAATGAATACGACTCTGAAAAATGAGGCCCTTCGGTTTAAACGTTCCACATCCAGGTTTGAATCTATGCAGGGATCCCTTTTATTGTATAAATGTTTTGGGATGTGGTGACGTTTTGTTCATGTTTCGTTGTCTTTCTTTTTTTAACGTAATCGGTTTGTCTTGGTTCATTTCCGAAACCTATTCGATGAACATCTTGTGTCTGAGAGAAATTAGTGTTTTGTGAAACCATAAGATTTTTGTAACGCAACTCGCATTTTTTTATTTGCTTTCCTTATTTCTTGTTTTTTTTCCTGAATGGTTTGTTTCTCATTTATCTGTTACCAAACTGACATTTCCCTCGTCTGCCTCTAGGTCCTGAAGGTTGCTTCTATTCTATGGAAGAGTATGTGTTTACTGACTTGACTAGATTAAGTCCTATGTCACTGTTACAGTGTGCCAGGGATGGAATCTCCTCCCTGCTCTGTGCCCCTGTGTGTGGCTACGGGCTGATGTGATGTGCCTGGGTTGGCTGGTGGAACCAATTTCTCGTAATGTAGCCTGATCCTGGATCGGTTTTTACTTTAGCCACCTCTTCTTGACTATTTGTGAGATGTCATGAGTTGACACGGGCAAGAAAAGATCTGGGACCAGGTAAGTAATGAAGGTGTCCGGGGGGGGCGGCGGGGAAGTAGGATGCAGTTGCCCCGTAAAGCTGATCGAAGTTTAGTTTCTCTTTCCTGTGGTTGAGGCTAGGATGGGGAGAGGACAAGCTGATCCTTGATCTGTGCCGAAAGGGCAACTTCTCAGCACGTGACACCAATCCTACTGAGACCCTTATTCATTTCTACTCTGTCACTTAACCAGTAGGAGGCCGTCTCTGACACTGGTTCATCTTTGAAGCATAATCTGTATAGTAATGTCCACATTTACAGGGGTGTGTGTGTGTGTGTGTGTGTGTGCGTGCGTTCTCTGACCCTGAGCTTCTTCCCAATGTCTCTGTGAAGCCCGCTGCATGCCCACCCCACCTGACCTGTAGAAGTCTGTTCCCTTTCAATGTTTCCTCCAGCAAAACGATGTTACATACACAGTGTCCTGCTGAACCAGGTCTGTGGCTCCATAAACCATGTTATCACCAGGACGATCTGGTTCCGTAAAACCACGTCGATTGTCTTTATCGGCAACGTCCTAAACCTGCCGTTTTTACTCCATAAAATGTTGGCCCGTGTACCGCATGGATGTCTCCTAAGAGAGCCAATGGCTCCCAGTCCAGATCTGTAGCCGTTTGCCTTTTTTAGTTGCTCTTCGGCAAGACTGTGTTTGTGTCATCCAACGGTAGTCCCATCTACCCTGATATCCCTGTTCGTATTACAGGAATGCATTGTCCTATTTCTTTGTCATAGCTCTAGTTACTGTTGCTATTATTGATGAAATGCAGATTGAATGTGCAATATTTATACGAAATGCAAATTCTAAAACCTAAAGTATGTAAAGGAAAAATGCACAGAGAGAGCGAGCCCCTTCACAGTGTATGAATGTGTGGGTGCGGGCCTGTCTCTTTCCAATTAAATGTACAAAGAAAACCTAGAGGACAGGCGGACGGACAGAAAACATGGTTGTAGAAGTAGTAACATATAGCCTCTTTATGGTGTGATGTTAGTGGCAACAGAAATGTAATCTGAATTCAATCATCTTGAATTCATTCAAATTTGTTGGCAGTAATATGACTCTATACTTATTTTTCTGTATTGTGAAAGTACTGTACCAATTATAGTAATGAAGACTAATATTTTGTCCTTGTAAAAGAAAAATACAATGGTGAAGAATAGGGCACTACAGGTGAACAGATTTATGTCTCCGGGAAGTTATTTGGGTTGCATGATTCCTTGTGAATGCACTATATACATTTGTGACATATAATGTATTCAGAAATAAAATCCAAGATGAAAAGTCACGTGTGCAATTCCATACGAGATTTGCCCAAAGATATGTAATCCTTGGAAAGGTACTTTGGGGTAAGGAGGTTTGGCATACCTTTTTAAAGTTGAAATCATTGATTTAAAAGTTGGAAAGTTCATGACATGTTTTGCTTTGCCCAGGCCTTTTGAAGATATGACCCATTTTATACATTAGAGGAGACAACCAACTGTGCAAATCACCAGCAGAGGGAGTTCTGAATCTGTTCCCACGCGAACTGTGTTGTCGATGCTCCAAAAATAGATCATCATTTCAAAAGTAGCAGAGCGACCACTCTGGAAATGTTATGTACTCGTAGAGTATATTGTTTTTAAACAATTTCCAATACTGAACAAAATTCAAAAGGGGACTTTTTGAGACATTTACGATAAGGCCCAGGTAAGGCCAAAATGTCACACATATTTCTCAATTATTTTGGGTACAGATGTCAATGGTATTCCAGACAAAATGAAGTTTTTTATTGATTTCAGGAAGATTAAAAGCATCATAAATATCTCTGGGCCAATCTCGTTTGGAATTACACGTACATTATAGGCTGCCATATATGTATTGTCTGCAAATGAATTACTGTGTATGAGCAATGTACAGTATATACCGTAGAAGAGGAACAGCTTGGATATTTAGCACAAGGGATATTTCAGCATTAGAAAAGGACCCTCGGTTTTGGGAAGTAGTCCAAAACACTGATGATGTTACGAATGAGGAACCCAGGTGCAGGCTGGTTCCCGTTCTTCTTACAGTTCCTGATATTTCATTGGTTCTTTGTATTCAATTCCCAACCAATGTCTGTCCAGTCTGCTGCTTTGCTATCCCATACCAGGCCACAATTGGTTAAGAAGATTTGTTCATAGGAATATACAAAGTGCTGTATCTTGAGTGTTTCTCTGAGGTTATACGCACATACATATACACATGCATACACACATGCATACATACACTACCATTCAAAGTTTTCGGGTCACTGAGAAATTTCCTTGTTTTTAAAAGAAAAGCATAAGATTTTGTTCATTAAAATAACATCAAATTGATCAGAAATACAGTGTAGACATAGTTAATGTTGTAAATGTCTATGGTAGCTGGAAACGGCAGATTTTTTATGTAATATCTACATAGCCGTACAGAGGCCCATTTATCAGCAACCATCACTCCTGTGTTACAATGACATGTTGTGTTAGCTAATCCAAGTTTATCGTTTTAAAAGGCTAATTGATCATTAGAAAACCCTAGAAGGCCAGCATCCCAGAGTCACCTCTTCACTGTTGATGTTGAGATTGGTGTTTTGCAGGTACTATTTAATGAAGCTGCCAGTTGAGGACTTGTCAGGCGTCTGTTTCTCAAACCAGACACTCTAATGTACTTGTCCTCTTGCTCAGTTGTGCACCGGGGCCTCCCATTCCTCCTTCTATTATTCTGGTTAGAGCCAGTTTGTGCTGGTCTGTGAAGGGAGTAGTACACAGCGTTGTACGAGATCTTCAGTTTCTTGGCAATTTCTTGCAAGGAATAACCTTCATTTCTCAGAACAAGAATGGACTGACGAGTTTCAAAAGAAAGGTCTTTGTTTCTGGCCTTTTTGAGCCTGTAATCAAACGCACAAATGCTCCAGATACTCAACTCGTCTAAAAAGGTCAGTTTTATTGCTTCTTTAACAGTTCATCTTTGCTAAAATAATTGCAAAAGGGGTTTCTAAGGATCAATTAGCCTTTTAAAATGATAAACTTTGATTAGCTAACACAACGTGCCATTGGAACACAGAAGTGATGGTTGCTGATAATAATGGCCTATGTAGATATTCCATAAAAAATCAGTGGTTTCCAGCTACAATAGTCATTTACAACATCAACAATGTCTACACTGTATTTCTGGTCAATTAGATTTTTTTTTATGGACAAAAAGTGCTTTTCTTTCAAAAACAAGGACATTTCTAAGTAACCCCAAACTTTTGAACGGTAGTGTACGTACATTACATGTCTTAGTAGTGGAGTCATCCACTTTAACTACTGATGTACCTAAAGACAAGGAACAAAGTTTGGTGTACAGATTAATTTGACCTCTCGCATTGTTTATAGTAAATATAGTAAATATGTTGGAAGGGGAGGGGTTAATATGATCAAATTTCCTAAAGATATACCAGTTGTGCAGGTGTAAAACCTCATTTAAACCTATTTGGTCTTGGTTGTTCACCAGTTTTTTGAAGTGGGTCTTTTTCCTCATCCTTTAGTGTGAGTTACTGGCCTTGTGACATCGTGGGCTATTTGCAAATGTTTCCTTCCTTATTTATTTCTAATTTGGCCTTGGAAAATTGTCATGAAAATAAAAGTTGTGATTGGTCGAAAAATGCCCATATGTTCATTCTGTTTCATTCATGGATTATATTGATTCTTGTTAACGTGGATATGCCTTTTTTGAATGAGAATGATTTTGATGTCTGTGCGTGTATTTATAACATTCCAGACAGTGTGGCTAACACAACGGCTTAATTGGAATCGTGTCCCGAAGCGTGTTATACGGCAACGAAGCCGAGGTGTGTGTGGGATACCAGCTGGCTTGAGAGGGACTGGCTGGGGGAAAGGAGTCTGTAACAGGAACATTCTCTGAGCATTAAGGAGCTGAGATAAAGGACACTCAGTTCCCTCCCTACCAATTCAAAGGGCTTTATTGGCATGGGAAACGTGTATATTGCCAAAGCCAATTAAATAGATAAACAAAAGGGAAATAAACAAATGAACAGTAAACATTACTCACAAGTTTCAAAAGAATAGAGCCATTTCAAATGTTATGACTATGTACAGTGTTGTAACAATGTGCAAATAGTTGAAGTACGAAAGGGGAAAAATACAGAAATATAGTTTTGTATTTAGTGGAGCTTGTGCTTCACTTTTGTGGCAACAGGTCACAAATCTTGCTGCTGTGATGGCAAGATGTGAGCTTTGAGGTGCGTGCCACTTATTATTAGGGGGGGGGTACTTATATTTGTCCTGTTAGACAAGTGTGTAATAAGTGTTTCTTGCATATCCCAACTCCTCTTGACACCTGCAGTGACTTCTCTTACACTCCATTCATTCCAACAGCATGAAACAGTCATAGGAAAGAATTGTGCGCAACAATAAGTGGCCAGGGTGCAATACCGTCAACCAACCACAGGATGTCAGTCATGTACCCATGAGTGGAAGAATGTCTCCTGTGAGTGTGGTAATACAGTTGAAGTCAGATGTTTACATACACTTGGGTTGGAGTCATTAAAACTCGTTTTTCAACCACTCCACAGATTTCTTGCTAACAAACTATAGTTTTGGAAAGTCGGTTAGTACAAAGTAGATGTCCATGACACAAGTAATTTTTCTTACAATTGTTTAGACTATTTCACTTATTCACTGTATTACAATTTCAGAGGGTCAGAAGTCTACATACACTAAGTTGACTGTGCCTTTAAACAGCTTGGAAAATTCCAGAAAATGCCATGGCTTTAGAAGCTTCTGATAGGCTAATTGACATAATTTGAGTCAATTGGAGGTGTATCTGTGGATGTATTTCAAGGCCTACCTTCCAACTCAGTGCCTCTTTGCGCTTTCCTGACTTGATGGGAAAATCAAAAGAAAATCAGCCAAGACCTCAGAAGAAATATTGTAGACTTCCACAAGTCTGGTTCATCCTTGGGAGCAATTTCCAAACGCCTGAAGGTACCACGTTCATCTATACAAACAATACGCAAGTATAAACACCATGGGACCACGCAGCCGTCATACCGCTCAGGAAGGAGACGCATTCTGTCTCCTAGAGAGGAAAGTACTTTGGTGCGAAAAGTACAAAGCAATCCCAGAACAGCAAAGGACCATGTGAAAATGCTGGAGGAAACAGGTACAAAAGTATCTATATCCACAGTAAAACGAGTCCTATAGCGACATAACCTGAAAGGCCGCTCAGCAAGGAAAAAGCCACTGCTCCAAAAAGCCAGACTACGGTTTGCAACTGCACATGGCGACAAAGATCGTACTTTGTTGAAGCAGCTTTGGCAGCAATTACAGCCTAGAGTCTTGAGTATGACACAAGCTTGGTACACCTGTATTTGGGGAGTTTCTCATTCTTCTCTGCAGATCCTCTCAAGTTCTGTCAGGTTGGATGAGGAGCGTCGCTGCACAGCTATTTTCAGGTCTCTCCAGAGATCGGTTTCCGGGCCACTCAAAGACTTGTCCTAAAGCCACTCCTGAGTTGCCTTGGCTGTGTGCTTAGGGTCCTTGTGAATGTTCACCTTCCAACAGGACCACAGTCTGAACAGGTTTTCATCAAGGATCTCTCTACTTTGCTCCATTCATCTTTCCCTCAATCCTGACTCGTCTCCCAGTCCCTGCCGCTGAAATAAAGCCAAACTGAAATCTTATCAGAAGCATTTTGGGTAGTTCTCACACTTTTTTTGCCTTACACCCAGTCAAAAGGATGTTATTTAGACATTTTGCACAGAACATTTCCAGTTTTTGTTATTGCGCCACGAAAGATACCTTTACCGGTCAACTACTTTGAAGCATTAATTCTATTGAATTATGAGAATGCATGTATACAATGCTGCTGCATGTATACAATTATAGACAAGTTGACAAAACAAATAGCCTACCAAAATGTTGGAAAACATAAGCAGAAATATACTACATCCTATAAAAAATTAACTTTTTAAAACACTACGCTGTCTTTGACTGAAGCCTACAAAGCATTTTCTATATTATCGGGTTAGGCCTCAGATTTTCACATATAGCCGGGCGGTTATGGATGGGCAACAAAAACACATCCAGCCCAAAGTGGGAGGTTTAAAAAAATATATACTTAGGTAACCAAAGTTCCAGAGCATGTCTTTAATTGATACCCAGAAATGATTTGATATGGAGATAACTGCTGCATTACTAGGGGAAATATGCCATTTAACAGACCCTTTTACACAAAGCGACTTAGTCAAGCGTGCATACATTTTTACATATGGGTGGCCCCAGGAATCGTCATGTTTTACCAACAGCTAGAGGACCAGATAAGCATCAAGGGTTAACTCCACCCTACTCTTTCCCACTCTACCTATGACCACAACATGGAACAATGGGACGAGACAACAACAACAAAAAAGATACATGCTGGTCCAAACACATAATGCCCTGGGTTTTTATTTTTTTGTGAGAAGATAATTTTTCATTTTGTGGATAAAAAAAATGGATCAATTATGCCATTGGAATGGGCATTCATATTGGTGGTACAACAACAACTAACTAGTAGCCTTGTTTAGTACCGTACTCTTCACAGAAGAGAGCTCGTATTTCCAAAGGAAGGCACCCGATACTTGTGGTTCATCTTGGCCTCGCAGCGTTCTGGAGAATTGTTATCCTAAAAGAAAAGAAATCTGCCTTTTTAGACATGTTTTCCTCTTATGTATAAACCGGAATGATTACATGTATTCAAGATGTTACTACATTCCTCTACCCGATTGCATTTCATCAACAAGTAACAAAATAATGAAGTCTTTCAACGAGGAACATACAATCATCATCAGAAACGGAAGGGGGATATAAAAATAATTACATTTTTCACAAAATAATTGAGGAAGGGGTCTTTAAAAAAAAAAAAAAGTACTGATGTGAAAACAAACCAGAGCACAAAATCATATAAAAGCAGCTTTCATCGAAACAAAAATAGTGCTTAGTTAAGCAGCAGTGACTTCTAGGAACAGACTTCATTCCCATTGTGTTACTTTGTCTCATGAACAATTTAAAATGGAAGATCTTAAGTGATTACCCTGACTGACAAACCGATGCCTTAAATCCACACCCACCAACTCCGTATGAATGCATGTCACCATTTGTTTCCACATGATACAATGAACAAATACAGAGAAGTTCATAGCTACCTAAACCCAGACGACAGCACAGGAACCAATGAGGGTACAGTGGGGACAAAACAAAAACATTTAAAAAACCTAACAAAACGTAGAAAAACAAACAAACTGTAAACGCGGCACAATAAATAGATAAAACAGCAGCTTCCACACCGTGCACTGACGTGATGACACTGTTGTACAACTCACACCCACCTCACACTCGAACCAGCTGCAGTTTGTCTTTTTACATTTTTTTTTTTTTTTTTAAATCCCAAGTGCAAAACATCAAATGAACAATTTCCGTATTCAAGTAACATTATATACAAGGGGGGGGGTATTACAAATATCTGGTACTGTACAAATAATTGCCATATTCATAATTACAGATGTTGACATTTCTTATCAACAGTAACAAATAGGAAATGAAAAAAGTACGAGACGACCATTGCAATTAAGTCCCGACCGTCACCATGGAGACAGCGTTGTATGCTGTGTGCGCATTCCACTACCCCTTCCTTGCATTCACAACTCTACGATGCATAGCACCTAAATGAGTTCCCGGGTGAGCCCACAGTCCAGTCCGTGTTCCAAGGTCACGTGACCTCCATAGCCACTGTGTTGTCCAAAATGCTGTTTAGTGCTGGCTTTTCTTGATCCTGATTTTCCCTGGAGGCAAGTGGAGAGAATATGTACAAATCAATCAGACACTGTTTAGTAATACCTACATTAATATTGACTCAGACGGACTCAGGTAATGTTCCTAAATGAGCGGTTTAAGCGACGGTTGTCTGAACACTGTGTAATGGTCCATTTCTATACACTTAATCAGTGTCCCAAATGGACCTTATTCCCTATATAGTACTACTTCAGACAACAGCCCCATCAGAGCCCTGGTGAAGAGTGCACTATAAAAAGGGAGTAGGGTGCCATTTGGAAAAACAGACACTCATCCTGTTCCTCCCCCTTTCTCACCTTGGCACCAGGTCCATTGACGGGGTGTTTGTGGAGACCTTAGGCATTTGACAGTTAGCGGTGGCAGCCAACTTTAAGGCAGATGACGACACTGCAACGGGAGCGTGGCTTAGCGTCCGGGGTATGTGGCGCTTGGTGAGGAGTCCCCCGGGGGAGGACCTGCTCAGACGGAGGTTGTTGTTGTTCCCCATCAGGACCTGAGTGGTGGTGCCGTTGTTGCTGGGCAACAGGAAGGGGAAGGAGGGGGTAGTGGTGGTCAGAGGGGGAGGGGTGGAGGTGGGGGCTGCAGGCAACAGGGATGCTGTGCTAGTGAGGTGAAAGCCCTTGTAGACACCTGTAGGAAGGGAAGACAGAAAACAAAATCCCTTCATGTGCATGGTCCTGCAGTAGCTATACAAGCAGTTTCTCCTTTGATCAGTTCCAACATTTTACGTTTGCTTCTGGGAAAGCCCTGCATTTCATTCAAAATGCACTTGCACATCTGAGGTTACTTGTTGCAGGTGCGTGGGAATAATTTGATGATATCTGGAGAGGCACACTGCGCTTACCAGATTCACTTGTGTTTATTTAGCTTAAATATCGCGCCTCATATCAGAGCGTTCAAAGTTCTATGTGCAATTTTCTCTTCTCTTTGATGCTCTGCTTTAAAAAAAAGTGTATTTATTTAACCTGCTAAGGCATTACCCTTTTACAATAACCACCTGACCACAACAAATGCTTGGGTGCAGTGTTAACCTGAGGGTGGAAGGACCCCGTTGACCCCGCTGCCCGGTCCACCCTCATCCTTGGTCTTCAAGGCCAGAAGCTGGTCTGTGGTCACCAGGGCAGAGGCAGCAAACTGGGCACAGGCACAATCTAACGTCTTGGACACCAAAACCTGGTAGAGGAGGAGAACAACGTATTAACACCATGCTGAAAAGACAGATGGACAGAGCGAGAGAGGAGAGGTCATGGGGCTGTATCAAACATCTCAGAGGAGGAGTGCTGATCTAGGACCAGGTCTCTCCTATCCATTGAATCTTATTCATTTTGATCTAAAAAGGCAAAACGAATCCTGGATCAGCGCTCGTATTCTGAGCCACTGAGAATACCAGCCCAGGTCAGAGAGCGGGCTAACTAACCTGCGTGCTGTTGGTAGTGGTGGTGGTGCTGTTGGCTTGCAGTTGCTGTTGGATCTGCTCCAGCTGCTGTTTCTGCATCAAGGCCAGCTGCTCCTGATGCTGCTGGTATTGTTGGGCGGTAAAAGCTGCAGGGGAGACAGAGAGGAGAACAGGTCACATCAATTTCGGATGAATCCCAAAACGGCACCATATTAGGCAAGTATTCAAACCCCTTGGGGTTTTCCCTATTTTGTTACAGCACAGCATTATTCAAAATTGATTAAATTGCCCCCCCCCCCCTCAATATCCCATAATGACAAAGCAAAAACAGTATATTTTATTTTAGCAAATGTATATTAAAAAAAAGAAATATCAGATTTACATAACTATTCAGACCCTTCACACAGTAATTTGTTGGAAGCACCTTTGTCAGTGATTACAGCCTCAAGTCTTCTTGGGTATGATGCTACAGGCTTGGCACATCTGTATTTGGGGAGTTTCTCCCATTCTACTCTGCAGATCCTCTCAAGCTCAGTCAGGTTGGGTGGGGATCCATGCTGCACAGCTATTTTTAGGTCTCTCCAGAGATGTTCAAATCAGGTTCAAGTCCGGGCTCTGGCTGGGCCACTCATGGACATTCAGGGACTTTTATCACAAAGCCACTCCTGCGTTGTCTTGGCTGTGTGCTTAAGAGTCGTTGTCTTGCTGGACGGTGAACCTTCGCTCCCAGTCTGAGGTCCTGAATGCTCTGGGGCAGGTTTATATCAAGGATCTGGGGGGGGGGGGCTTTACTTGGCTCATCGCGCTCTAAAGACTCCTTGTGACGGGCCGGGCACCTGCAGGCTAACCTCGGGCATCAGGTAAATGGTGTTTCCTCTGACACATTGGTGCGGCTGGCTTCTGGGTTAAGCGGGCGGGTATTAAGAAGTGCGGTTTGGCGGGTCATGTTTTGGAGCTCGCATGACTCGACCTTCGCCTCCCGAGCCCGTTGGGTTGCAGCAATGAGACAAGATTTAAATTGGGGAGAAGGGGGTAAAAAATAAAACAAATGGGAGGCCACTGTGTTCTTGGGGACCTTGAATGCTGCTGAAATGGTTTGGTAACCTTCCCCAGATCTGTTCTTCGAAACATTCCTTTAACCTCATGGCTTGATTTTTGCTCTGACATGCACTGTCAACTGTGGGACCTAAAAACCTGTTTTCGCTTTGTCATTATGGGCTATTGATGAGGACATTTTATTTAATACATTTTAGTATAAGGCTGTAATGTAACAAAATGTGGAGAAAGTCAAGGGGTTTGAATACTTTCCCAAGGCATTTCGAGCACTATTTAGTTTTTACCAAGGTCTATCTATGCACTACAGGGCTCAACATTTTACGCTTGTCCTCCTGCCGGACAAAAACAATAGATTTAAGTTGTCCATTCGAATGGACAAGTAAATTATATTTAAAAAAAAAAAATATATATATATATATATATATATATATATTCTAATAAATGTTTCATAATTTAAAAAGCCAACGTGCATATTGGCTACAGCATCATGTCTAAACTGATGCTGACAGGAGGGAGGCGCAAGAACATGTAGCCAAACTTTAATGGGACTTTTAATTACATAAACATAGGCTAACGCCATTCATGTTTGACAGCTATAATGAAGGATAATTAACATTGACGTCGAAAGCCGGGGTGGGCAATTCCAGTCCTCGAGGCCCTTGATTGGGGTCACAGTTTTGCCTCAGCTAACACACCTGACTCCAATAACCACCTGATCATGATCTTCAGTTTAGAATGCAATTTGATTAAATCAGCCGTGTTTGCAAGTGATGGAGAAAAAGTGTGACACCCAAATCAGGCCCTCGAAGACTGGAGTAGCCCACCCCTGGTCTGAAAGGCTCGATTCTGTTGACATATGAGGCACGGTGAGTTCAGAGCAAAATGGTCACAAGGCCGTAGAGTGAAGGACAATGCATATTGCGCAACGCACATTAACCACCTTGAATCTGAGCGCAGGCAAGCATTCTGAAACGATTTAACCACAAACTTAATTGTTTAAAACAGCAATGTTTTATATAATTTTATGAAGCATGTCTTTGCTTGTTTCAAAAGAAGCCTAGCCTAAATAAGACTACAGAAATGTTGAGGGAATTTTATAAATACTTAATGCCATTTAAACCAAAATGTCTCATGCTCCTAGTTATATTAATAACCCATGCTGGTTGATGCAACTTTAGAGCTCTCAATTTCTAAACAGATGACTTCATCGGTCACATGATCATGCTCACGCGTGCTTGTGTGCTTTTGAGAACGCCGTTTTCCCGCTATTGCATTCTGGACAATTCACACGTATCCTATAGCCATGTGTGCATTGATGAGCTTATAATATGAAGAAATAAAACAATCTACATTAAGCTAAACTCTCTGATCTGTTGTGTCAGCCTCAATGCTTTTGCAAAAAACAGAAATGTATGTGCAGTGGTTGTATTCATTTTGGATCAGTCGTCCCAGTCTGTTTAACCATAGAAATATTTAAAAATCGGCCCAGGGACGACGGGACGCCCTTAAATTCGAGCCCTGGAGGGGGCATAAAAAGTATTTGGTAGTAATTGTAATGTTGCAATATTTCTAGGAGAAGTTTTGGAGAAGCTTTAAAAGAGGACAGTGATTTATTTTGAGACTGGCTTGAATAAGCAAAGAGAGGTGTTTTCTACATTTCTTGTAAAAAAGATCATGCATTTTGTTTTGTAAAGTGGCATCCTTGTATCATACAATGAGCTTTTGGACAAGTAAGAAATGTTATTTTAAAATCTGTCCTACTTGTCCCAAGTGGCTAAAGGGATGGGTTTGGGATGCAACCTGTGGGGGATGTAATAGCCAGGAGTGTTAAGGGACTAGGGGGAAGGGTAGAAGACAGAGCCTGGCTGAAGGTCCATTTTGTGGCTTTTAAAGCTCACTGAGGCCCCGAGCTGAGATAGACTTGCTGCTGACCACAGCTGTGTGTGTGTTCTGCCCTCTCAGCACTGACCCTATCCGCCGAGGGGTAAGATCAGGAGGCCAACGAAGCCCCACAAACACCACATTTCCCTATAGAGAATAAAGTATTTGATCATTCAACCACACAGTACCATAAAAATCAGTCCATCTTTAAAACCAAAGCCATCCAATATCAACAAATCTCTTCCCATTCACTCAACTGACATGTAATGAGAATTCTGGAACAAATCAATAGGCTGACATTTCAGAGGGTTTTGTAGATTAAAATCGGGCTTAGGCTGACAGAATATTTTAGAGGCCCTCCTGTTGGCCACAGGAGCAAATTTCCTGCAATTCCACACATTGCCACGTGGCGAAAATACCATTTTAAAGCTAATGTCCTGTAATTCTACACATTTTGCCATGGCTTATGCCATTCCGAGTGACTCAAACATAACAAAACCCATGACAAAAATAAGCCTGAATGTATTATTTGGGGAACTTTAGATTCTCCTTGACTGTTTAGCTTTTATTTTGGTGATTGTTAATTCTCAAAGATGATCTTTTTTTTTTTAAATGTATTAGAAAAAATAAGAATAAACTTTTTTCGTCATTTAACTTTGCACTTTTTGGGGGGTTTGGACATAGGTGGCCCGAAAAAAACCCTCAGACTGAGATCACTGTGAGCGGTGACATCAAGCCAACAAAGGGTTACATTTGTATGCTTGTGAAATGGTATTACTCTGAAAACAGTTTGACAATTGGGGAACTCATTCACACTGATGCCCCAAGACAATAGTAGAAGGGACATTGGCTGCGTCCCAAGCAAAACCTTAATCACTTTATAGTGACCAAGGCCAATATCGGGAATCGGGTGCCACTTGGTACGCAGGCGATACTTTATATTCAGAGCAGCGTCCCCTCCACGTCTGTCCACCCACAGAATATATTTATCACATACATTTTTAATTGACTGTTGCTGGCTGGGGGAAAGGCAACGCTGCATGAATTCTAAACATTACAGCCATTCAAAATGTCACACTCATGAAGAAAGGAATTGATCACATTGTCCCCACCTCAAAAGGAACAAGAAAATGTTTTATTGCCCTTATGGTCAACTAAGTTAAGGTCCCAAATGTCCCCCTTTCCCTATATAGTGCCCTATGTTATGGGTCCTAGTGCATTATATAGGGAATAGGGTGCCATTTGGGAAGTGCCCTTAAATTCAACCCACACACACGGACAGCAGCACAAAAGCAGGGGTGGCAGGGAGAGAGAATTGATCTAACACATTGTCTTCAACAATTTCATGATTTTCCAATTACCTTTCTCAAACACCTACCAAAGTAAAGGTTTGCTCTTTTTTTATATAGCTCCTGCTAGCTCGACAAACCATGATTCAGTGCCTTTCATCTGGGATGTGGAATGTATGTGTGTTAGAGGTCGACCGATTAGGATTTTTCAACGCCGATACAGATTATTGGAGGACCAAAACAAAAAGCCTAATATATATACATATACATATACATACATACACATATATATATATATATATATATATATATACATACATACATATACATATACACATACATACACATATATATATATATATACACACACACACACACACACACTTTTGTAATAATGACAATTGCAACAATACTGAATGAACACTTATTTTAACATAATATAATACATAAATAAAATCAATTTAGTCTCATAACATGAATGATGAATGTTGGATAAAAATACTAATTTCTATATGCAGGAAATCCTATTTTAATAATGGGCATGGTAAGAATTGACTACCAAAGTGCGAGTCATAATTCCCATGACACCTAGAAAAATCTGAAAAGCGGTTCCATCATTCATTTATTCTATAGGATATTTTTAGATTCACTTAAAATAAGGTCTGTGTTTCGTGTAGGCTTACACCACCGTGCCAATTTTATAACTGTGTAGATATCCATAGGACAAGGTAACTCTGATCAATATTGGCTAAATATAAGCGAAGATTATTTCTTTTGTAGAGTGGATTTATGAAAATATGTTGACAAACGTTACCTTCTCCTAGTGAGATTTACACGGGTATCAAAACGCCGAGGCGGTTTAAGCCTGCACGAAACACAGACCTTATTTGAAGTAGATCAAGAAATTCTCTATGGAAGACATGAACGGTAAAATAATGAAGGAACCCCTTTCAAGTTCAGCCGCAAGTTATTACAGGAATTATAACGCGTCGACAATCTCTCTCTAAACCATTTATATATACACCTTTGACAATTATGAGCCTGCTGCTGCCTACCACCCCTCAGTCAGACTGCTCTATTTCTCTCTAAACCATATACCTTTGACTATTACGAGCCTGCTGCTGCCTACCACCCCTCAGTCAGACTGCTCTATCAAATCATAGACTTAACTATAATAAAACACACAGAAATACGAGCCTGAGGTCAAATTCAGAAACTATCACCTCGAAAACAAAACGTTTATTCCGTTACGTATTTTATGGAACGGGTGGCATCCATGAGTCTAAATATTCCTGTTACATTGCACAACCTTCAATGTTATGTAATAATTACGTACGAAATTCTGGCAAATTAGTTTGCAAAGAGCCAGGCAGCCCAAACTGTTGCATATACCCTGACTCTGCATGCAATGAACGCAAGAGGTAACAATTTCAGCTGGTTAATATTGCCTGTTAACCTGGATTTCTTTTAGCTAAATATGCATGTTTAAAAATATATACCTGTGTATTGATTTTAAGAAAGGCATTGATGTATATGGTTAAGTATATCATTGGAGCAACGACAGTCGTTGATTGATTGATTGTTTTTTTTATAAGATAATTTTAATGTGAGCTAGCAACTTACCTTGGCTTACTGCATTCGCGTAACAGGCAGGCTCCTCGTGGAGTGCAATGTAATCAGGTGGTTAGAGCATTGGACTAGTTAACTGTAAACGTGCAAGATTGGATCCCCCGAGCGGACAAGGTAAAAATCTGTCGTTCTGCCCCGAAACGAGGCTGAGCGTTCCAGGCCGTCAATTGAAAATAAGAATGTGTTCTTAACTGACTTGCCTAGTTAAATAAAGGTGTAAAAAAAATGAAATTGGCCATTCCGATTAATCGGTCGACCTCTAGTGTCTGTGTGTCTTTTGTACGATGTGTGTGAGTGAGAATAACCCCGGGCTCCACTCACCAGCTGTGGGGGCCGGGGGGCCAGCTCCTCTCAGGGGGCCAGTGGTGCCAGCCAGGGTAGAGGTGATGCGACTCAGGCCCCTGCCCAGCCTCCTGAACAAGGGGTCTGTGACCACGTTGTCCTCGTCGTGTAGTGATAGTGTCCGGGGCCTAAAGTGCCTCCATCGGCTCGACTTAATGTTCAACAGTATCTGACTGAGGTCTGCAGAAGAGGATGAATAAGAAGAGGTTCTGTCCGAGGTATTTGTTTGTGAGGTACTAGCAAACTTGTCTGTGACTGGAGAGTGGGGCGGCAGGTCAAGCACGTCCGAGTCCAGCCCATGAAATACATTGTCAAAGTCTGTGCGCGCCCTGTCCAGCAAAACCCTGAGGGAAAGAGGGGGAACAGTGTTTAGTCCTTCTGTTAGCCACGCAATTCATTCATGCTATTGGTCCCAGAAAACTAGAATTTTATTCTCATGGGTGGTCAGTACTAGCATCCATAGCTCGGTCTATGAATTGGAGACTAGTTGCATTGCTCCTGCCCCATTACTCAGCTTTTTACTAAAATATTGTCGGGGGTGGACTGCTTGGATGTTTGAATCCCAGATTGCCCCTTTAACTCTGAAGAAACCTACCTTCCCCCTCGTCCCAGGCGTCGTCGCGCCATGCCCAGGCAGCGTGGTGGCACGGTGAGGGTGGTGAGGCAGTAGCGGTAACGAGTGTCTCCCAGGCCGCCCTCTGACGGACTGACCCACGGCCAGCTGCCCCCGTGGTCCAACTGAGACTGGGGACAGACAAGAGGAGCCATTAGACATGACAGGAGTTACGAACCATGGCCAGACAGTATGCCACTGGGACTATGTGTGCTCACTTCGGCTGCGTTTCTGTTTTGAAGTACGTTGTATTGTAATTGATTGATTGTGCATTTTGTAAACATGTTCAATAAAGTTACTGTGTGGAGTCGTCTATACTCACGGCATAATATTGACAGCCTGCTTTCCTCCGGAAGGCAAAAGAACCGTCTGGGTCATTCTCCTCCTCAGCTTCTGAGGAACCTGAGTGCATCTAGAGAGGAGTAAAGGGAGAGAGACCAGTCAGTCACAGGTCACCAACAGGGCCATTGTTATGATTAACAGATATCCACCACAGATGTCCAAGGCCCAATCCTAAAGCGACCCCAAAGCCCTTGTGGAGATCTGAGAAGATTTGTAAGGTGAAAATAATCATAGCCATATAGCGCCACCATCCTCTTTGATGGGCTAAGTCAGAGTTTCCCGAACTCTGTCCTCGGAACCCCACGGGGTGGAAGTTCTGTTCAAATAATCATCCAGCTTTGATAATTTGAATCAGCTGTGTAGTGTTGCTTATACCAATCAAATCCTCTCAGATATCTAATTGCCTCGGGGTCCATTTGGGAGACAGCCCGAGTCAAAGCGCTCTGCCTACCTGGGAGTGCAGCTCGTCGTCTGAGCTGGGGAAGTCATACTGGTGGACGTCCTTAGCATTGAACACAGAGGGACCAGAGTGGTGGAGGGCAGCAGCTGACAGGGGTAAGACTTTAGGCTTCTTCTCATACTTCCGCTTCTGCCTGACGACCTCGGTCTTCTCCGGCTAGAAAGTAGGGAAGGACCCAGACACATTTTGTCACTTACTTGCAGTCTAATACTTCAGGAGAATACCTTCAAGACATTGGCCCGTATTCACCAAGTATATATCCGAGTAGAGCTGCTGATCTAGGATCATTCATTGGGCTCTGAAAGGCCAAACTGATCCTAGCTCTAGCAGTCTGCAGTAGAAGGCGGAAGTTTACATACACCTTAGCCAAATACATTCAAACTCAGTTTAAAAAAATATATTTTTAATTCCTGAAATTTAATCCTAGTAGAAATTCCCTGTCTTATGTCAGTTAGGATCACCACTTTATTTTAAGAAAGTGAAATGTCAGAATAATAGTAGAGAATTATTTATTTCAGATTTTATTTCTTTCATCACATTCCCAGTGTGTCAGAAGTTTCATACACTCAATTAGTATTTGGTAGCATTGCCTTTCAATTGTTTAACTCAAATTCAATTTATTTATATAGCCCTTCGTACATCGGCTGATATCTCAAAGTGCTGTACAGAAACCCAGCCTAAAACCCCAAACAGCAAGCAATACAGGTGTAGAAGCACGGTGGCTAGGAAAAACTCCCTAGAGAGGAACCAGGCTATGAGGGGTGGCCAGTCCTCTTCTGGCTGTGCCGGGTGGAGATTATAACAGAACATGGCCAAGATGTTCAAATGTTCATAAATGACCAGCATAGTCAAATAATAATAATCACAGCAGTTGACGAGGGTGCAGCAAGTCAGCACCTCAGGAGTAAATGTCAGTTGGCTTTTCATAGCCGATCATTATGGGGTCTCTACCACTCTTGCTGTCTTTTAACTTGGGTCAAACGTTTTGGGTAGCCTTCCACAAGCGTCCCACAATAATTTGGGTGAATTTTGCCCCTTCCTCCTGACAGAGCTGGTGTAACTGAGTCAGGTTTGTAGGCCTCCTTGCTCACACATGCTTTTTCAGTTCTGCCCACCAATGTTCTATAGGATTGAGGTCAGGGCTTTGTGATGGCCACTCCAATACCGTAAATTTGTTTTTAAGCCATCTTGCAAAAACTCTGAAGTCTTGGCTGATTTCTTTTGATTTCAAGCAGAGGCACAGAGTTTGTAGGTAGGCCTTGAAATGCATCCACAGGTACAACAATTGACTCAGATCATGTCAATTAGGCTTCTAAAGCCATGAAATCATTTTCTGGAATTTTCAAAGCTGTTTAAAGGCACAGTCAACTTGGTGTATGTAAACTTCTGACCCTCTAAAATTGTAATACAGTGAATTATAAGTTAAATAATCTGTCTCAACAATTGTTGGAAAAATTACTTGTCACGCAAAGAGTAGATGTCCTAACCAGCTTGCCAAAACTATAGTTTGTTAACAAGACATTTGTGGAGTAGTAAAAAACGAGTTTTAAATGACTCCAACCTAAGTGTATGTAAACTTCCGACTTCAACTGTATATGAATATGGGCCATTGAGGTCACCCTCTTGCTCTGTTGCCATCTCCCTCTCTCACCTTGGACTTGTACTCCTTGAGGTCCATGTGGTCCTGATGTCTGTACTGGTTGCTGTTGGTCAGCGGCAACAGAGGGATAATATGGGCAGGCTTGTCCAGTGCACGCTGGGCCAGCACTTCAGCCATGATCTCACCACCAAAGTCAGACATGCCGTTCCTGGAGGGGCATCGGTCAAAGTCAAGATATAATCAAGCATTTGAAAAACAACTGGATCTCAATCAAAGCGTCAGCCACTATCAAAACCCGATTTAAAACATTGTTTAGGAACTAAATGATCGAAGGCTAACTCTCTTAAATGGATCAGAACCATTCCTATACAGTAGTACCAGAGATCCTATAGGTCAAATTGATGTTTGGCTAGCTAGCGAACAAAACACTGAGCAGACACATCTACAAACGCATTGTTTACAATACTCTACCATAATTTGATCAGTTTCTAGAATTGAAAGCTTTCCTGACCAAGATGTCTGGCATCCTAGCAACATGCCTTTAAAAACAACCTCTGTGTCTCTCTGAGTAGTACCCACCTCTTCTCTACGATCTCCAGGGTGAGGTGCAGCAGCTCTCTCTTGCTCTTCTCCCTCCTCTTGATCATCTCCAGGATGGTGACTGCTCGGCTCAGGTCCCTCCGCAGCTTCAGCATCTTCTCATAACCAGCCTCCTCGTTCTTACGGTTCTGAGGTGGGCAATTTCACCATTAAATTGACAGTCACCTGCTGTAAACAACCTAGCGTAGGCCTCTATTTAGTTGAAATGAAAATGTGTAGGGGTATTGGTACATACCACACACTTTGGGCCAGTTTCCTGGACACAGATAAAGCCTAGTCCTGAACTAAAAAGCATGCTCCATGGGAATTTCCATTGACCGAGACTAGGCTTTATCCGTGTCCGGGAAACAGGCCCTTAGTGTTTACCTGAGTTGGGTCAACTAGCCCCTATATGCTCTGGTCTAGAGGTGGGATCCTACCTTTCTGGTCTGCATCTTCTCCGTCCTCCTGCGGAAGGCCACGTAGGGGTCTGAGGTGCTGGATCCGTCCCTCTTCTCCTGCTTCACAGTGGGGTGCAGCGTGCCGTGCTTGTTGTTTTTCCTCTTCCTGGTCCAGTAGTCAAACACTTCCTTGATCAGCTCGTCATCCTCCTTCAGCAGCAGCTTGGCCTCCTGCAGGCTCACCGCCTGACAGGCGGAAGAGGGGAGGGTCACTGTCATGACTTAACCCAAAGATTCCCAGGACTCTAGAAGCTATTAACTTAAAATGACAACGACTAGGTTCCAGTTTAACAACGTTTACTTCAGCGTATTTCCACAGTACATGGTTGCCATGGCAATCAGGCCAGATCCATCAACACCGAGACTACCGCGCAGGTATACTAATAACATAGCACTCTCTCTTCTCCCATCTAAGCCAAGTGCATGTGATTGGGCATATGATGTTTGGGGGTGGGTGCCCAGATTAGCACTATATAAGAAATAGGGTGCCATTTGGAATACAGGAACCAAGGCTTACCTGCTGCCCACTGCCTTTCTCCAGTCGGTCGATCATCTCCTCAAACTGTAAAAAGGTGATCTCCATCTTCTTCTTCAGTTTGTGAACAAAGGCCTCATCCTCTGTGTCCAGGTCATAGTCCGGCTGCTCCGTGTCCAGGCTGAAAGCTACGGAGAGAGACCGAGAGAGAGAGAGTGAGTTTTGAAATGAGGATGTCAGTGTCCAGGCTTAAAACTACAGAGAGAGAGAGAGAGACCCAGAGAGGAGAGAGAGAGACCCAGAGAGGAGAGAGAGAGAGACCCAGAGAGGAGAGAGAGAGACCCAGAGAGGAGAGAGAGACCCAGAGAGGAGAGAGAGAGAGACCCAGAGAGGAGAGAGAGAGAGACCCAGAGAGACAGAGAGAGACCCAGAGAGACAGAGAGAGACCCAGAGAGACAGAGAGAGACCCAGAGAGACAGAGAGACCCAGAGAGACCCAGAGAGACCCAGAGAGACCCAGAGACCCAGAGACCCAGAGACCCAGAGACCCAGAGAGACCCAGAGACCCAGAGACCCAGAGAGACCCAGAGAGACCCAGAGAGACCCAGAGAGAGACAGAGAGACCCAGAGAGACCCAGAGAGACCCAGAGAGACCCAGAGAGAGACAGAGAGAGACAGAGAGAGACAGAGAGAGACAGAGAGAGACAGAGAGTTTAGAAATGAGGATGTCAGTGTCCAGGCCGAAAGCTACAGAGAGAGACCGAGAGAGAGAGAGTGAGTTTAGAAATGAGGATGTCAGTGTCCAGGCCGAAAGCTACAGAGAGAGACCGAGAGAGAGAGAGTGAGTTTAGAAATGAGGATGTCAGTGTCCAGGCTTAAAACTACAGAGAGAGAGAGAGAGACACCGAGAGAGAGAGACCCAGAGAGGAGAGAGAGAGAGAGACCCAGAGAGGAGAGAGAGACCCAGAGAGGAGAGAGCGACAGAGAGAAACAGAGAGAGAGAGAGAAACAGAGAGTTTAGAAATGAGGATGTCAGTGTCCAGGCTGAAAGCTACAGAGAGCGAGAGAGAGCGAGACAGAGAGAGAGACAGAGAGAGAGACAGAGAGAGAGACAGAGAGAGAGACAGAGAGAGAGACAGAGAGAGAGACAGAGAGAGAGACAGAGAGAGAGACAGAGAGAGAGACAGAGAGAGACAGACAGACAGAGAGAGACAGACAGAGAGAGACAGACAGAGACAGACAGAGAGAGAGAGACAGACAGAGAGAGACAGACAGACAGAGACAGACAGAGAGAGAGACAGAGAGAGACAGAGAGACATTAGACATGAGGATGTCAGTGTCCAGGGCTTAAAACTACAGAGAGAGACCGAGAGACCCAGAGAGGAGAGAGAGAGAGACCCGGAGAGAGAGAGAGACCCAGAGAGGACAGAGAGAGAGACCCAGAGAGGACAGAGAGAGAGACCCAGAGAGGACAGAGAGAGACCCAGAGAGGACAGAGAGAGAGACCCAGAGAGGAGAGAAAATCTTAACAGTATATTTGACCTCTCAGCTTCCCTATCAAATCTAAAAATCTCAAATAGAAAACCGAAGAAAATTAACAACAATGACAAATGGTTTGATGAAGAATGCAAAAATCTAAGAAAGAAATTGAGAAACCTGTCCAACCAAAAACATAGAGACCCGGAAAACCTGAGTCTACGCCTTCACTATGGTGAATCACTAAAACAATACAGAAATACACTACGGAAAAAGAAGGAACAGCATGTCAGAAATCAGCTCAATGTAATTGAAGAATCCATAGACTAACCACTTCTGGGGAAATTGAAAAACACTAAACAAACAACAACACAAAGAATTAACTATCCAAAATGGAGATGTATGGGTAAACCACTTCTCCAATCTTTTTGGCTCTATAACAAAGAATAAAGAGCAAAAACATATACATGATCAAATACAGATCTTAGAATCAACTATTAAAGACTACCAGAACCCACTGGATTCTCCAATTACATTGAATGAGTTACAGGACAAAATAAAAACCCTCCAACCCAAAAAGGCCTGTGGTGTTGATGGTATCCTCAATGAAATGATCAAATATACAGACAACAAATTCCAATTGGCTATACTAAAACTCTTCATCATCCTTAGCTCTGGCATCTTCCCCAATATTTGGAACCAAGGACTGATCACCCCAATCCACAAAAATGGAGACAAATTTGACCCCAATAACTACCGTGGAATATGCGTCAACAGTAACCTTGGGCAAATCCTCTGCATTATTATCATTAACAGCAGACTCGTACACTTCCTCAATGAAAACAATGTACTGAGCAAAAGTCAAATTGGCTTTTTACCAAATTACCATACAACAGACCATGTATTCACCCTGCACACCCTAATTGACAACCAAACAAACCAAAACAAAGGCAAAGTCTTCTCATGCTTTGTTGATTTCAAAAAAGCCTTCGACTCAATTTGGCATGAGGGTCTGCTATACACACTGATGGAAAGTGGTGTCGGGGGTAAAACATACGACATCATAAAATCCATGTACACAAACAACAAGTGTGCGGTTAAAATTGGCAAAAAAACACACATTTCTTCACACAGGGTCGTGGGGTTAGACAGGGATGCAGCTTAAGCCCCACCCTCTTCAACATATATATCAACGAACTGGCGCGGGCACTAGAAAAGTCTGCAGCACCCGGCCTCACCCTACTAGAGTCCGAAGTCAAATGTCTGCTGTTTGCTGATGATCTGGTGCTTCTGTCACCAACCAAGGAGGTCCTACAGCAGCACCTAGATCTTATGCACAGATTCTGTCAGACCTGGGCCCTGACAGTAAATCTCAGTAAGACCAAAATAATGGTGTTCCAAAAAAGGTCCAGTCACCAGGACCACAAATACAAATTCCATCTAGACACTGTTGCCCTAGAGCACACAAAAAACTATACATACCTTGGCCTAAACATCAGCGCCACAGGTAACTTCCACAAAGCTGTGAACGATCTGAGAGACAAGGCAAGAAGGGCATTCTATGCCATCAAAAGGAACATAAATTTCAACATACCAATTAGGATTTGGCTAAAAATACATGAATCAGTCATAGAGCCCATTGCCCTTTATGGTTGTGAGGTCTGGGGTCCGCTCACCAACCAAGACTTCACAAAATGGGACAAACACCAAATTGAGACTCTGCACGCAGAATTCTGCAAAAATATCCTCCGTGTACAACGTAGAACACCAAATAATGCATGCAGAGCAGAATTAGGCCGATACCCACTAATTATCAAAATCCAGAAAAGAGCTGTTAAATTCTATAACCACCTAAAAGGAAGCGATTCCCAAACCTTCCACAACAAAGCCATCACCTACAGAGAGATGAACCTGGAGAAGAGTCCCCTGAGCAAGCTGGTCCTGGGCTCTGTTCACAAACACACCCTACAGAGCCCCATGACAGCAGCACAATTAGACCCAACCAAATCATGAGAAAACAAAAAGATAATTACTTGACACATTGGAAAGAATTAACAAAAAAAACAGAGCAAACTAGAATGCTATTTGGCCCTACACAGAGAGTACACAGCGGCAGAATACCTGACCACTGTGACTGACCCAAAATTAAGGAAAGCTTTGACTATATGTACAGACTCAGCGAGCATAGCCTTGCTATTGAGAAAGGCCGCCGTAGGCAGACATGGCTCTCAAGAGAAGACAGGCTATGTGCTCACTGCCCACAAAATGAGGTGGAAACTGAGCTGCACTTCCTAACCTCCTGCCCAATGTATGACCATATTAGAGAGACATATTTCCCTCAGATTACACAGATCCACAAAGAATTCGAAAACAAATCCAATTTTGAAAAACTCCCATATCTACTGGGTGAAATTCCACAGTGTGCCATCAGAGCAGCAAGATTGGTGACCTGCTGCCACGAGAAAAGGACAACCAGTGAAGAACACGCACCATTGTAAATACAACCCATATCTATGCTTATTTATTTTATCTTGTGTCCTTAACCATTTGTACATTGTAAAAACACTATATATATATATATATAGAGAGAGAAAGGTTCTTTTTTAGACTGCTAAAAGCTGGATGAGAGATCTTTAGACATGAGGATGGGAATGAAGCGGACTATCAGAGATCCTGGGAGCCATTTTAAATCCCCATTGTGATGTCAAACCCGCAAGAGATTCATGCTGTTCAGCGTAAATGTATGTTCTGGTTTGGTTTTCAAGAATTAAAAACCACTTGATAAAGTGGCTCGTGCTGGCAAAAGCTACGCATCCATGACGCACGTCCCAGTGTAACTCCCCTGTTACCACTGACCACACATGCTAATGTAAAATTCCATTTCAAGAGTTCAGATGAAGATATTCAAAATTGCATGCGTCTCGGAGCTTAAATTAGGATCATGTATACTGTGTTGGCTTTCGCTGACTGGTCGAGCACCGGTACACACTACCTAGTGCGCTATTTTTAGATGTTGCACTACCAGAGTTTGGGTCTTTGCGTGTCAAAAAAGATGAAGTAGCACTGTCAAGGCTGTACAAAAAAGTCTGCAAACACCGGCCACACACGATGTGTTTACAATACCACATTGGTAATAAAGCATTATTTGTTTGACCGCAACTTCTGGGGTACCGAGCTAGCACAAATATAACCAGTCTGAACACAATGACCAGTAGAAACTGCAGTCATTTTCACTATTCTTAGCAATGATTTAGGAATCCTTGTGAGTAAGTATTAGTTAGGTTGCCACTTGCTCGCCCATTGAAATGGAACCTATTGAAATGGAACTGCTCGCCTATTGAAATGGAACAGTTCATGAAAATAAATAGCAAGCCAGCTACTTAACCATGTTGCCCAAAGCTAACGATATAAGCTGCATGCTCGCGTCATCTGGCTAGTGACGCTCGACCGGACTATGTGTTGTGAAGCTAGCCACAATAAGGATTATACACAAGTGGAATTTGCGGTTGGCAATCAAAATAAAAAATGTACCTCTTTGAAAGTGATGCAAATGAATACAAATAGTAGAATTATGCCATACTTTTATTTTGAAGGCTAACCGCAAAGTCCACTATTGTGTCTAATCCTTATTGTGGCTAGCTTCACAGATGGTTCGACCACCATTAACCTCGGTGTTAGGGGGCAGTATTTTCATTTTTTGGGGAAAAAACGTTCCCGTTTTAAACGGGATATTTTGTCAGGAAAAGATGCTAGAATATGCATATAAATGACAGCTTTGGATAGAAAACACTAACGTTTCCAAAACTGTAAAGATATTGTCTGTGAGTATAACAGAACTGATGTTGCAGGCGAAAGCCCGAGAAAAATCCAATCCGGAAGTGCCCCAGGTTTTGAAAGCGCTGCGTTCCAATGACTCCCTATTTAGCTGTGAATGTACCATCAACGAGCTTACGCTTTCTACGTATTCCCCAAGGTGTCTACAGCATTGTGACGTAGTTTTACGCATTTCTGTTGAAGAATAGCCGTAGGCAGCCACATTGCGTAAGTGGTCACATGGTGGCTCGGAGAGAGATTCTCGTGTAAAATACAGAGGTAGCCATTACTCCAATCGGTCAGAGTGAAAATATATCAGTCGGGACAATTTGTTTATCGAAAAGATATTAGAAAAACACCTTGAGGATGGATTCTAAACAACATTTGCCATGTTTCTGTTGATATTATGGAGCTAATTTGGAATATTTTTTGGCGTTGTGGTGACCGCAATTTCCGGGCGATTTCTCAGCCAAACGTGAAGAACAAGCGGAGCTATTTCGCCTAGAAAAATAATATTTTGGGAAAAAATGAACTTTGGCTGTCTACCTGAGAGTCTCGTGAGTGAAAACATCCGAAGTTCAAAGGTAAATGATTTCATTTGATTGCTTTTCTGATTTCCGTGACAAGTTTGCCTGCTGCTTGCAAGGCATAATGCTATGCTAGGCTATGATAAACTTTCACAAATGCTTGTCTAGCGTTGGCTGTAAAGCATATTTTGAAAATCTGAGATGACAGGGTGATTAACAAAAGGCTAAGCTGTGTTCCAATATATTTCACTTGTGATTTTCATGAATAGGAATATTTTCTAGGAAGATTTATGTTCGCTGCGTTACGCTAATTAGTGGCATATGATAACGGTCCCATTCACGGGCTGGGTGTCACTACAGGTTAATCAAATAAGAACGGTCTTATAAATTAGGGTTATTTTAGATGACACCAGCTAGCTAGCTAGCTAACATAGTGCTATGTTTTTGGGGAAGAACGTTGTTTGCATCAATGAGCTAGCTAGCTTTTCTTATGACCAGCACTGTATGTGCGTGAGACAACTTAACCAGCATCACAGCATACGTATCAATGAATCGTTGCAACATACGAGTGAATGAAATCAATGTGAAATAATTACGGAAAAAAAAATTATGAAAGTGTTAAATTATGTGACGTACAGTCATGTTCAGGTCCTGATTGGTCAACAAGTTTATTTGACAAGTCAAATAGTGTTATTTGACGTGCATCTTTTTTGACACGCAAAGAACAAAAAGTATTTCAATCGAAATCCTGGTTGAGAATGAACAGCAAAACAGCACAGCAAGTAAGTGAAAGAAGTAGGTTTGATTATGTTTTACAGGTAATGGGGACATACAGTTGAAGTCAGAAGTTCACATACACTTAGGTTGGAGTCATTTTTCAACCACTCCACAAACTTCTTGTTAACAAACTATAGTTTTGACAAGATGGTTTGGACATCTACTTTGTGCATGACACAAGTCATTTTTCCAACAATTGTTTACAGACAGATTATTTCAATTATAATTCACTGTAATGGTAATTCCAGTGGGTCAGAAGTTTACATACACTAAGTTGACTGTGCCTTTAAACGGCTTGGGAAATTCAAGAAAATTATGTCATGGCTTTAGAAGCTTTTGATAGGCTAATTTACATCATTTGAGTCAATTGGAGGTGTACCTTTGGATGTATTTCAAGGCCTACCTTCAAACTCAGTGCCTCTTTGCTTGACATCATGGGAAAAATCAAAAGAAAACAGCCAAGACCTCCAAATTTTTTTTTAGACCTCCACAAGTCTGGTTCATCCTTGGGAGCAATTTCCAAATGCCTGAAGGTACCACGTTCATCTGTACAGACAATAGTACGCAAGTATAAACACCATGGGACCACGCAGCCGTCATACCGCTCAGGAAGGAGACGCAATCCCAGAACCTTGTGAAGATGGAGGAAACAGGTACAAAAGTATCTATATCCAGAGTAAAACGAGTCCTATATCGACATAACCTGAAAGGCCGCTCAGCAAGGAAGAAGTCACTGCTCCAAAACCGCCATTTAAAAAAATCCAGACTACGGTTTGCAACTGCACATGGAGACAAAGACTGTACTTTTTGGAGAAATGTCCTCTGGTCTGATGAAACAAAAATAGAACTGTTTGGCCATAATGACCACCGTTATGTTTGGAGGAAAAAGGGGGAGGCTTGCAAGCCGAAGAACACCACCATTTAACTGTAAATGCCATCAAAATAACTTTTTGCTCAAAGTGGTGTGTGTGTGTAAACTTTAACTATGAAAGTCAGTTAAGAACAAATTCTTATTTACAATGACGGCCTACCCCGGGCCAATTCTGTGCCTCCCAATCACGGCCGGATATGATACAGCCTGGATTCGAACCAGGGACTGTAGTGATGCCTCTTGCACTGAGATGCAGTGCCTTAGACCGCTGCGTCCATGTATGTGTGTGTTAACTATTCAACTGTACTCAAATGCTTAATAAGGCAGCAAGAAAATGTAAATATCAGTATCAGGGTTTTGGCAAGGAAAATATCAGATATCGGTATCGGCCAAAAATGTCATATTGCCTCATTACTATTAATAGAGCAATGTACAATACAGAGAATTTTGGTAAACAAGAAATTTATGGTAAGCTCATGGAGGCCACCATCTTTATCCACCTTCACTATTCTGACCAAAGCTACAGATGTATTGATTGGGGGTAAAGTGATTACTTTACATTTGGTCGGTTAAGCAAATCTGAGCAGAATCAAGCTAGAGGAACATACAAATTCATGGCAGTCATTCTAGGCAACTGCATTTAAATTTGGTCAATGACACTTTCAAAGTCCAAGACGGACAAGAATCCTGAATCCTAAACACACACTGCTTCATTTAAATAAATGACAATGTCATCAGAAGTTTGATTTGAGCTCTGGCGGCTTCAACTGCTAGACTTGCAGCAAAAACGTCAAACAAGGTGACATGAATGAACTCCATGCTTATCATAGAAAACATGTCTCACGTCGGACAAACGGCAGCAGGGACTTGTACTTTAAAACAATGACAAAAAGACATGACCAGGAAATTACATTTAGCCTCGCTCTTATCTGAATCAATCACAACAAATAACGTGATTCATGGACGATATGATAAGGTCTACTAAATTACTACTAAGGCCACGATCCCCCATCCCCCTACTCTCTCAAATGCCACAAAATGGACAAAAACATCTTGCCATTGCCGAAGAACCTACACCCGCAAATGTAGACGGTTGATCAACCTCCAAAATGGACACCTTGACCCAATGCCCTGTGCACTTAGGCAGATCTAAGAGGATCTGACTGCTGCAATCAATATGGAAACAGCTTCACTGTGACTTCTGATAGGCTGGGTGGACGTTTCATCATTGCTTATACCAATCAGATCCTGTCAGATGTCCACAAGTGACACAGGGAGTTAGAGTCGATTTGGTTGAGAGCCGTGAGAAAACGAGTTTTGATCAGTGATGGAAATAAAAAAAGTGCTGAAAACACGTTGGCTCACTATTTATAAAGAAGATGGAGGACAGGTTATAGCACCCGTACTTAATAGGCGGACCATGGGCTGGCTCCAGGCCCAGAAACGTGTTTTTATTAGATCAGGATTCGACTCCTGGTATCATACGAACACACAAACTACATGAAAAAATGTGTAGAATTACAGGAAACAAGCTTTAACTTCTTGAAACTCCCCATCCCGGATCCGGGATCGTGACTAAAGCCTCAGGCTCATTAGCATAACGCAACGTTAACGATTTCTGAAAATCGCAAATAAAATGAAAATAATGCGCCGACTCTCAAGCTTAGCCTTTTCTTAACAACACTGTCATCTCAGATTTTCAAAATATGCTTTTGAACCATAGCAATTCACTAATTTGTGTAAGAGTATGCTAAGCTAGCTTAGCATTTTGAGTAGCATTTAGCACGCAACATTTTCACAAAAACCAGATAACTAAATAAATAAAATCATTTAACTTTGAAGAGCTTCGGATGTTTTCAATGAGGAGACTCTCAGTTACATAGCAAATGTGCAGTTTTTCAAAAAAATATTATTTGTGTAGGACAAATCGCTCCGTTTTGTTCACGTTTGGCTATGAAAAAAACCTGTATACAGTTATAGCCTGAAGCTCATTAGCATAATGTAACGTTAACGATTTCTGAAAATCGCAAATAAAATGAAAATAATGCGCCTACTGTCAAGCTTAGCCTTTTCTTAACAACACTGTCATCTCAGATTTTCAAAATATGCTTTTGAACCATAGAAATTGACTAATTTGTGTAAGAGTATGCAAAGCTAGCAATGCATTTTGAATAACATGTAGCACGCAACATTTTCACAAAAACCAGATAACCAAATAAATAAAATCATTTACCTTTGAAGAGCTTCTGATGTTTTCAATGAGGAGACTCTCAGTTACATACCAAATGCGCAGTGTTTCCTGAAAGCGTCTGTGTGTAGGAGAAATCGTTCCGTTTTCCACATTGCGTCTGGCTACCGAAACGAAAATTCAGTCACCTACAACGTAAAACTTTTTCCGGATTAACTACATAATATCGACCGAAACATGGCAAACGTTGTTTGGAATCAGTCCTCAAGGTGTTTTTTCACATATCTCTTCATTGACATGCAGTTCGTGGAAGCTTGCTTTACTCTCTGTATCCCTTGGAAAAATAGTGGCAGGTGACTTTTGCGCACCAATTTCGGCGCAGGACACCGGGCGGACACGTGGTAAATGTGGTCTCTTATGGTCAATCTTCCAATGATCTGCCTACAAATACGTCACAATGCTGCAGACACCTTGGGGAAACGATAGAAAGGGCATTCTCATTCCTCTCGCATTCACAGCCATATAAGGAGACAAGGGAAAACAGAGCCTCAAAAATCCTGTTCATTTCCTGGATGCCGTCTCATCTTGGTTTTGCCTGAAGCTCACGTTCTAGGGCACGCATAGAAAATATCTTTGTATTTCTGGACACGTCAGTGTTTTCTTTCGAATCGTAGCAATTATATGCATAGTCGAGCATCTTTTTGTGACAAAATATCTTGTTTAAAACGGGAACGTTTTTCATCCAAAAATGAAATTGCGCCCCTAGAGTTTCAACAGGTTAAAATGGCCATTTACCCTCTCTGCCAACAAGAGGGGCGAGAACAGTTTGAACAGTTTAGGATCGAATGGGCTGCGAGGTGGGGTTGTTCCTACGCAGACAAATGGCAATATCGATCCGGATCTTTACCACCTAGGAAATGTGTGTGACCGGGCCTTCCTCAATAGTATTTGAGTACCCATGAGCTCTAGGACGAGATAGCATTAGCTCGAACTAGTTTTTTTAGTGATACAAATCCATACTTAGGAGTTAAATTGTCGATCTAATCTAAACTAATACTGCACCCCCCCCATATCAATAGCAGCCAGGTCCACTTTACTCACGCTGTATGTGAATAAGCTGCTTTGGCATCTTGAAGTCCCCGGGGTAGAGGGACTCGTAGTAGGCGATGTTGCCGTCTGCCTCCGGGACGGGGATGACCATGTTGTGTTTCTCTCCATACACCGACTGGGCCGACATGGCTCTCTGGAGATGGTGTTCCTAGAGAGACCGAGAAAGAGTTTTGTACTATTATATATGCCATTTAGCACTCTTATCCAAAGTGATTTCTAAATCATGCTTACATTTTGGGGTGCAGGAAACCAACCCTCCGTTGCAATCGCCATGTTCTACCAACTGAGCCACACAGGGAGAAGTTCAGAGATGAGGGCAAATTATTGAACAACATACCTCTGCCCAACAGGCCCTACAGATTAAACAAAGTCCAAGCACTTGAATGGCTAAATTGACAGGGTCAGCTGGGAGTCTGAGGTAACGGATGCCTAGAGAGAGGAGTACTTAAGTCAGAGTGAACGTCAATCACGGTAACACCAACTGCTGCCATCTGATCCATGAGGCCAGGAACAAATCAAGCGCCAAATCAGTACTGACAGAAACGGCAGCCTTTTCAAGGAGATTTCAGGTGACAAAACTAGTCATTGTTTGAAAGTACTAGAAAAACAACAAAGGACTGGAAAATCAAAAGTACACAGCAGGACTTGGCAAGGCAGGAGTAAAAGTGCTGGAATGGTTAGCAGTCACACATTGATTTATTTGGTTTTTCCTCCAGGTGCAGAACCCACGTACACTTCTCCACTTATAGCAAAGGCAATTTGTAGACTCCCTCGCATTCCTGCTCCTGTTCCAAAGTCTGGGGACTAGTTTGGACGAGGCACCTTGCAGATGCACTTTACAACAACCAAATAATGACAGTCCTTTGAAATAACTACAAAACACCAGTGGATAAAACAACAGTGTATCAAGTTTGAACCGTGTCCTCTGGCTCTGAACAGGGCCTGGGGCAGTGCTCGTCTGAGCGTGCTGGCCAACAGTACTAAAATGAAAGGGCCTCTGGCTCTCAGACAGACGTGGGCACCTTGCCCTTGGCAGCCTGTCAACACAGCACAAGCACAGCGTAGGCCCAGACTTGTACATCATCTCAGCGGAGTGTGTGTTTATGGTTTCACTGCTCTGGGGGCCCAAGGCAAACTAGAGTTGTTTCCTCTGCCTTCACACCAGCTGTGTCAAATGGGACCCCATTCCCTATTTAGTGCACTACATTTGCCCAGGTCAAGAGAAGACTTTGGCCTGATTAAAAGTGCACTATGTAGTGAATAGGGTGCCATTTGGGATGCACAGCCCACTCCCATCTGGAGTCGTGAAGTGTTCCCTTGTCAGCAGCTATGGCTGTGACGATACCAGTATTGCGATGTTTTCTCCATGCAAAGAATGAAAACAATGTGGACCAAACTGTTTGGTCCTTTAAAAACCAGCTGCATATAAAATAGTGTGTGCTCATCTTAGAAACTAAATATAATGGGACTCTGGAAGTGTTTGTTTCTAACAGTTGACTCATTTTCCTAAAGAATCCGCTTCGTGTTGCGTTTCCTTGCCACGATACTATTGAGTATCGCAATACTGGTATCGTCCCAGCTCTATCAGAAGCAGTCAAGTCTCTCTTCATAGGCACAATGATTAATTTATGGAACAATTAGTTACCGGTTTTGAAAGAAAAAAACTATACAAAAACAAAATGCAATAAAATATTTCCTAATGACCATGGGAAATATCAAATGCATTTATATATTGGTTTCAATAGGAGGCCGACCGAAATCGTTTTCCCGATATTAGCCTTTTAACCACTTGGGCCATGACGATACCAGTATCGCAATATCTTTTCAGGTTCAAACATGAAAAACTGAAGCAGACCAGACTCTCTGGTCATTTAAAAACCTGCTGTATGTAAAATATTGTGTGTTACAGCTTGGAAAATAAATAAGTCTGGATGACAACATGTTGGTTCCCAACATTAGGGCCTATAAAGTTTTATCCACTTGTTTTGTTGATACTGACGAGTATCAAAATCCCGGCACTAATAATGACCTAGCAGGAGGTTGGGGTACATTTTCACTGAATCAAAGCCCTTGAAAGTATGAGCAAGCTAAAACACAGCAACCACTGGCTTATTATTCTCCTCTATAAGATGTTTTACAGAGGCCCAGAACTGCAGCCTTAGAAAAACACACGGGCTGCCAAGCGTAATCAAACACCATTTTTATAGGCTACTTCCCTAGCGATGGCAAAGGGCTAGCAGATAATAGACTAGTTGAACTGCAGCTACTACCACAACAAAAATAGTCAACGTGGCCTGAACCATCCACCATCGGTCTCTTCCTCCTCCAGACTGCGACAGTCTAGAAATAGGCTTTAAATGAGCGTATCGATCACTGTCAAGGTCTGTCTGCTCTGGCGGCCCCACCACTGCTGTTCCTGTCCCGAATGCCTACCAGGCATCTACTGTCCCGAATGCCTACCAGGCATCTACTGTCCCGAATGCCTACCAGGCATCTACTGTCCCGAATGCCTACCAGGCATCTACTGTCCCGAATGCCTACCAGGCATCTACTGTCCCAGACCCAGTAAATGCCACTTAACATTAAGGGTGTAACAATACACATACTCAAACCGTTCGGTACGGGAAGCTCGATTCAGTCTGCACTGTGAACCCAAATGAACACAAGAAAAAATATAAAATAAAACCACTAGGACCATAGGCTTGTACACCTCAAGTAAATCTGAGCTTAAAAAAAAATACATTTCAGCTCATATTCGAATCAATTAGCGCATTTAAAACCTGCTGTAAGGGGCGGCAGGTAGCCTAGCGGTTAGAGCCTTGGACTTGTAACCGAAAGGTTGCAAGATTGAATCCCCGAGCTGACAGGGTAAAAATCTGTAATTCTGCCCCTGAACAAGGCAGTTAAACCCACTGTTCCAAGGCCGTCATTAAAAATAAGAATTTGTTCTTAACTGACTTGTCTAGTTAAATAAAAGGTCAAATAAAATAAACTCTCCTTTTGTGAGGCACAGCCGGGAATGAGTTCTGTACGATGTCAAGTGGTGGGGTTAATTAACCAGGAGGGTTCTCCATCATATAGTTTAAATCTCCAGTTTGGGAACATTTTGGCGTCCCAGTAGATTATAACGGCGACGGACAGAGAGGATTTTGCCACTGCTCATCCAGAATAGCCTATGCAGCTCCAAACACCTCCAACATTGACACATTTAAGCTGACTTCCCCTCCAGTATTCCTACCACCGGCGCAAGGCAGAAACGCAAAAAAACAAGAACTTCATCTCCCCCTTTCTGGCAGCTGAATCGGACCGGGCCAAAGACATTACAAGGACGATAGGTATGATTATAGCCGCGGATATACACCCATTCTAGGTGGCTGAGAAAAATAGGGAGTTTCAGCACCTCTTGAAAGTGCTCGAGCCACATTACTAACTTCGCAAAATTCGTTCCGAACTATGGGTTTGGTGAATCGTTACACCCTTAACATGGACAGCCACAGGGGAGGGTGACTGACGGGGCCACGGAATAGCAGCGCAAGTCCGGGGAGAAATACTCACGGTGTAACTTTCCCACTGAGACTGGATGTCTCCCAAATGGAGACCTATATAGTGCAATACATTTGACGAGAGATCTATGAGCTCTTTATATATTTCAACTTCAGCCAACTTGGATCTATTTGTTACTTAAGAAGGTAGAACAGTTGAATTGTTATGAACACACCCTCCTGTCCGTCTCCAACTGGTTGAACAGCATAACAGCCTGTCCACTTTGTTCAGATGTTGAAATCAAGTGGCCAACCTTATTTCTCAGAATGAGGGGTTGCCAATTCCTTATATAAATTGTGTTATGCTTATTGCACATTTGTAAAACACTGACTAGACAACTAGCATAAGTCTTTAGCTAAGACGCTGCTAGCAGTACACCAATACCACGCACGACAAACTGACCGTTCATTTTCCATAATCATTGTTCATTGATACTTCCATTTTAGTAATGTCTGCTCTATGTGCAATTTGAGAAGCTGAGAACATAAGTTAACTTCTCTATTACAGTAAAATAATGTCTCAGTGTGTTTGTGTCCATACGACCGATTCTGTTGGACCAAACCTCAAAATGCAAATAGCAAGTTGAAACCGCTGATCAGAGAGGAAGAAGTCATCTCTCATCTTTGTTACGTGAGTGGCAAGGCTTTGGTTGGTGTGTGTGTGTGTGTACACAGAGGAAGAAGTGAAGCAAGAAGTTTCACTCTCACCAAAATGTGTCCAAAATAATCCCCAACGCGTTTCTATGGGCTTATTTTGGATCTAACCTTGTCACTTCCCTTCTCGCCTTTGGGAAAACTCCCATTGTTAAGTGCGGTGACATGGGCATCTCATTATATACAGATCTCTGGTGGCCATGGGAAGGTGCACACAGCCCAAAAGGAGCAAAAGAGACAAGACCAAAAAAAGGACATGAGAGCAGGCGGACATGAACGGTCAAAAACAAAAAAAACATTGATTCTTGCAATACAGGCTTTTGTAATCTTATGCAAAAAAAATGGTTTTATTAATTCGACTTCTACCACAGCATTGTTGAATACTCATTTCTCATTGTCCTTCCAGCCATTTTAGAATGTACATAAAAACCAGATATCGGGACAGTTGGAAAATATATATCAGGACACCTTGCAATCATGATACAATATGCGACTACACTTGCCACAAAATACAGAAAGAAACCAACTACACAAACTGAAAGTGGGACACATTGTAAACGCAGTAAAAAAATTAAAAAAACCCGCGAGCTAGCATTGATTTGTTTTTGCAGAGGCATTTTTGGGAGTATCTGATGACCTAACGTGGTGAGTGATGAACTCTCATTTCTCCAGTCCCCTCCACAGCTAAAGCTGTCAAATCCTCCCACATTCTTCTAGTTTGACCAGCTGTTTTTGCAACTGATATTTTTGAATTCGGTTGTCATATTGGCAGGTTTGCTAGCAACAAACTACCTACCTTCTAGCTTAGTGTTTGATGTGCAATCTCCTCGTAATTAACAGTCAATGTTGACGAGTGTCCTGACGAGAAGGCAAACTTTTCCAGCTATGCCGATGCAAAAATATGGCATTATTAACTCATTGTTAAGGATGACCAGTGTGCAGTGTGCAAAAGCAATGGAAGTTATAGTCCTACTGCTGCATTGGCCTATAGGCTATGAATTCCATGCTCTCATTTATTTTGCCGACAATGCATCACGGTGTGTCCATATGGCAGAGGCTGGTGATCTCGCATTAGTTGACTTAACTTTCAGATTTTAATTTGAATTGAGATCATTATTAACCATGTGGCAATGATTGAGAAACGTGCATATAAAAATTGTGACTGGTAGGATAAATAGTAAGCCTCCCAAACTTGAAACTTACTCGCCACCTATGACATGTTTATAAAATAATTGCCTCCACATTTCCATGGTGGGATTTTGCCTATAGGCTACTTTGAAGCAAGGTAAGACAAGTTGGAATTGTTTTGATGGTCATAACAAGGATCATTTAGCTATTTGATTTTAAGACCCCTTAAGGTATCAAAAACCATGTAAAAAATATTGGATGAGACATTGAATTTGGCATTACTGCTATTAGCCAATTGACATGAATTGAATAACAGATTCACTACATGGAACAGATAGTCACCCCAAAAAAATCTAAGGGAAGTTTGTTCTGAAGTGACTGTCCTATATATATATATATATATACACACACACATATATGTGAGAAGACAGATCAGGAAACTAATAACTACGCATTTATCCTCTTATTTTAGGTACGGAACTATTTTTAAAAAACTGGTACCCGAGGACCAGTCTTGAGGCTTGTGGGCGTCCTAGAGCAAAACAGAGAACTTTGTAGGCCAAACCGTTCGGACGCTACAGATGTTTTTGTGAGAAGACCGATTTTCGGGATGTCTAATGGTCTGACAAACACCCCTCCAGCTCCGACACCTTTCAATGCAGAAGGGCGATATCGGCAGATGCAGTGGATTGAGATGCAGCCCAAGCAACAAAAAAAACATTGTGCTAAGACAGATTTTGATGGGGCTTTTTTTATTATTATGTTCATTAGAATTCCGCAGGGCCACAGAATTGTATGCTAAGGGTTATTAATGGATAACAGTTCATAAGCAGTTATGCATGCGTGGCGGTGAAACCATTTTACACCTGTTAACGGTAGCACTACCGCAGAGATTGTGGAAATATAGCCTATTGCAACACACATTCCAGGTGAAGGAGGTCAAAGCAGTAAGAAACTGGTGGTCTGCCAACATGTGTCTTCCAAGGAAAACTGGCACGCAGACAAATCAACAGATCCCACCAATTCCCTCTGCACCCTGTCTCAGACAATGACCCAGTGATGGTGAGTTCACGTAACAAACACTGGCTGTCTGGGCTGACACACAGTCGCACCTGTAGAAGGAAGAACTAGGGAGTCCCAAGCCCTCAAGCTGTTCTACCCCCACTAATCATAACTCAAGAGAATTCCACTGTGGTAAACCAAAGACAACACAAAATAAAAAGGTAACCCATGTATGGTAGATTTCTGTCCAACTGCTGTGCATAAAAAAAGTGTTACCAAAAGTAGAGAAGCTAGGTTGAAAAAGTCTAATGTGCAATCACCTAGAAGGCATAGACATAGCATTAAAGCTAGAACATCCATTCCCTACCCCAACCAAAACATCCATGAAAATAACTGTGTGACATAAGGTGGATACCACACTCATCTCGTTTCCCATGCCAGTCACTGAGAAGCTGTCACTTGCCTGACAGCTCCTCTGACAATGTGCGCTGTATTCTACATAAACAAATCACTCCTATCCTTGCGTGCCTCTTACACAATACTAGTGCTGCACAGCGCAACTTCAGCACTTTTTAGATACTAGAATGTGAAACTTTCCGGGTACAAGAACAGTTACTTTCGGGACTTCTGTCAAATGGGTCTCACTGATCAAGTATATATGTGCAGCCAACCCCTTATAATAGCATGCACCATGACTGCTCCACTTACTCATTGCTAGCCTGCACTGGGAGTCTTGGCTGCATCATGTTAGCTCCCAACTCATGCTGCAGATAAATTAATACACTTGAATAAAGCAACAAAGCATGTGGAATGTTTAAACTTAATTACTGTTGGCAAAACAATGTCCATTGATTGGAGTCCACTTGTGGTAAATTCAATTGATTGGACATGATTTGGAAAGGCACACACATCTGTAAGGTCCCACAGTTGACAGTGCATGTCAGAGCAAAAACCAAGCCATGAAGTCAAAGGAATTGTCCGTAGAGCTCCGAGAAAGGATTGTGTTGAGGCACAGATCTGGGGAAGGATACCAAAACATTTCTGCAGTATTGAAGGTCCCCAAGAACACAGTGACCCCCATAATTCTTAAAACGGAAGAAGTTTGGAACCACCAAGACTCTTCCTAGAGTTAACTGCCTGGCCAAACTGAGCAATCAGGGGAGAAGGGCCTTGGTCAGGGAGGGGACCAAGAACCCAATGGTCACTGACAGAGCTACAGAGTTCCTCTGTGGAGATGGGAGAACGTTCCAGAAGGACAACTATCTCCGCAGCACTCCACCAAATCAGGTAGAGCGGCCAGACGGAAGCCACTCCTTAGAAAAAAGGAGACAGCCCACTTGGATTTTGCCTAAAATGCACCTAAAGGACTGACCATGAGAAACAAGAATTTCTGCTCTGGTGAAACCAAGACTTAGCTCTTTGGCCTGAATGCCAAGCATCACGTCTGAAGGAAACCTAGCACCATCCCGACGATGAAGCATGGTAGTGGCAGCATCCTGCTGTGGGGATGTTTTTCAGCGGCAGGGACTGGGAGACTAGTCAGGATTGAGGGAAAGATGAGCGGAGCCAAGCACAGAGAGATCCTTGATGAAAACCTGCTCCAGAGCTCTCAGGACCTCAGGGTGGGGTGAAGGTTCACCTTCCAGCAGGACAATGACCCAGAGCCCGGACTTGAACCCGATCAAACATCTCTGGAGAGACCTGAAAATAGCTGTGCAGCGACGCTCCCCATCCAACCCGACAGAGCTTGAGAGGGTCTGCAGAAAGGAAAGGGAGAAACTCCACAAATACAGGTGCGCCAAACTTGTAGCGTCATATCAAATAAGTCTTTAGGATTTAAATTGCTGACTAAGGTGCTTCAAAGTACTGAGTAAAGGGTCTGAATACTTATGTAACGTGTCAGTTTAAAAGAAATTTACAAAAATGTCTAATAAGGGAGTCAAAAAAAGTGTGTAGATGAGAGTCAAACTTTGTAATCAATTTCAAAATAAAGCAGTAATGTAAAAGAATGCAAAATAAGCTGATTACCACCAAAATCTTTATTCATTCAATTATTTGGTCTCTCTCACATCTCCTAAAGATGCTCTATGGAGATAAATAGTAAAGGCGACTTTTTATAGGGACCAACTTCGCCATGATTCGTTGGACAAAGACTAGGCCGAAAATGTATGGCATTCTTGGATAATCGCCGAAAATAAGATCTGTGATAAACATGGGCTTAGGAGATCTAGGTTTTATTCTATGAGAATGTTCATCAGCCAACGTCACTTTGTGAATTGAAGAATTTGTGATATGACACATTTTAAATAAAACAAAGGTATCATAATTCATAAAAAGATCATGTTAATAACCTATGTGGGATTGGTGTCCCGTCCAGACGGTTGAGCTAACGTAGGCTAATGTGATGAGCATGAGTTTCTAAGCAACAACAAAAAAATCCCAGGACATAGACTTATCTGATATGGACAGAAAGCTTAGATTAAAAATGATTTAACTGCACGGTCTAATTTACAGTAGCTATTAAAGTGAAAGAATACCATGCTATTGTTTGAGGAGAGTGCACAGTTATGAACTTGAAAATGTATCAATAAACCAATTAGGCACATTTGGGCAGCCTTGATACAAAATGTTGAACATATATGCAATGGTTCATTGGATCAGTCAAAAACTTTGCACATACACTGCTGCCATCTAGTGGCCAAAATGAAAATTGTGCTTGGGCTGGAATAATACATTTCCACAAACTTCAAAGTGTTACCTTTCGCATGGTACCAAGAATATGCATATCCTTACTTCAGGTACTGAGCTACAGGCAGTGAGATATGGGTGTCATTTTTAGGCGAAAATTGAAAAAAGGGTTGGATCCTTAGACCGACAAACAAAGTCAAATTGATTGTATGTGATTCATTAATGGGTACATGGCTGTCAGAAGCAATACCATTACATTACAATTTATTACACTCCAAAAATGCACAACTATTGAACAGAGCAGTAGCATAGTTTATGTCTGCATCAAATGCCATTCTGTGAATGGCTAACATGCCTTTTTTTTTTACTGTGGTATCAAGAATTGTTATACTGAACCTGGTATCGAAATCCAAATTCTGTTATGGTGGCAACACAGTCCATTTCAGTTGACTGGAGTGGAGACTTAAAGAGTACCACAGTAGGAGTCATAATACCTGTAAAAACCTAGCAGCCATTGGAACCATTTTCCTGTTGGACCACTAGGTTGTATGGGTATTATGACACCTCCACTGTGGGGCTCTAATTGTTAAGGGGCGCCCTTGCTGGGACTCCGACTGTGCTCTGCATGCTACTAGTTTACTACAGCTGTGGTGGCTGCCTAACACACAAAACCTCTGGCTGACACCAAGCCTCAGAGAGCAATAAGATACATTGTCACAGAGAAATGTCAAGAAGAAATGTCCTGACCGCCCATGAATAAATTAACACAAGTCAAAATGTGCAATTAATGAAAACAGACCTGCAGGGTGCATCGCACCTTAAATTATAGCTTCACACACACACACACACACACACACACAGAAGGCTAGCTGAGGAACACTCAACTCCGTTCTCTTATATTGAGGCGGAGTTGAGTTTTGACAACTGGTCGCGGGATTCGCTAGCAACATTGAGTTACCATCAAGCCGATTCTTATTAAAATGTCAATTCTGAAAACGCTTACCTGAACCTCCTGTACAACTGTGATCCTTCTGCGGGGTGGTGAAATTCATACTTTTAATAAAAATATATTTTTAAAAACTTTTAGCGAGATTCAATTGGGTATATGCTATCCGGGATCCTTGGGACGACACCCACTCTCACCTAAGGTTTACATTTTAAATGGTCAGGGTAGGGGTTAAGATGTGGATGTCCCAGAGATCCCGGATTGCACTAGCCGATTTAATTGAGCAACACAAATTAAGAAAAAAGTCAGTGGTTGTATTCGATAAAAGTTTTTATTTAACTTATGAATTTTAAGCACACGCAGAATGACTGCAGTTGTACAGGACACACACAGAATACATTTTTACAAGAATCGACTGATGTTGGTGTCTCAATGTCGTTGCAAGAAAATTGACCAGTTATCAAAACTCAACTCAAGCCTCGATATAAAGGACGGAGCTGCTTGTTCTTCAGCTAACAGACGGCAAAACCCTTGAAATGGATTGACAGAAAATTCCAACGGTTATTAAATAAGGGCCATGTTTCAACTGAAGCACGGCATGTATATAAATACAATATAACATGTTTTTAAAAAGCAGGCTATACAAGTTTCACTGAAATGTAAACCCAGACATGGCCCAAGAGGCATGATTTCTTGTTTTTGATAATTATTTGTGTACTTATTTGACATCTTTGCTGCACTGTTAGGAGCTAGTAACAAACTTTTCTCTGCACCCGCTATAATATGTTAAACTGTGTACACGACCACTAAACTTGGATTTGATTACCAAAACACAGAGACTGACTGACATGCAATTTTGACAGGTACAAACGTCCACACCATAACAAGGCCACGTGCGTAGACAACACTCTAGACACCTGGAACCTTGGGGCGAGAGCCAAATATTAACCAAGGCGGTAAGAAAAATACACATTGTAATCACCCAATCATAAGTTAATTGAAAGTAAAAGCAAAACAGTGCACCAATTAGTGATTGCTCATTCGTTGGTTAGTACTTCAGCGTGACCAGAACATGCGAGTCAAACAATGCGTAGTTTGAGTGCACATTTAGCTAGCTTTGTTTTTTCTAAAAACACGGACCTTTTCTACTCAAGGCATGCAATGTTTACATTTTTCCGCCAGTATCGTCTTCACACAGGCACATAAAGAATGTCTGATCATTAGCTCCCCCTTGCACCGGTCATTTGCCATTACGCCAACAGACAAGGCACATCCCAGACACACACAACAAAATGTCGGATTAATGGGAGTCACGTGATTCCTTTGTACTTAGAAAATCTCCTCCAGCGAAAGTAACCAACTAAAACCAGAATATTGAATAATATCTATAAATAATTAATCCTTAGTGATCTGGAAAATGTATCCACTTATTGTTAAGACTACCAACACAACATTTTCGTCGTGTTTTTTAAAATAAAATTGGCGGCCATTTTGTGCAAACATGCGCAGAAAAAAAAGAGGAGCGCCTCAAAATATAAAAATAAGGAGAAATGTTTATTTGCATATTTTCGAACTATAAAAACATACCGATTCCTCTTCTTTCTCCATCCCCGTCGGCATTTGCGGCACTGCCCGGTTAATAGATGCATATTCATGCAGGTCGGGTAAATCCTCACATCGGAAGACGGGTAGGGGCTTGGAAGCGTCCAGCGCCCGTGCCCGAAACGACAATTTACTCATTTTTTAAAATTCGAGATGCAACATAAATCTATCCAATCTCCTTAAATTCACATCGGTTTCGAGTTGAGCTTTCATGGATGATTCTGTGCGGTTATTCTGACATATACGGTTCGGCTGATTAAAGCTAAAGTTAGGGCGTCGCGAACGGAGCCGGGAAGGCCCGGATCTTGATCGCTCTATTTCGGTCTTTTTTTCAGAGGCTTCCCTGTCTATCGGTAGTTCAGTACGCCATGGCCAACATGGCGGACATTAAAAACTCTTTAACGCTCGGTTCGCTCAAAGCAGCCCAACCCACCGATCACCGAACAGCCATTCCCACGCGGTCCCGAGCGCGTGCGCGTTCGCGACGGTGGGGGACGTGCCCCCCAAAACTAAACAAGTCAAATAAAACATTTACATCATTTGGTTAAGTAGCTAACCATGATGTTTCAGGTTCAATTTGGAATCCAATTACAAAAGGGGCATGCTGAATGTCCCTAATTGGTTACATTCTAAAGCCTACATTGCCTCATCTCTTTATGTAGTGTTGTCTCTTGTTGTGATGTGTTTTGTCATATTTATATTGTATTTTTTTATCCCAGGCCCCTTATCTGACTTGCCTAGTTTTTTTTTTATCAGTGACTAATAATTCTGAATTATTGTCTCTAACATTAGAGATTGTATTATCATGCACCTTTATTCCTCAGTTGTTTGACATGTGATTTGAACATTGAGGGGGGCTGTTTTGATTAAATATTGGGATTTTGTAAATGTGATTAAATATTGGGATTTAGTAACTTCTATTATATATTGGGATGGGAAGACATGGATGATAACTAACAAACCATACATGATGATGCATTTGCATTACAATGCTCTGGCATGATACCAAATATTTGAAGTGGTTTTGCTGCATCTTGCTGATGCAGTACCAAGCCTAGCTCTTAAAAGTTCAAACAAAAATATAAAACCCTTGAATCATAAACTACGAGTGTTATTTGAAAATAACCAAAGTAAAATATGACGAGACTTAATAAATTACTAGTCACTACCAGTATGGGGAACTGAACAGCTTCTGAAAATATTTTCAAAGTTTGAAAATGTTGCCCTCTTGTGGTGTGATTAACCCTAGAACTGTGGCCCGCTGCAACCGAACTGTGTGGTCCTCTGTTGACCAGTGTGTAAACCCTATCGTAATTCAACAGTGCTGGCTGGAAAACATGTTTGATACAATTCCGCTCCAGCCATTACCACAAGCCTGTCCTCGCCAATTAAAGTGCCACCAACATCGTGTGTTATTCAAATATTTGGAAATAATAAGAACCTCAAAACAAAGGGTTCTGGTGCCATAAGTTGGCAAGCCTTGTCCGAGCCAGAATGGTCAATAAGGCTAGTCTGCTTGACACCAAACTCAGTCTTCCCACCGTCAGAGTCTAAAGGCTCCTTGATATTGTCGTCACAATGTGTCTATAATGATGGTGGCTGTGCTTTACTGATTGGTTATCCTGTGCCAAACACCCACACAGCACCCAAGTCCTACCCCCTTCTCATACAACTTTTGGATTTTCAAATAAAGAAGTCTCAACCCCCCTGAAAAAAATAAACATTTGAGAGAACCAATCAAAGCTCAAGCCAATTTTGTTGTGAATATTGCACCATCAACAGGCTCCTGTCCAGACAAGTGTCACAGCTCTCCTTAGTTGTGTACCATCTGAGTCACATCAGCCATGCTACCATAGGGCATGAATCCATCTCCTGTTTCTGTAGTGTGAGGCAGTTTAATGTACAAGTACACCCCCTGGACAGGATGCTAGTCTCTCTGTGCCTTACCCCAATACCTCATGAATGCCAAGCGGAGATGCATCTGGTGCTTTACTAAAGCCCATATTATAAGGACATTCTCAGGGCTTACCTATAGTAATGGCAGACATCGGGTCTAGCCAGGCTCCAAGAGTTGTAGGTTCCACTCGGCGTCGACCATTACAAAAGACAGCATCATTGGGATCTGAGTGGGAATAAAAAAACAGCTCATCATTCCTTTGAGTGTTTAATTAAAGGGGTCATCATGTTGATGGGACTGGGACAGCGGTGCATTTGGAAAGTTCAGTTAAAATTCCTCAATCTACACACAATACCCCATAATAACAAACCAAAAACAGGTAGACATTTTTGTAAATGTATTAAATAAAACATACCTTATTTACAGAAGTATTCAGACCCTTTGCGAAGAGACTCAAAATTGAGCTCAAGTGCATCCTGTTTCCATTTTCCACCTGCGGTAAATTCAATTGATTGGACATGATTTGGAAAGAGACCTGTCTATATAAGGTCCCACAGTTGACAGTGCATGTCAGAGCAAAAATAAAGCCATGAGGTTAAAGGAATGTTGAGGCACAGATCTGGGGAAGGTTACCAAAACATTTCAGCAGCATTCAAGGTCCCCATTAACACAGTGGCCTCCATCATTCTTAAATGAAATAAGTTTGGAACCACCAAGACTATTCCTAGAGGTGTAATAGCTCCATGGTCAGGGAGGTGACCAAGAACCCAATGGTCACTCTGACAGAGCACTAGAGTTCCTCTGTGGAGATGGGAGAACCTTCCAGAAGGACAACCATCTCTGCATCACTCCACCAATCAGGCCTTTACGGTAGAGTGGCCAGACGGAAGCCACTCCTCAGTAAAAGGCACATGACAGCCCGCTTTGATTTTGCCAAAAGGCACCTAAAGGACTCTGACAATGAGAAACAATATTCTCTGTTCTGATGAAACCAAGATTGAACTCTTTGGCCTGAAAGCCAAGTCTGGAGGAAACCAGGCACCGCTCATCACCTGGCCAATACCATCCCTACAGCGAAGCATGGTTGTGGCAGCATCATGCTGTGGGGATGTTTTTCAGCATCAGGGACTGGGAGACGAGTCAGGATCGAGGGAAAGAGCAAAGTACAGAGAGATCCTTGATGAAGTCCTGAGCACTCCGGAGCAGGTTCTCAGACTAGGGCGAAGGTTGACCTTCAAACAGGACATTGACCCGAAGCACACAGTCAAGACCACGCAGGAGTGGCCCAGCCAGAGCCCGGACTTGAACCCAATCAAACAGCTCTGGAGAGACCTGAAAATAGCTGTGTTACAACAGTCCTCATCCAACCTGACAGAGCTTGAGGATCTGCAGAGCAGAATGAGACAAACTCCAAAAATACAGGTGTGCCAAGCTTGTAGCATCATACGCAAGAAGACGTGATGCTATAATCGCTGCCAAACGTGCTTCAACAAAGTTGTGAATAAAGGGTCTGAATACTTATGTAAATTTGATTTTTAACAAATTAGCAACATTTTCTAAACCCGTTTTTGCCTTGTCATTATGGGGTATTGTATGTAGATTGAAGGAAAACATTTATTTTTATCCATTTTAGAATTAGCCTGTAACCTAACAAAATGTGAAAAGTCAAGGGGTCTGAATACTTTTCAAATGCACTGTACCTGCATTTGTCCAATACAAACTCGTTTTAAACTAAATGCAGGTAGGTCCCTACGCGTTTGTCAACAAAAACTACTTTCTATTGGACAAAGGCAGGTAGGTCCCACTCCCACTGGTTATTAAAGTAAACAGTTTCCATTGCAAAACCTTTTGCAACAGCCCAAACGTTTTGTAACAGAATCCAACTAATTAATACACTCCTGCTCTCTCCCCTGTCCATGTAATCTAACTCAACAAGACCAAAACGGCAAAACTGATCCTAAAATCAGCATTCTCCGAGACGCTTCGTGATTATGAGCCCAGGACAAGTCTTCCCCATTCAGAGGCTAACTGCTTTCGTGCCTATTGACGATAGTATCTTCTGGTCGGGGAGTGACGTTCTGAACGTATCGCTTGCGGTACGGGTCCCTTTATTGGGTTAGTGTTTCCACATGATCATATCTCCATGTTACATTGCTTGTTTACGGAACACATAGGCGGCCACCTGTGCTAATTAGCTATGTGTGTAAAGGTAAATTGGTAGGAAGTGTAATTCATCAACTGAAGGCACAAACAGCTTATGAATGTGTAAAACTGCAACTCTATAAAGAGGAATATCAGCATTTTTCTTCACGAGTGAAAGCAATAATTGACGTTTCTAAACGTCAACACAGCATTGGGAATGTAGTTCGCAAAGCGAGGACAAGCCAAGTGTTTTGTCTCTGACATCGAGCCCTGGGCTAGTAACGTTAAGTCTGATCCAGCCACTCTGATTTATTATGTTATTAATTACCTACATGCCAAACAACTTGGCGTTAGTCAACACTTCAAATATGAATGTGCAGTTCCTTTGTAGACCACTGGTAGTTGGTTGGCAGTGTAAGCTATCAAATATTGCCTTCCTTGCCGAGCTAGAACATGACAATTAGTTAGTGGTTATAAACTTTTAAGCCGATTTACAATAATAATTGTACAGTTTACACCAGATTTATGTATGACACTTTGCGGTCATGAATTTGGTCCGTAACTTAGCATTAGCTGGCTTTCTTCCTGACTCTTTGGACTATAATACATTTAGCATTTCTAAAGGTCAGAACATTTGAAAGCAAACGACAATTTATAACACTTAAACCAAACTAAAAACGTTAGCTAACTTACTACATAAAAATGGAGCTGGCTCGCGATTGTAACGTTAACGTAGTTAGTTACTAGTAGCCTAGCATGCTGATTTGACATCGGTGGTTTTCCAACTTAAGCCATTCAATTTAATTGTGATAGCATGCTATCCAACAAACATTCGATTTTCACACGACAGTTGTTTCGATCAGCTATACAAAGATATCTGAAAAACTTACCGTAAAATTGACTCCAGGATGGGTGATAACATTTCTTGTGATCATGAGTGATTCCCCAAACACCAAGGACAGACACTGGCGTAACGTTATCGTTTTGCAAACGCCATACAGTAAAATTCTCCTGACAAGACGTCATTCAGCTTTTTGTTAAGCATCGGATTTCTCTTTATCGTATCGGAAAGCCTCTCTCTCCGTCGAAGTAATACGTTATTGAGATCAGATAATTATACTTGTTATTTCCAAGAAGATTAGCTAGCAAAACTAGAAGAGAAGTGTTCTTGTTGGGGGTTAACAACTTTGCAATAAAGACGCATCCTGATTGGTCGGTGGCTGGCACCAATCTGTAGAGAACACTGGGTTGATGAGCTCACGCTCAACAACGAGAAAGTTCCATCTGTTGTACACGGTATTCTAAACCCTCTGTATTACCTTGAGAATGGAACACCTAACATACAAGATGGAAACAGACGCAGAAACGCAGTCTTTCAATTGCAGTACGGAAATGATTATTATATTATTTGAATGCTGCCTGCTGGTGCCTGAATGCAGGTTGGGAGAGATGTCAATCTGTACACTACTTACAGCTTGATTTAAATCAGTGGAAAAAAAATTATACAATGTATTATTTACGGGATTACAATTTTATTCTGTGATGGAACTATTCACAAAAACAAAAAAATTACCAGAAAGACCCACTAACGTCAAACTGTCTCCCTTGCAATAAAGGTCTAACACAACAGAAAACTAATTTGAACCATTGGGCATTCTCCCAACCTGTATTGGAGCCGAGCTTCCAACTCCTGATACCAATGTTCGCACCAACTGGGTCCTGTGGATTGGCCTTGTTCCCCTCCTCCTAGTGGCAGTGCTGATGCCATATGACTCAAGTATCTACAAATGCTCATTAGGCAGTGCAGCATCTGAAAACAGTGGCATCTGTATTTCTGTTGTTCAGATCAGGACACTATCCTGAGATTTATCCGGAGTTGGAAAATGCATGAATTCGCAAAAATAAGAGGTGAAATGCATCTGTTAAACTGTAGAAAACATGTGGGTAGCATAAGATGAACAGTGAGTTGACAGCTGGATCAGAGGCCTAGGCCACAGTGAGCCAAACATTCCTTGGCATCTTTCTAACAAAAAGAAAGCAAGGACAAATGACACACGCAGCATGGAACTATTTTGGGGTAATTTGTTTTGGAACTTTAATAAATAATTTCAGAAATAAAGTAATGCAAAATGTGAATGTGATGAAATAAAAAGGCACTTTAAAAACTGTGTTCTTACAACTAAGTGGGATGTTTGAAATTCTACAAAGATCTGAATGACGTCACTCCCTTAACACTGATCTTTATAACTGAAATGTAGTCACCATTATTCAATGGAAGAGTTTGATTAAACCATCTAATGAGAAGAGAATTATTCAACAGTAAAGAAAAACACGCTGAGGATACAGGTCAAGTAATAAACCATTCAGAACCCCATTCAGAACTCAATTTCTGTAACTGAAGCAAGACACTTAAAAATAAGGCATATTGTTTGCAAACAAGGCAGTGAGTTCTGTAATATTTGGCATCGCTATTAATTAAGAGTTTAATAGGGACCTGAGTTCTTTAAAACTAAACAATTTAAACCTGGAGCCCATAATACTACTAATGTACATTAATGTCATTTTATTTATAAAGATTTACAAATATCATGACTATCTTTAAAAAATAAACATTTAAATTGATTGTTCAGGTTGAATAATAAATTGATTAACATACCTTTGCTTCCAGCCCTTTTCTGTGACTAAAATATGGCTTTACACAGAATTTCCTACAAACTGTACACATTACAATTTACTGCTGTCCTCATGGCCAGCTATCGCTACGTATCTTGTCCCATATCGACATCCAATTTCACCCTCAAAAACAGAAATAATGGCTCCACGGTTCTATGAAAGGCACAACCACACCTTCAATGACCTTGCCAGTCCTGTGGCAAAAATAAAATCAGTTTAAACATTCCGCCAAGTTCCACAAAAAAGTAAAAACCAAAGTTTATACATACTGTACAATTTTTCAATTCAAATGATGCATAGAAAAAAAACGGTTAGTAAAACATATTGAAATAGTGGCAAAATGCACTGCTATTATTTGGTGACTACAAAAACAAACCGTGAACATAAACCCCCCACAATATTATTTTGCATACAGTGTTGTAATGACAGAAGATTCTCCATCATTTGCCCTCGTATTTTGGATTGACAACAGTTGTTACAGCACTCTTGTAGATGGGATTCTCACCCTGCAAAAGACAAGCAAAAATAGTGAGAAAAAGAGTAATCATGGATACATTGTCTTTGTCCCAAATAGCAGCCTATTCCCTATTTTTTTGTTAACCTTTTATTTAACTACATACATACAGTGGGGAGAACAAGTATTTGATAACCTGCAAAATCGGCAGTGTTTCCTACTTAAAGCATGTAGAGGTCTGTAATTTTTATTATAGGTACACTTCAACTCTGAGAGAAGGAATCGAAAACAAAATCCAGAAAATCACATTGTATGATTTAAGTAATTAATTTGCATTTTATTGCATGACATAAGTATTTGATCACCTCCCAACCAGTAAGAACTCCAGCTCTCACAGACCTGTTCTTTGAGAAGCCCTCCTGTTCTCCACTCATTACCTGTATTAACTGCACCTGTTTGAACTTGTTTGAAAGACACCTGTCCACACACTTAATCAAACAGACTTCAACCTCTCCACAATGGCCAAGACCAGAGAGCTGTGTAAGGACATCAGGGTTCAAATTGTAGACCTGCACAAGGCTGGGATGGGCTACAGGACAATAGGCAAGCAGCTTGGTGAGAAGGCAACAACTGTTGGCGCAATTATTAGAAAATCGAAGAAGTTCAAGATGACGGTCAATCACCCTTGGTCTGGGGCTCCATGCAAGACCTCACCTCGTGGGGCATCCATGATCATGAGGAAAGTGAGGGATCAGCCCAGAACTACACGGCAGGACCTGGTCAATGACCTGAAGAGAGCTGGGACCACAGTCTCAAAGAAAACCATTAGTAACACACTACGCATGGATTAAAATCCTGCAGCGCACGCAAGGTCCCCCTGCTCAAGCCAGCGCATGTCCAGGCCCGTCTGAAGTTTGCCAATGACCATCTGGATGATCCAGAGAAGGAATGGATAAGGTCATGTGGTCTGATGAGACAAAAATAGAGCTTTTTGGTCTAAACTTAACTCGCCGTGTTTGGAGGAAGAAGGATGAGTACAACCCCAAGAACACCATCCCAAACGTGAAGCATGGAGGTGGAAACATTCTTTGGGTTTGCTTTTCTGCAAAGGAGACTGGACGACTGCACCGTATTGAGGGGGGGGATGGATGGGGCCATGTATCGCGAGATCTTGGCCAACAGCCTCTCTCCCTTAGTAAGAGCATTGAAGATGGGTCGTGGCTGGGTCTTCCAGCATGACAACGACCCGAAACACACAGCCAGGGCAACTAAGGAGTGGCTCCGTAAGAAGCATCTCAAGGTCCTGGAGTGGCCTAGCCAGTCTCCAGACCTGATCCCAATAGAAAATATTTGGAGGGAGCTGAAAGTCTGTATTGCCCAGCGAAAGCCCCGAAACCTGTATGGGGGAGTGGGCCAAAATCCCTGCTGCAGTGTGTGCAAACCTGGCCAAGAACTACAGGAAACATATGATCACGGTAATTGCAAACAAAGGTTTCTGTACCAAATATTAAGTTCTGCTTTATCAAATACTTATGTCATGCAAATGAATTACAAAAAAAAAAAAAAAAAAATCATACAATGTGATTTTCTGGACTTTTGTTTTAGATTCCATCTCTCACAGTTGAAGTGTACCTATGATAAAAAATTACAGATCTCTACATGCTTTGTAAGTAGGAAAACCTGCAAAATCGGCAGTGTATGAAATACTTGTTCTCCCCACTGTACATACATAACTATTTTTGACCAGGGCCCATAGGTGCCATTTGGAATGTAGTCCAAAAAGAGAATCATTCGGTTAGAACCACTTCACATATCACATTGTTTGGTTAAAATGAATTCCAGAGCAGCACGTCCCCATTTGGACAATACGATTTTCAACATTTCAATAGGGACTTGCGAACAAAGCAGTCACCTGTCCTATAATCTAGCATGTTAATGGCACACCCAACAACATGCAGTTAAATACATGTTAAACCTTAACCCATTTAAAATAAAAGGCAGAGCGAATTGGATAGATGTTGGTGAGCTATAGACCACCGTAGTTTAAAAAAATATATATCCCATTTTATTAAGTGATTCATTTTTAGACAAATGTGTTCTTCAGGTTGCCTCAGACAGTACCAGAAACTGTAAACTCGCTACTGAAATGAGAAAATGGTTATATTACAGCTTTTGCTTTTAAGAAGTTGAATATATGTTTTTTTCTTAATGAAAATATCAGTGAAAAAGGGTGAAGAAAAGATGCAAAACTGAATCACAAAACACCACAAGGGGAAAGTAAAGTACATGCAGGAAAAGGGAAAAGAGAGATAGGCAATACAAACGTAAACTTATAGGACCACGCCTTTACGCCCATAGCTTGGATTCTGGAACTTATTTATAGGGCTCTTGTATATAGGATTCTCTTGCTATGGTCAACAATGAGACAGACAGGGGTCAGAGAAAAAAAGAACAAGAAAGAGCATGAAAAGAAAGTAAGCAGTAAAAGATGACAGGATGGAGGGAGTAATGGTTGAGGGACAAAGAAAGCAGAAAAGGTTTACCAACTAGGGGTCTATCCATCATTCAGAATACAAACATATCCAACCCCAATGGTTTAGCAATAGCCATGCTCTTTGAGAACGAGGTTACGTCCCAAATAGCACCCTATTCCATTTATAGTGCACTACCACTACTTTTGACCAGTACCACTATTTTTGACCAGGGCCCACGGGGGTTCTCGTCAAAAGGTAGTGCACTATTTAGGTAATATGGAGCCATTTGGGACTCGACCAGAGGCTATATTCTCTCTCAGCTGTGCACTCTCAGCACACAAGTGCTCTGTCATTCTACTATAAACATGAAATACTGTTGCTATGACTGTCAGAGCACACTGAGCAGCTGGATTGAGCTTTATTCTGTTGGTGACCAAGCACACCCTCTCCCTCAGCTTCATTGCCTATTATGGGCATGAAGTACTGATGAGTGGACAGATAGTGGCAGCACTCCTAGCCAGCAAAATGCCCATGGAGGAAAGGCCACTCCCTCAACAGCGTGACAGAGCCAGGTTTCTGTGCTGCCATTGTTGGCACAAAACAGGAGATGTAGCTAAAGAGATAGCCAAGGCACAAATATAACGGTTGGTTTTCGCACAGATAACCAAGGCAATTAAGTGCATCTCTTGGGATAGGCGTAAAAGGAATGCTGGATGAATGAGCTCTGAAATCACAAGCAGTAAGCTATATATATAATATATATGTGTGTGTTAGTTAATTTAGGACAGAAATTCATCTCACATTTCAAGAGTAGACCAGGGGCCGTATGCATCTAGTGTCTCTGAATAGGAGTGCTGATCTAGAGTCAGGCCCCCCTATCCATTCTATCTTATTCATTGTGATCTAAAGGCGAAACGGATCCTAGATCAGTACACCTACTCTGAGACACTTTATGAATGCAACCCCAGATATCTGAACAGTGAAAAGAAAGCAAATCACCACTAATATAAAAGTTGATATTCTTATTTTAAGCCAGCTGTGCTGGTGTGATCCAACAGGATGCCTTACCGTGTCCCATTTGGCGTTCATCTTCTCCTTCTCGAACTTGGCAAACTCTCTGCGGTCGTGGATGATCATGAGCAGCTTCCAGATGAGCAGTAGGGCCAGGCCAATGAGCACAATGCCCGCCACCACGCCAGCCACGATGGGGATGATGTCAGGGCCCGCTGGGCACTCTGGAGCACAGCAGGGAACACACATGGCAACATTATGCATTTACAGTTAATCATATACAATGGACTATGTACTTGTGTTTTGAAAGGCGTCCGCCAAATAAAATGTATAATTATAGGCCTACACTTTGGCTCTGTCCCAAATGGCACCCTATTCCCTTCATAGTGCACCATGACATTTTGTAGTACACTACTTTTGACCAGAGATTATAGGAATTAAAGGTGTCATTAGGGATGCGGGCTGTAAAATGCCATACAGACATGAAGTCATTAGGGCAGGCTATTCCTAAATGGAGGATCAAAGATATTTGCTTCTCAATGGTGCAGCACCAGCCATCCACTCACCCAGAGTCTCGACCACGTAGACCTCCCTCATTGTGTCATTCCTGACGGCGTAGGTGTAGTAGAACCAGCAGTCGTTGGCGTCCCTCTCCTTACAGTGGGATAGGGGGTAGGATTGGTCGGCTGGCTGGGGCAGCTTATCCCGATCCTTCACTCTGATCAGGTTGAAATAGCTGCAGTCCCTCTGACACGTGTCCTTCTTCTCTCCAGTTTCAAAGGCCCGGCACTGAACACACTCCCTTTTAGAGAGAGGACAATAACATGGTCAGGCTATAGCCATACAGATAGGTATTAAGATGAATAAAAACTGCTTTATCATTGTCTGTTTTTTTTTTAACAATACACATTTTTTCCCCAGGTTATACAGTGCCTTCGGAAAGTATTCAGACTCCTTGACTTTTTCCACATTCTGTTAGGTTACAACCTTACTCTAAAATGTATGGCCCTCAATCCACACACACCCACCACATAATGATTTTTAAAAATGTGCTTTAAGAAATGTCTGCTGATTCATTTAAGAAAAAATGGTATCATATTACATAAGTATTCAGACCCTTTACTCAGTACTTTGCTAAATCACCTTTGGCAGCGATTATAGCTTAGTCTTCTTGGTTATGACACTACAAGCTTGGCACACCTGTATGAGGACTTTGTTCCCTTCTGCTCTGCAGATCCTCTCAAGCTCTGTCAGGTTGGAAGGGGAGCATCTCTGTACCGATATTGTCAGGTCTCTCTGTTCGATCGGGTTCAAATCCGTGTTCTGGCTGGGCCACTCAAGGACATTTAGAGACTTGTCCCAAAGCCACTCCTGCGTGGTCTTGGCTGTGTGCTTAGGGTCGTTGACCCAGTCTGAAGTCTTAACCTGTTCCAGAGCGCTCTTCATTAAGGACCTCTGTACATCTTTGCCTCCATCCTGACTAGTCTCCCAGTCCCTGCTGCTGAAAAACATCCCCACAGCATGATGCTGCCACCACCACCATGCTTCACCGTAGGGATGGTGCCAGGTTTCCTCCAGACGTGACGCTTGGCATTCAGGCCAAAGAGTCCAATCTTGGTTTCATTAGACCAGATAACCTTCTTTCTCATGGTCAGTCTAGGTGCCTTTTGGCAAACTCGAAGCGGACTGTCATGTGCATTTTACTGAGGAGTGACTTCAGTCTGGCTACTCTACCATAAAGGCCTGATTGGTGGAGTGCTGCAGAGATGGGAGAAGGACAACCATCTCCATAGAGGAACTCGGGTTCTTGGTCACCTCCCTGACCAAGGCCCTTCTCTCCCCGAGAGCCTTGGTGGTTCCAAACATCTTCCATTTAAGAATGATGGAGGCCACTGTGTTCTTGGGGACCTTCAATGCTGCAGAAATGTTTTGGTACCCTTCCCCAGATCTGTGCATTGACACAATCCTGTCTCTACGGACAATTCCTTTGACTTCAAGGCTTGGTTTTTGCTCTGACATGCACTGTCAACGGTGGGAACTTATATTGACAGGTGTTCGCCTTTCCAAACCATGTCCAATCAATTTAATTTACCACAGGCAGACTCCAATGAAGTTGTAGAATCAAAGGGATTGAATACTTATGTAAATAAGCTAAAAAACTGTTTTTGCTTTGTCATCATGGGGTAGTGTGTGTAGATTGAGGAATTATTTTTATTTAATCAATTTCCGAATAAGGCTGTAATGTTACAAAATGTGGAAAAAGTTAATGGGTCTGAATCCTTCCAAAGGCAATGTACAAATCCACAACTCCCTGTCAGCATTGTGGGTGGGTAATAACAGAGATAAAGAGACGATGTTGTCTATGGTTAACACCCTGAACAGGGACTCACTTGTGCTCGGCGCAGACTCCGGGGCAGGTGGGGCAGATCTCACAGGTGGGGCCCTGGAACTTGGGGTTGGTGCATTTGCAGACGCCACACTCGCAGGTGCCCCGGCCATTACATATCTGCTTGTTGGCTGCCAGGCAGGTGGAGGTGTCCAGGGAACAGTCGCAGGCGCTGCCTGTGTAGTTGGCATCGCAGATACACACCCTGCACTCACAACGCCCATGTCCTAGTAGAGGGGAGGAGAAAATAAGAGACTGAATCTATGCTTGGCCTACACTACACAGCCATCCATTTTGAAGAATCATCCAAGCAAACATTTTCATTCAGTAGGTTAGGCCATGGCTGAGGAAAGAGGTGGAGAAAATGGACGATTCATGATATGCTGTACATTTTAAAAACACGTTCTTTCAGTATTTTATTCTCTAGATGTTACAGTATGCAGCAGTGTTGAATGAATACAATAGGTCTACGAAAACTTGCATACATTCAAACAAAGAGGGCCAGCCACAGGTCCTACCTCCACAGAGTTTGTTGTTGGAGCGGTCACAGTTGAAGTTGTCACAGTCGCAAAATTTCCCGCTGTACCGTTCCTCGGGATTCTCCCTCTTCTTACACTCACAAGTTCCACACACACAGTCTCCATTGTTGCTGCAGATGTCTGTACCGTTGTCCTTCCGACAGTTACCGTCCAGGTCGTCTGTCCTCACCTCGTCTGTGCTGCACTCACACAGCCTGCCGATACGTCCTTCGTTGCACCTGAGCCAAAGCAAGATCGTATTCATTAGTGCACATGGAAGCAAAAAATGTCACTGCGGAAAACAAAAACAAGCATTTCTTATTGGATAAGTTAATGTAGTCCCTTTTGGTCCCTTTTCTACCGTTTGGATCCTAGTGAATATGACCCGTTTAGTTTCAGAAGAACATTATGGTAATTCACACCTGAAAATCAGAACCCAAACCAGTTTTTTATGTTGTGCCTACCTGCAGGCTCCACACTCAAAGGTCCCGTTGCCATTGTGGCAGATCTTGCTGAGAGGTTCTCCGCCTTTGGAACATTCACATTCGCAGATGAAGTTGAGGACGATCTCCACATCCTCATTGAAACCCAGCGGCTTGATCCTAATGGTCTCCGACTTGCCTTGAGATGGACACTTCTGGGACTCGATGGTAATGTCAAAGGACACCTAGGAGATAGGATGATAGAAGGCATTAGTAAGCTCCTGGAGACTGGTCTTGAGAAGGACCTCTGAGCTGAAACGTTGAGTAACGGTCAAATATATTCCCTCTCGTTTTTCCAATAGTAACCCCCTAAAAATGTCTTGGATGGTTTACAAATTTTTCTAGATGTATTACATTAACAAATGTAAATTCTCCACCCCTATTTCAATAGAGACCAGACCACCAAGGACAGGAAGCGCTCGCTCTCACTTACCTCATCTCCAATGGAGATGTTAGAGCATTTTCTTCCATTCTCTCCCGTACCAACCACGCCATTCTTGCAGATGGACTTGTATTTTATGGACACACCTTCAGGCACCTTGTTGTTCTCCAGAATGACTTCAGATGAAAGAGACTACCAAACACAAAGAATGTTAACCAAATGTGTCATTAGAAAAAACCTGGTAAAAAGTAGTACACTATTTGGGACAGATCCCAGGTATTGATTTTCTGCACAGTAATTATTAGCTTCACAAAACAGCCTTTCCCATTCAAAGCTGGTGTCAAAGCGAGGGGGTTAAACTCACATTGTAAGAATCGATAATGAGCTTGATGACGTTGCTAGAGTTGGAGGACAGGGTTCCTACTGCTGACTTGGGGATGAGATTCTTCAGTTCCTTGTAAACCGGCTGGAATTCCTCAGTAACTGCAAAAATTGTCTGAATGTTGTTGTCGCTCAGTTTCTGGACCAAATGGGCAATGGAGGGATAGTCCTATTAATTGAAAAGAAATGCAAGATGAAAATGTCAAAACAAACATCCAACGAGACATCAGCCAGTCATACAGCATGTTATGCCATATATGATAACCTTATTGTCCGTTCACATGGAAATTAAATTTGTGAGGTGAGCACACAAAATAAGCACACTATAATGCAACAAATGCAATACAAAGTGTCTGGAAGGTATAGAGTATATAGTATACAGAGAAACACATACGTAGTAATGGCTCATGGTGTACATGTTGTTTTCCAGATGACACTTTCCATCGTTGGGCAGAACGATGCCGCCCAGTTTGCCGTCTCCAGCAAAGTGGAACCCAGCATCAGTGGAGAACACCAGCAGACGAGTGACGTTCCTCCAGCCAATGGCATCCTGCAGGGGAATGGACAGAAACAAATACAACCAATTAGAGCTCTCGAAAAATAAATTGTCCAAAATATATCAAAATTCCTTGTTGCAATGCTTTGCACTAGGGCTCAACCAATTTAGACGACTTGGCGATTGTTTGGTTGATAAGCTGTTCTTTAAGTCAGGCAGTAGCAACATTTTTAACAAATCATGGTGTATAAGACATCTGTCTGATGGACTGATCCATTGGTATTTGGTATTTTATTACGATCCCCTATAGCTGTTGCAAAAGCAGCAGCTACTCTCCCTGGAGTCCACACAAAACATGAAACATAATATAGAACATCATTAGACAAGAACAGCTCAAGGACAGAACTACATACATTTTTAAAAAGGCACACGTAGCCTACATATCAATGCATACACACAAACTATCTAGGTCAAATAAGGGAGAGGCGTTGTGCTGCGAGGTGTTGCTTTATCTGTTTTTTGAAACCAGGTTTGCTGTTTATTTTAGCAATATGAGATAGAAGTTCCATGCAATAAGGGCTCTATATAATACTGTACGTTTTCTTGAATTTGTTCTGGACTTGGAGACTATGAAAAGATCCCTGGTGGCTTGTCTGGTGGGATAAGTGTGTAAGTTGACTATGCAAACAATTTGGGATTTTCAACACATTGCATCACTTCTTATTTTTATAAGAAACGTTAGTCTCCTCAACTCTTAGCCAAGAGAGACTGGCATGCATAGTATTTATAAGCCCTCTGATTACAAATAAGAGCAAAACGTGCAGCTCTGTTCTGGGCCAGCTGCAGCTTAACTAGGTCTTCCTTGCAGCACTGGACCACACTACTGGACAATAATCTAGATTAGACAAAACTAGAGCCTGCAGAACTTGCTTTTTGGAGGGTGGTGGCCGTGGGGGTGGCACAGTCCATCGGTGTAAGACATTTGCTACTGAAATTGTATATGGTTATATTATGTAAAAACAATGGTGCAAAAATAATATTATTTTATAACAAATGCGCTTTGTACCGCGTTGGATAGTGGTTGCTGTCCGCGGTTCTGAAACACAGTGCACTGTTAAATTGACACCTTTTCCTAGACCAGGTTGCAATGTGCATAATAGCAAAGTTAACCCGCATATTGGTGTGGAGAACAATGCGGGGGAGACAGCAGCGGAGTTAGGAGAAAAAAGCCGCCCTTGCCTTAATTGTCTAAGACAATTGAGGAGAGGGAACCAATTAGGTCTATAAATCAATAGCCTAACTGTTTAATGTGCCTGGCTTTATAAATCATCATATCTACAGAAATAAGACCGATCCTGGTGCCTGTGTGATTAATAGCCTACTGATTCTGTGCGCACCAAGCCTCAGGCAACCACAACATGTCAGATAAAGTACACAAATGCAGCTGTTTTTAATATTTGTTATGCTGTAATAAAGGCTTTACACTTGGTTTTCCATTAAACCAGCCTCTCGTATTATTTATTATTTATTTAGTGTTCTTTACACTGTTCTAAATGATTTGTATTTCTAGTAGTCACAGTCACTCGCAGTTTGGTTTTAACACAGTCTGAGCCAGGCCCAGCACAATCAAATCAATTGCGGTCGGACTCCTGCTAGTCATTTGTGTGTCTTAATTATTTCATCAAACAGTTCGCTTAAAGCATCAGACAAGCTCGGTGCCTATAGTTGATTTGATTAAAATGCATAGCATGTGTCTATATATGGAGAAATATATTTTCAAATTTTCAACCAACCGATTGGTCAAATGAACAGACAACTTTTAGTTTTTTGGGGTACAGCCCTACTTTCCACTGGTTGGTATTATTTCAATCATTCTAGCTGATTTGGAACATTTCTGTACTTCTGGGCTGATCTAGGATCAGGTCCCCCCTGTCCATGTAATCTTATTTATCTTGATCAGTGGTACTACTGATTGATCCTAGATCAGTCGTACAACTCTGCGCTTTATGAATGCAGGCCCTTAACGGAGACTAGCACACTTAGCCCAGGCCAGGTCACTCACCCCACAGACCGCCACCTGCATGATGGCATCAAAGCCTCCCTCAGGGGAGTCCAGGTTTCCAGAGATCTGCTGCTTGCTGACCAGGCTGTTGAACTGCTGCCCATTCTCGGTCAACTTGAGCACGTTCTTATAGCTGAAAGGGCTGGTGCAGTTCTCATTGCTCGTGCAGGGGTTCAACAGCCTGGCTGGGGTGGTGCTGATGTAGGGCATCACAGTCTTCTCCACAAATGAGCCGAAACCTGGTTAGGAAAACAGTCAAGGTTTAGAAAGAGCTGGCAGAGGAGGCAGAAATGGGTAGCATCTGGCTGTAGCTAAGGAGGAAGGACAGGAGTTGGGAAACCAAGATCTAACATCCAAAGACAGGCTAGCGGCAGGGGGAGGCAGGAGAGAAACATTGAGGAGTGGTGTCCCCCGGCTTATAACCCTGTAAGCTAGTCTACAGACAGGCAGAAATGTCCAGCAACTAACTACCTATCTGTATAAAGAAGACCTTTTATAGTCGGTCGAAGAGTTGTTTTACTTTGAACGTTTTAAAGTTGAATGTGTCTTACCAATCCTGAAGTCTGACGTGATCTCCTGCATCTCACGCATCAGGTCAGTCCCCAGGTTCTTGACATTCTCCAAATCATCTTTCATGGAGAAAGAGAGGTCCATCAAGTAGTAGAGGTCGATGGGGTAGTCCTCTGCCCGCTTGAACTTCAGCTTAAACGTCTGGGCCTCACCTGCATGGTGGAAATAGAATGGAACAGATTCAGAGAACATGATGACTTCATCATTCCGGATGATACAAACAGCAACAGGATTCTGACTGACAATTTAGATATAGCCATCAATGACTGCATGTTAACGGAAAGTTCAAGAAATATTTCATATCCTAGCAGGAGGCAGGGTCGGTATTCACAAAACCTCTTATTAGAGTAGGATTGCTGATCTAGGATCAGTTCCTCAATGTCCGTCTAATCTTATTCATTATGACCTACAAGATAACTCCTGACCTGTGCTGATATAGGATCAGATTTAAGGCTTTACCAGATCGGAGGTTGAGGCTGAGTTTCTGGGGCTGGATCTGAGTGATCTGGTCAGGCTTCAGCTTCTCAGCCACGTCCTTCTTGCGGTTGGTGACGGGCTTGTCCTTGTCGATGGAGATACTGCCCCGGGGGTTCTCGATCTTGGCCTTACTGCAGCCCTTCGTGATCAGGGACTTCAGCTCATCACAGCGAGCTGACTTAGACTCTCCCTGCTTCAGGAAGTCCTGCACAGAGGAAGAAAACAAAACACGTCCTCATTAGCGATGACAAATAACCCAAACTTTATTCAACTTTTCACAATAGTTATCATAGATACAAAAATACACGGTTTGCCTGTCAAGACTGGCCCATGACTAGAAATGCCCTGGAGGTTTGGATTGTAATGAGTTCTGTCCTCTAGCTATTTAATGTTACCCTGCACGTGCAAGCTATCTGAACACTTTCCCTACGTCCCTAATGGCACCCTATATAGTCCACTACTTTTGACCATGGCCCATAGGACTCTGGACTAAAGTAGTGCCCTATGTAGGGAATCGAGAGAATTTGGGACACAGAAATAGGCCATTCTCCGTCGGGAACAGGCAAAGTTTAGATTGGATGCCCATCATTTCACACATTTACTGCAGTGGTTTGCCAAAGACAATGTGCCAAGTCTGAATGAAAATAGTACTATGTCTGGCGTCATTCTTAAAAAGGGGATTTTTCTGAATCAAACCATCACACATAATTTTATAATGGGTATTATTGCTGAAGATGTCAGTTTTTGCTTCTGTCTCATCAGTGTTGAACGAGGTACCTGACATTTGGTGTTGCTCATTGAGATTGGTAAACAGGCCGACTGCACTAAGTTCTTCAGCAGCCTGCATTGTTGACCTTTGATAAAGAACAGGCATGCATCCCACATGGGCACCCTATACCCTATATAGTGCACTACACTTGACAAGGCCCCATAAGGCACAAGGCAAAAAGTAGTGCACCATGTAGGGAATAGGGTGCCATTTGGGACACAAGCCCAGGCAAGCTCTGACAGGAAGCGTCAGGGTGAGTTATGTTCTGCAACGTGACTCACGACGGCTCTGCATTACAATACTCTGAGTTGCCTGCACCCCCCCCCCCACTACCATTTCACAGCAAGCTCTCTAACTGGTATTGGAATGATATCCCTGCCATTGTTAACCTCTAAATACAAACACTGTTGAGGTAACTGCTTCTAGTTCGATAAGTCGAAACATTCTGCCCCTGTGAGCGTGTGCACTCAAACAACTATCCAAAGACACACTTACAGCGTCTGTACACCATCCACATCTCTCTGCCACCTGGATGCATTCGCCACATGATTGTGCATTTGCCTTGATGCAATCACTGCCCTCTGAAAGGAAGAAGCAATACTTTGTAAGAAACAGCCACAACTATTTGCCAAGAGGCAGCATTCAGAAAGTTTGCGTCATAAACGGCACCCGATTCCCCGTCTAGTGCACTACTGTGGTCTACTGTGGTCAAAAAGTAGTGCACTACATTGTATATAGGGTTCATTTGGGATGCAGAAATTTAAAGCTGCCCCTCTAGCTGGCCCAACATGCTATTTCACTTCTTCCAATATATTCCATTGAAAGCCAGGCAGCTCTGTAGACAATTTTTTGAATACACAACATCCTCCCATTAGGACAACCGGTCTCCTCAAACCATAATGCAATCCTAAAATTAACTGCCACACTATCATGATCTGAAGAATATGCATCAAAGAGCAACAAAGATAAGTCAATAGAGCAGACAAAACAGCAAGATGTAGAACATTGTGTGTCTTGTGTGTGTCTCAAATGACCTTACCTTGCTGTGCACTGCAGAAACATAGGATTCCTAATAATGTTGCTATAGAAAGTAGCTTCAGATCCATCTGAAAGGAGACAAAACACACAGTGGATTAATTCAATCTACTGGACATGGATTGAGTGAAGCACATATCATTCTAAAAGCAAGAAGCCACAAAGGGCTGTAATTGGAAAAGATATTGCGATATAGGTATAAAAAGTCTCCCTGGTCTTAAAAACCTGCTGTATGTAAAACATTGTGTGCTACAGCTTGGAAAATAAATATATGCGTCTCTGGATGACAACATAGTTTGTTTTCCTAAAGAAGTTAAATATGCTTTGTGTTTTGTTTCCTTGCCAAGATACTAAACAAGAATCGCGATACTGGCATCTTCCAAGCCGTACAAAAGGACCTCTTTATAAGTCGCAGTGTAGAATATGCATGTCAGTGGTTATGAAGCTGTGGTAAAGCATTTGGTGGAGGGTTTTAAGTGTGAGAACATCTAGATACGTTTCCTGCATGTGACCAAATCTAACGTTTTGTTAGGCCTCTAACATGAGGGTGTTTTGAGAAGTGTGCAAAACATTTAGCACAACACGAACAAAGCAAGTTAATTTCATGTAGGGATAGACGGCTGCTTTTAAGCACGCCGAAGGTAGTCAGGGATGGGAATATCTAGTCCGGTCATCTTCAGATAAGGACCTACACACCCCCAGAGATACACAGAGGACAGGAGTCAAAGTCCTTGCTTTAAATGTGTTCGTCAGCACTTGAAGGAAGACATTGTTCGAGCTGCTGCAGCTTAATCACTTTTAACATAAATAGAAAACTAATGCAGCACTCAGAACACTACCACCATTGTCACTGAACAGAAAACCCATCAAAAAATGATTTAGGAGAAGAAGAAAAAAATCATCAGCTGAATTCTGATGTCATTTTCGTTACAAGACCTTGGAAACATGGTGGCCAACATTCATATTGGTCTAACCCCGATACAGAGAAGATCTGTAAGCATTGCACTGCCTACATTTCACAGTAAATATCTGCGTGCGCCATTCCTGAAAAGACTGCACACAAACAAAGAGATGTCTAAAATTGGTGCACGCCATACATACACGTATCCCGTAAATCAGACCCGTCCTGAAACTGTGCGAGTGTCAACGAGCATTAAAAAACTATTTTATGGCGACAGTAACGCCCTTATTTGCTGTACAATTTGGAAGTATTCGAATTAGGCAGAGGAAATGGCAATAACGAACTTGATCAAATGTCTTTGGAGGTGATGGCAGAAAGTTAAACATTTGCTATAAGCCTAGACAAAAAGTTTCTGAAAGAGCAACAATTGCAAATAGCTGTGGACCTGTAAACAGACCGTTTGAATTTAATAGGACCTAATGTTTAGCATTTACTTTTTCTCCAACCTATGCTGTGCTGCCTGCGAATTCTGAAACAATGTCTACTCACAGTGGTAGCCATGCACACTTCAATACCAAATATCAACTGTCTGTTCACCTGTATGCTATATTAACCACACTTTTCTGATGCATAGAGGTAAATACTTAAAATAGTGTATCTAATAGGGCCAAATAAATGAGAGATGCGCATGGTGATTTGTTGTAGACTATAACTACTTTGGGAATATGAACCCATTGCGGTGAGAAAAGGCGAAGAAGTTATTCTGCAATGGTTGTGAAAATATTGTGTGTAAAAAATGCAACAGTCTACTCAATAAATTTAAAATGACAATATTCAGACTTAAGCTACAGAAGTAACCTACAACGGTCTGTTCCACGTCAATAAACTGCACCCCGGATCGGATGGCATACAGAAAAATACATGAACTGGCTTATCTGTTTAGTACTGTAAAGCGGATCCAATTGTACAAGCGACGGGAAGAACGGTATCCTTGTTGTAGGCATATGCTACCTCGTGACTATGAAACCATCACAGAAAAAAGTGAGGAATTGATTACGCATTGATCATGGAAATTAAATAAATAGCCGAGGAAATAGAGGCCTATTCCTAATTATTTTAAAATGCAATTAAATAGATTCTCTATTCTCACTAATGGCAAATGATTGCATCGTGTTACGAACCTGTTCATAGTTATGAATAAGCATGTCCATCATATCTACTTGCAATGCAATTAGAGATGCACCAATATGACATTTTGGCCGATACCCAATATTTTCCTTGCCAAAAAACCCGATACCGATATGTAAAAATCTTGCGGCCTCTTAAGCATTCTAGTACAGTTAAATAGTTAACACACACAGCGGTCGAAGGCGCTGCATCTCAGTGCAAGAGGCGTCACTACAGTCCCAGGTTCGAATCCAGGCTGTATCACATCCGGCCGTCGTCCGAGCCGTCATTGTAAATAAGAATTTGTTCTTAACCGACTTGCCTAGTCAAATAAAGTTCACACAAAAAAAGTTATTTTGTTGGCATTTACGCATGTCCCCATTACCAGTAAAACATAATCAAAACCTATTTCTTTCACTTACTTGCTGTGCTGTTTCGTTGATGAGTCATTTCATTCTCAACAAGGATTTCTATGGAACACCCTTTGGGTCGTTGAGTGTCAAATAACAACTTGACGTGTCAAATAACACAACATCTGTTTCAGTAGCTATAGTTAGCTAGCTAACTATATAGCTTGGTGTCATCTAAAATGACCCTAATTTATAATACAGTTCTTATTTGATTAATGGTGGTCGGACCCATCTATGTGAAGCTAGCCACAACAGGGATTAGCCACAATAGTGGACTTTGCGGATTAGCCTTCAAAATAAAAGTATTGCATAATTCTACTATTTGTATTCTTTTACGTCACTGTCACTTTGCAACACATAACTCGGTCCGGTCGGGCCTCACAAGCCAGATTAAGCTATCTTATTATGTTAGCTTTGGGCAACATGGTTAAGTAGCTGGCTAGCTATTTATTTTCATGAACTGAAGTTCAATTTCAATCTAATACTTACTCACAAGGATTCCTAAATCATTGCTAAGAATCATGAAAATGACTGCAGTTTCTACTGGCCATTTTTTTTTTCAATCTGGTGGTATTGGTGCTAGCTAGGTACCAAGCTAAAGCTAGCTACCCCAGAAGTTGGTTCTAGCTAGGTGGGTAGCTAGCTACCCCAGAAGTTTCAGCCAAACAAATTATGCTTTATTACCAACGCGGTATTGTAAAAACATAGTTTGTGGCCGGTGTTTACTTGTTTGCAGACCCTTTGTACAGCTTTGACAGTGCTACTGTATATTTTTTGACACGCAAAGACCCAAACGGCGTTCCATAATATGTATGTCGTGAAGCGAATAGCAGTGACGCTATTACTGTGTTACTTCGGTAGGGCAACATCTGAAAAATAGCACACTTGGTAGTGTGTACCGGTGCTCAACCAGTCAGCAAAAGTCTAGATCACCCACGACAGAGAACGGTTGATTGTTAAGGGCAATGAATTCCATCATCTTGCCTTTCATGGATTTTGCCTTTGAGTTGTCTAGCTGAAATTGTCTTACTCTTTCAAATGACTGCTCGACTTCTTGACTGCTCGATCCACACAGCAGACATTGTGTGGGCTAGGTTAGGAATGCTGTGTTGCACATCTAGAGAAACATTGTACGTGGCGTTATTACGTAATATACCTACGTTATATAGGAATGCACGGTAGCTTTGACATCGGTTTTTAATGTCTGCGTTAAACTAGACATCGGCTGATACTGATGTTGGCATCTTTAGCTAATATCGTCCGATTCCGATATATCGTACATCCCTAAATGCAATACTTCAACCACTAGAAACTTTGCATACGCATGGTCTCAAGTTTGTAGAAAGGTGAGCACATTTTCACATCAAGTTCAGTTTTTATAAATGCCAACTTTCCATGAAAAACATGCGTGTACACACGGTTTATAAAAGAGACCCCAGGATCCCAAATGGCACCATATTCCCTATATAGCGCCCTACTTTTGACCAGGCCCCATAGGACTATAGTCAAAAGTATTGCACTATATAGCAAATAGGGTGGCATTTGGAACACATTGCTTGACAAGACCACTGCTTCCTAACACAGAGCAGAGAATAGAGGTGTGAGTCCTCTACTCCCATATATGGTCCGGCAGCTACATGCCTCCCCAAAGTCCTCCTCCTCCTTGCTCTCTCTCCCAGTGACACATTTCCTCTGACGGCCTGGAATCTGCCCAGTTCTTCTCACTTATGAAGTCAGCACCTCTCAAGTTCTCTCCCTCTCTCAGCCCGGTAAAAGACACAAAGAATGACGGAGAGAGTCCGCCTTGCCAACAATACTTGGTTAAAGAGAGTCAGAGAACAGAAATAGCCTTATTGGGTATCTTATACTGTAGCATTACCCACTTCACAAATATCACTGAAATATCTCAAAAGTACACCCAGTACTGCATTTCTTTTCTTGACAAAATGATCAGCTTGAGAGAGTTGTGTCTCTGGAACAGATTCCACATGTAGTTGTACACAAGCACCCACAAACTACCTCAGGCATTTGCGTACGTGAACACAGTCTAGCCTCCAGTGCCTTCAGAAAATATTCAGACCCCTCGACTTCCCACATGATTAAATTACAGCCTTATTCTAAAATTGATTAAATCGTTTCCCCCCCTCAATCTACACAAAATAACCCATAATGACAAAGCAGAAACTATTTTGAGAAAATGTTGCTAATTTACATTTAAAAATATATATATATAAAAACAGAACTATCATATTTACATACACTACTGTTCAAAAGTTTGGGGTCACTTAGAAATGTCCTCGTTTTGAAAGAAAGGCTATTTTCTTGTCCATTAAAATAACATCAAATTGATCAGAAATACAGTGTAGATATTGTTAATGATGTAAATTACTATTGTAGATGGAAAAGGCAGATTTTTTTATGGAATCTCTACATAGGCGTACAAAGGCCCATTGTCAGCAACCATCACTCCTGTGTTCCAACGGCACATTGTGTTAGCTAATCTAAGTTTATAATTTTAAAAGGCTAATTGATCATTACAAAACCCTTTTGCAATTATGTTAGCACAGCTGAAAACTGTTTTTCTGCTTAAAGAAGCAGTACAACTGGACGAGTATCTGTAGCGTCAGCATTTGTGGGTTCGATTACAGACTCAAAATGATCAGAACCAAAGTATTTTCTTCTGAAACTCGCCAGTCTATTCTTGTTGTGAGAAATGAAGGCTATTCCATGCGAGAAATCTCCAAGAATCTGAAGATCTCGTACAACACTGTGCACTTCTCCCTTCACAGAACAGCACAAACGGTCTCAAACCAGAATGAATAGAAAGACGAGTGGGAGGCACCGGTGCACAACTGAGCAAGAGGACAAGTACATTAGTGTCTCTAGTTTGAGAAACAGACGCCTCAAGTCCTAAACTGCCAGCTTCATTAAATAGTACCCGCTAAAAGCACCAGTCTCAACGTCAACAGTGAAGAGGCGATTCCGGGACACTGGCCATCTAGGAAGAGTTGCAAAGGAAAAGCCATATCTCAGACAGGCCAATAAAAAGAAAAGATTAAGATCGGCAAAAGAACACAGAAACTGGACAGAGGAACTCGGCCTAGAAGGCCAGAATCCAGTAGTCGCTTCTTCACTGTTGACATTGAGACTGGTGTTTTCAGCAGGTACTATTTAATGAAGTTGCCAGTTGAGGACTTGTGAGGCGTCCCCACAGCATGATGCTGCCACCAGCACTCTTCACCGTAGGGACGGTGCCAGGTTTCCTCCAGACGTGACACTTGGCATTCAGGCGATGGAGTTCAATCTTGATTTCATCAGACCAAATAATCTTGTTTCTCATGGTCTGAGAGGCTTAAGGTTCCTTCTGGCAAACTCCAAACGGGCCGTCATGTGCCTTTTACTGAGGAGTGGCTTCCACCTGGCCACTCTACCGTAAAGGCCTGATTGATGGAGTGCTGCAGAGATGGTTGTCCTTCTGGAAGGTTCTCCCACCTCCACAGAGGAACTCTAGAGCTCTGTCAGAGTGACCATCAGGTTCTTGGTCACCTCCTTGATCAAGGCCCCTCTCCTCAGATTGCTCAGTTTGGCCTGGAGGCCAGCTCTAAAAAGAGTCGGTGGTTCCAAACGTATTCCATTTAAGAATGATGGAGACCATTGTTCTTGGGAACCTTCAATGCTGCAGACATTTTTTGGTACCCTTCCCCTGATCTGTGCCTCGACACAATCCTGTCTGAGGTCTACGGACAATTATTTCGACCTTATATAGACAGATGTGCCTTTCCAAATAATATCCAATCAATTGTATTTACCATGGGTGGACTCCAATCAAGTTTTAGAAGCATCAAGGATGATCAATGGAAACAGGGTGCATCTGACCTCAACTTCGAGTCTCATAGCAAAGTGACTGAATACTAAATATGGTACGTTAGACATTTTTTAAACTTGATTAAAAATAATTAAAAACCTGCTTTTGATTTGTCATTATGGGGTATTGTGTGTAAATTGCTGAGGATTTGTATTTATTTAATACATTTTAGAGGAAGGATACAATGTAAGAAAATGGGGGGGGGGGGGGGGGTCAAGGTATTTAAAAGTGACACGTCCTGTGGGGGTACTTGCCAGACCATCTCCACCAAAGAGCTTTAGTGATAACCATATTTGTGAGTGAGAGGGTAAGAGAGAGGAAGCTGCCTGGAAATCTTCTAATTGTCACAACTGATTTTAGCAGTCACATCCAAGATGTGAAAGGGTATAAAAAGGTACAAGAGGAGCCTACATCTAAAGAGAGACACCAGGGTCATATTCACCAGTAGACACTAAACGGAAGAAAATTGACTGAACTTGTCCATTAAGAAACTCACATCTTCGTTTGTTGTGCATTAGTAATGAATACGATCCAGTTGATACAACACAAATAGCAGCAATCTAACCATCCAGACTCGCCCCAACATTCCTGGACAGGATCTTTGTTTCCAGCTCAGGGTATGATCCTCTACAAAGCACCAAATTGCAGGGGGTTGACTGATCTAGGAGACATCCCAAATGGCACCCTATTCCCTATATAGGGCACTACTTTTGGCCAGGGCCAATGTTTCAAAACATTTACTTTTTCTCTCAGCTCCTTGGAGAAACGTGTAGAATTGCAGGAAATTGGCTTAAAAAAAATGTAAAAAATAACCTACACCACCAAGATGGGGCCACTAAAATCCAGCCGTGCACATGGGCTGACCACGCCCTTCGCAATGCCCCCTGCCACACTGAGCACCTAAGACCCCCTTTTATCCAGAAAGAACATTGATAGCCTAGGCTAAAGGCATCAGCATTTGTCAGTTTTACTGGCACATAGCCAAACTCTGCTAGGGTGAACCGAACGAGCGTGCTTGCATACTCCCTTAAAAAGATCTTCACTTGAAAAAACAAGAAGCGGCAATAGTACCGTTTTTACAATGTGAGACGCCGTAGCCACTATAAACTTCTTCAAAAGTCAGAATTAATACAAGAAATCTGTCATTAATTTTGACGTTTTTGCAGAAGAGATCTTAGTCGTGCAATTTTACATCTAACTAAGATGTTTGGTGAAGTATTTTTCAATTAAAAAATGTGCTTGAAAATGAGTCATCTCTGGTTGAATGACAAAGATTGTTGAAGAATCCCTACTGTTGACCAATTACCGACAAAGGAGCGTAGACTTCGGCTACCGACTTCAGCTTGCCCCCATGTGTGCCCAGACAGCCGGGATAAAAACCCACCAATGTGCAAAAAGAATGTAAAAAAAATGTCATAATATATGCACAAACTCTTCTGAACTCTTTCGGCTTGGAAGCATGTGGACGCTATATGGAAGAACTGGTACTGTGAAAACTGACAAACACAGCTAAGAGAGACAATTCTGCCAATTGAGCAACATTTTCCGGCATTTTGTGTGTGTGTCTAAACTAGAGGTTGACCGATTAATCGGAAAAGGCCAATTTCAAGTTTTCATAAAAATCGGAAATCGGTATTTAACTAGGCAAGTCAGTTAAGAACACATTCTTATTTTCAATGACGGCCTAGGAACGGTGGGTTAACTGCCTTGTTCAGGGGCAGAACGACAGATTTTCACCTTGTCAGCTCGGGGTATACAATCTTGCAATCTTACAGTTAACTAGTCCAACGCAATAACGACCTGCCATTATTGCACGGCATGTTGTTACGCAAATGCAGTAAGCCAAGGTAAATTCCTAAACTTATCTTATAAAAAACAATCATAATCACTAGTTAACTACACATGGTTGATGATATTACTAGATATTATCTAGCGTATCCTACGTTGCAAATAATCTGACTGAGCATACAAGTACCCGACTGAGCGGTGGTAGGCACAAGCAGGTGCGTAAACATTCATTCAAACAGCACATTCATGCGTTTTGACAGCAACTCTTCGTTGTGTATCAAGCATTGCGCTGTTTACGACTTCAAGCTTATCAACTCCAGAGATGAGGCTCGTGTAACCGAAGTGAAATGGCTAGCTAGTTAGCGCGACCTAATTGTCTTTGTGTTGCTGGTTCGAGCGAGGAGGGACAGAAGCTATACTGTTACACTGGCAATACTAAAGTGCCTATAAGAACATCCAATAGTCAAAGATTAATGAAATACAAATGGTATAGAGGGAAATAGTCCTATAAGTCCTACAACCTAAAACTTCTTACCCGGGAATATTGAAGATTCATGTTAAAAGGAACCACCAGCTTTCATATGTTCTCATGTTCTGAGCAAGGAAATGAAACGTTAGCTTTCTTACATAGCACATATTGCACTTTTACTTTCTTCTCCAACACTTTGTTTTTGCATTATTTAAACCAAATTGAACATGTTTCATTATTTACTCGAGGCTAAATTGATTTTAATGATGTATTATATTAGGTTAAAATAAGTGTTCATTCAGTATTGTTGTAATTGCCATTATTACAACAACAAAACAAAAAATATATATATATAATTAATCGGCATCGGCTTTTTTTGGTCCTCCAATAATCGGTATCAGCGTTGAAAAATCATAATCGTCGACCTCTTGTCTAAACCACCTGGATGTCAGTTAAATTTGAGAGGGAATTTAATCTAGGCCCAAGAGTCACCAGATGTCTTTGGCTACATCAAAATACACACAGTCGAACAGTATCAATCTGATTTGTACAAATGCATCCAGAGGTAACTTTCTAAGGGCGTACAGCTGGTCTGCTGTGGTGGTAAGCCTTTCCCAGGGTGCATCCCAAATGTCACCCTATTCCATATATAGTGCACAACTTTTGAACAGGACCTATAGGGCTCTGGTTCAAAAGTAGTGCACGCAGCCCCAGTCACAGGGTCGGGAAAATCCATTCTCTTAGCATGGGAAACCATGACTCATCTTGGCTGAGGACTAGATCATGGGAAAGGGAATATCCATTTTCTAAAAGCAGTATATCAGTCATGGGATACAATCAGTGATTTGTGTAGGGATGAAATAACCCAGGTCTACTTTAAGAGATGACAACAGGGGGAAATGTGATGAGAAGCGTCAATTTCATGCCCTTTGCAGCTACAATTTGCTAGAATCTTTGCTCAGACTACTACTATAATGAAAAACTCTGTACAAACCTCAAAGAATTTCAGGGATTTTAAAGTGACGTTTCTGAATCTGTTGCGTTGCAACTGTGAACAGACGCCGTCTGTCATGGCATATTTAAGAGCATAATATTTATATTGATGTGAATAAACTCGCGAATCATGGCTTTGTATGGTCAGGTTCAACAGAGAGAGAGAGAGAGAGCAGTCTAACTGTTGCAGTCGGCAGACCTATCCATCAGTCCCCACCCCACACACACACTTTAATTTTTTGTCCTGGTATTACACAACTGATTCAAATAACCAACGATTGAAGCTTTGATTATTTGAATCAGCTGTGTAGTACTAGGGCAAATACCAAAACGTGCACACAGGGGGGGCAGGAGTTTGGTAAACTCTGCTTTAGGCTACAGACTGTCAGTGAAAAATATAAGGTCTACTGAAGACCTAAGGTCATTTAGCAGACACTCTTATCAGAGAGCGACTTAGACTCAACTGAGGTAGGGAAGCCAACCACATCAATCACTGCAATGCAAACCGAACTCAAGAAATAACTACATTATATTACCACAGTCTACCACCGACCAAACAAATTGTTTTCTATAGGTCTTAAAGGGTATCTAGGGAGAACAGTAGAGGTAAACCCAATCCCCTGCCGGTCATTGGATGCAGACAGGTCATATTGAAGACAGGGTGGTTTAATCTACAGAATGGCTGAAAGAAGCATGCCTCAGGGGCAGAAATATTATCTCGCTCTGTGATGTAAATTCATCAAACGTTCCATTGCAGACACAGCTAGTTGCCCTGTGAGGAGAATCTGTCCCTTATGCATGTAAGCCTAAAGGCTCCACCCACTCACCAGCCTTGGGAGTGACATTCTTGACATTCCTATGCAAAACAGACAGTAGAAAATGAGTGAGAATATCTCCGTAAAACTCTTTCCTACTGCTTACTTAACTTGGTCACTGTCAGAGTCTGCTGAGTTGTGTGTAAGAATGGCCTGGTTTTGAATCTAAAAACAGCCTGTAGGTTTCCAGCATAATGGACGCATCATGGAAGCTTCAGGCACACACACAGGTCGCCACGTGTGTACTTGACTCAATGCAGAATGTGTCAACAGCTCTGCTAGTCTGCTGTACAAAAGTCGACAAACTGCCTGCACTCCAAAATTGTAGCGTGATATGTAATTGTTTAGAAAATGTTACTTGCATTATGGATGCTAAAATAGAGAAAATGCATAGGTTAAGATGTATGTCAATACCTCACCAATATATGCAAGATTTTGAGCAAACATCAAACCTAGGCCTAATGTTTGCTCAAGGGGCAGCTAAAAAAGGGAGCATATTGCAGTCATTTGTAATGATTAACACAATCCTGTTTAGAGAGGGGGAGACAGTACAAGACCTAACACCTATCCACTGAGTCAGTTGGTTGTGTTTATGGAAGGTTTCATCTTGTTGCTAAACTAGCTATGAACTGTTTGAGCTGCATCCGGTGATATAGAAAGAGACAGACCACACCAGTATGTATGGTGCACACATCTCACGGCCTCACTCACCTCGCTGGTTAACCACATGAAACCACGATTGCCGACAGACCACTTTTGGCCGCACACAAATAGGGATGTGTACAAAATAAGCACATTTCTATGGTACTCCTTATGTCAATTAACATGTAAAATACATTTGCATTTGAATCAAAATATTATCAACACATTCAATGAGTGAATGGTGGGGTATGAATGATAACCCCACAAAATATATGTTTGCATTGTTTGTTCTAGGTTAGCGGTCTGGTTGTCCCTCAATAAGGTGAACGGACACTCAACCCCCACTCTCCTTGTCAACTCCCACCTGCTCGCGTAAGTCACAGTGCACTCTCACCCACCGCCCCTTCTCTCTTTCGCTCCCTCTGTGCATTAGCTCTCATAGCAGAAAATGAATACATTTCTTTGAAGCTGCAGTATGTAACTTTTTGGGTGACCTGACCAAATGCACATAGAAATCTGAGTTATAGATCTGTCAATGTCATCAAAAGCAAGTATAAGAAGCGGCAGATGTGTTCTATGTGCGCTATTTCTATGCGTTCCTTTCTTCAGTTCCGATTTTAATACAACATCTTTTGGTCATTGAAAATATATTTCACAGCTGTTTAGATGGTATAATGATTCTCTACACTTTGCATTGCTTGTTTTGTCACAAACTGAATTTAAGCAAACTATGAGAATTTTAGCAACCAGGAAAAGGGTGAGTTATTTCTGCATATTGCACCTTTAATTCAACTGATGTGTATGCTGCTCTCCCTTAACACCACTGTGTGGATGAATCAGCAAGAGCATTGGGTCGTACAAGGGAATACTGAGGAAACAACCTAAACTGAGGAATTCCTGCTTAATCCAGTGAATTTTTTGATGATGTGTTTTCACGGGGTCATCTACAAGCCAGTAGGCTACTCAATGGTGTGAACAAGAGCTGCCTTCTTGACATGATCTTAGCCATACTGTATCTAGCGTCTCAGAGTAAGAGTGCTGACCAGGGACCAGCCCCCATCCATGAAAGCTATTATTTGTGATCTAAAAGACTAAACTGATCCTAGATCATCACTCTTACCCTGAGACACTCGATAGTGTACATACAGCCCGTTACAATTATAATATATATTTTTTTTATTTAACCTTTGTTTAACTAGGCAAGTCAGTTAAGAACAAATTCTTATTTACAATGACAGCCTAGGAACAGTGGGTTACTGCATTGTTCAGGGGCAGAACGACAGATTTATACCTTGTCCCCTCGGGGATTCGATTTAGCAATCTTTCGGTTAGTGGCCCAACACTCTAACCGCTAGGCTACCTGCCGCCTAAATATATTACCTACAACAAACATGTGTAACTCCTCTCAGAAAAGGAGGTGGGGGTAGGTCTTGATCGTGATCTCAGATCGTACCCAGAGAACACATTCCAACTTAGTCATGTTCCAGATCCAAAACACATAAGAGTTAAAACACATAAAATGACTAATGCAAACTTCCACAGTGAGGGGTCTAGGGCTAGGCCTATTCATTTTAGTTGACACTGCCAGGCCTGAGGGATCTACTCATTTGAGCCTGCAATGTGACTCATATCTGACTAGCAAGCCTGAACAACATGCCGTTGAATCAGTACTGGCCAGTCATCTGTTGAATCAGTTGGACAACTCAGGGGGCCGTATGTACCAAGCATCTCACAATAGGTGTGCTGACTTAGGATCAGTCCAGAATTTTTAAATCACAATGAATAGCAATGGACAGGGGGAGCTGATCCTAGCACTCCTACTCTAAGACGTTTGACCCCATGACAGATCAGTCATATAGCCTAAAACATACAGTATAATATTATTCTGACACTCCTAGTCTAGCGTCCCAAATGGTACCCTACACCCTTATAGTGCGCTACTTTTGACCAGAGACCGTTTTGCACTACTTTTTAAGTAGTGTACTATTGAGGGAATAGGGTGCCAGTTGGGACACAAACCTAGGCTAGCCCGGTGCTATTGTTGCTGTTGAAGGGATTGTTTGGGAAATCCTTTCCCAGAATGAAATTAACACTTGGATATCATTTTTATGACTGAGTTCAGTTTGAATTAAGTTGCCAATTAGCATTGGCACAATGACTGGAAGTCTATGGGAACAGCTACAATGCCAGCTGTTCCTGTAGACTTCCAATCAATGCGCTAATGCTAGTTAGCATTGGTTTACAAAACTACATCCAGTATGAACAAAGTTAGTCATAAAAATGGTAGCGTAGAACCCCGTATTATGGGTATAGTCAACAGCTTTTAAGAAATATATTACCTTCAACAGTGTTATCTTGTGATCAAGTCATCAATATTTTGTGATTGGTGTCGTAAAAAAGTTAGCTAACGAGTTAGCAAATAGCATGTTTGACATTTCAGTGTAAATACTACCACTGTTAACTCTTTGATCAGCAGTTTAGCAAAAAAAAATATATCCCGCATTATCGGCATACGGTCCCTTACTATTTTGTTAAATTACAAGATTATCCATTTTGTTCAAAAAAAGAGACCAACCTCATCTCCAAAGTGTTTACTAGATAGTTGACAAGCCTTCCGGTAGAAAAAAATTGTTGGCCTGTCAACTTTTCATTGCGTAGCCCGGTGCGCCCTCCTGTAGCCCCTTAAAAAATCTTATTCAGTGTTGTAACCAAATAAATGTCTCATTATTTCTTTTACAGATTAATCTTATGTTTTGAATAAGCAGATAACAGTTTAATACTAACATGTATGAATAATTTAGGTAAAAAGTTGGATGTTAAATTATGTGTGGACTGTCGCACAACTTAATTTTACAATATACAGCATGTCCCACAAAAGTGTGTGTGTGTGTATTTAAATAAATATATGACTTTTTTTACTCTCAAAGCCTAACTTAACTTACATAAACTGTGATCAGCTAGCTTGAAGGGTGTCTTTAGTCACAAAAAGTACCATTACTTCCCAGGCCATTTGTATGTTGAGCTCGAGGTGATTTAATCCTCCAACCTCTAGAGTGTCCGATGTTGGGGGGAAATTAGCTAACCACGAGTTCATCTGACTTAAGCAGATAAAGAGCGTTATTGCAAAAATCCTTAACTACCCCTAACAACGTAACTAACAGAAGGCAATGTATGAACATATGACTAAGTCACTTTGGATAAAGCTTCTGCTAAATGGCATATATTGTATTATATAGGGAAGGGAAGTGACTCATTGGGCCAGCCCAACACCACTTCTACCCCGTGGTCTGTGTGCTATTATGAAGCATCTGAAGTGACTCTGAGCCTATGTAATTACCACTGTGTGTGTGTGCATGTCGGCGCAAGATAAAACGCAAGAGGGGGGGGGGGGGGTTCACTCATTGACTCCTGCCCTTGAGACAATAATGCTATGTCATCAAACGTTCTAGGTCTATGATATCAGACAGGATCTCCTAATCAAAGACTTATTTCACCCCAATTAATCTGACTAAGGCCATTAAACGAACACACTTTAATCCTTAAAATAAGAAATTAACAAGAATTGCTCAGTCAGACAGCAAATAGCAATTTGGATTGGTGTCAGTGCTTAAGGAGTCTGCATGCTTCCTATCCGAAACAATTAGTGCAAATATTCTGTTGACATTTTGCAGCTTTTTGTTCGTTTTGGTCTTCGGCACAGGGTTTTTCGGCTGTTTGTGAACACACATCTTTTGTGGGTCTGTTCCCGAAGTCTACGCCCCTTTGTTGGTGATTGGTCAACAGTAGGGATTCTTCAATCAAGTGTTTGTCATTCAAGAGATTAATAATTTTCATGCAAACGTTTTCACTTGAGAAATAGTTATATATAAAATTGCGTGACTAAGATCGTAGACTAGAAACGTCAACTCAAATATGTCCTTAAATATCTTAGATTATTTTGAAGAAGTGTGTACTTGCTAAGTGTGTACTTGCTACAGTGTCTCAAGATGGACAAACGGTACCATTGACACATTTTTCTCATTTGTCAAGTTAAGGTCTTTTAAGGGAGTATGCGAGCACACTCGTTTGGTTCACCTAAGGCGCCAGCCGAACTGAAGCATGCGGAAGGCTTTACACAGCTTAACAAATCATTCTGCGCTTTCGCCTTCTTTGCTGAAGAACGCAGCCTCTGGCTACACTGTTCTTACAGGAAGTGATTATAAAGGCAGGATCTATCTTGTCAGTCTCAATGCACACAGTCAACTCAACTGCATTATGAGTGTAGCACACATAACCTAAATGGCACCCTATTCCATATGTCGTCCTCTACTACCCCATAGGCCTTGGCCAAAAGTAATACACTGAATAGGATGACATTTGAAACATGACAAAATACTAGCAAACCACTCACAACAACACCTACCTCGTTGGATTGACTCAATGCTAAAATGGCGAACCACAGTTCACACACACACACACATGTATTTTTTGTTGAAACTGACTGAGTTACCATTTGAAGACATACATCAGAATCTCTATATCAAAGGCTGCTGTGAGACACTCCCAAATACAATTATAGTTATTTGATACAAACTACCGTTTTAGCATCTGTGAAATGACATTAGAAATATACGTGTACATAGGCTACCACATATTGATTGACATGGTCCGTTTTAGACTACCCCAGGGAGAGACACTCGATGGCCAAGAGCCCAGGCCTTCCAACCAATCCCCTTTGGACAATGGAGGCAACAATGTTACAATGTGGTCTGCAACAACTCTTGACACGATATATATCCACTTCAAAAAACGTTAAGTTACATCATGGCATAGGGGGCTATATTTTATAGTAGACTCACGTAAAATGCCAGCTTCAAATTTCAACTATGGTAGGAAGGAAGGCCTGCTCTGATATCTTGTCTTCTACATTCCCTCCAGACAGTGGACGACAATGGGGGACAAACAAACACAATGCCTACCAACCAAAATGAGTCAAAATGTAATGATACGGGCCTAAAACTGAACAAGGTAGTAATTTACCTTGGCAGGCTACAGATAAACACAAAAAATGTCGATTTTTAGACAATTTGATACGAGTGAATTCACATAGCCATTCGGTTTTTCGTCGCCCCATCCGGCCGCCGCTATCCCCACCCAAAGTTCCCAACTCATTCCTCATCATACCCTTTGTCGAATCCCTTGAACATTTCAGTAGCCTATACAATCTTGGCATAGCCTAACCAATATATGCTGGACAATCACTTGAGAAAATAAAGTATAGAATCTTACCTTGACTCGTGTTTTTGTCTTTGTTTATAATTTCAGGGCAGCATTTACTGAGAAAAGAAAAAGTATCCCGTGCGCTTTTTCTAGAGAAAAAAACTGTTATTCACGGAAGGAAATACTGCAAAATGTCAGTGATGTGCCTTATCCGTTTAAAATTATGCTTGCCCCGTTCAAAATACAAAAAAAGTCGAGAAAAGCGGGATGTAAATTATTTTACTAGGGGCAGCTCGCCCGAACACGTTACAATAGATCCTCAGTCTAGGGCGAAATATTTTTTCCTTCAACAAAGTGGACGACGAATTACAGTCACTTATTCTTATCTAGGACCGCCCACACAGGAAATACCGACTCTACTTGGAGGGCAATGGAGCAGACCTGTGAACCCTTCTATTCCTAAATAACATTACTGACCCTGAGCACTTCAAACACACACGCAGTCTGGTTTTACTAACCTTGTGGGGACACACAATTGATTGCCAATTCAAATTCCTACTTACCCTAACACAACCATAATCCTAACCATTAACCTAGCCCTAACCCTAAAAACCCAAAACCTATCCTTAACTGTAAAGTAAACACTCTATAAAAAGCCTTATTCCGGCAAAATGTCACCAGTTGGTAAAAAATAAATAATTGACTAGTCTTGTGGGAAATTAAGGTCCTCACAAGTAAAGTTAAACATGTCCACACACACACACACACACACACACACACACACACACACACACACACACACACACACACACACACTGTAATTTGTTTAGATACAAAGTTGTATTTACTCAGATAAGGATGGTTTAATATATGACACACATTATAACTTGTCTGGAAGGCTTCCGGTCCTACCTACTGATAACTGCTGTTACTAAGTGATGATTCAACGCTCTTACCTCAGAAAGAGAGCAGACATTCTGGAGATCAAACGTAAGACTATACTCTCAAACACAATTTTTTGAATGTTGCTCAGTGAAAAACAATAGTAAACTCCTCCTGAGAGACACTGTAGTTTAGTGAAACCACTATTGGGTTGTTCATGTTGTGTATGTGATCAGTGACCAAACAGGAAGCTTTAATGACCCTCTTGTTTACTTGGCAGAGCATTGTTTGTTTGTAAGACAACATCATTTATGCTGCCTTACTTTGAGTCTGCTAAAGAAGTTTGCTCCCTTTTTTCGTAAAAAATGTATGCAAGCATGACTGTAAGTCACTCGCTTTGGAGTGACTTACAGTGACTTATGGAGTGACTTATGGAGTGACTTATATTATAAAAGAGTTACAATGTATTTTCTAGGTGGTGTAAACTGAAAAACAAGACAAGACATATCACTGACACTGAGTAGGGCTCTGCATAATATAGGTTTAAATGTATTTATTCCTCTGTGAAACATTATTATAAAATATATGATGTGTTCTCGGAATGAGTGTGTGTGCATAGTCAAGTGAGAACAGTGACGATAAGCCTAGTGGCATATCCTCAAAAAGGACTTCCGCTATTGAGATACCCCTACCCAACGTATAACAAAGCACAACCATGTTTCCATATCTCTAAATTATCCCATATATGAAAAGGACGGTTGTATAAAAATGTTTTACTGCAAAAGTGTTTAAATTAATAAATATTGTATCCCAAAATTGCAAGTAGTCAGTCGTCAGCTCGACATACACAAACAGACAACATTTGGATATTTTAATATATAGACCTGTAAACACACAGATACAATCGTCAGAAATATAAACTCTGAATGTTTATGTTGAATGTAAACTTCACTTTTTGGTTGCTGTTAAATAGACAAACTGCTTTAATTCACGGCTGTATCAATCTAATCAATCAATCAAATGTATTTATGAAGCCCTTTTTTACATCAACCGATGTCACAAAATCCGAGCCTAAAACCCCAAACAGCAACCAATGTATATGTAGAAGCACGGTGGCTAGGACAAATTCCCTGTATGGTCCTGCCTGACAAAAATGCATACAGTTGTTTGATCTTGTAATCAGCTCTCAGGCAAGTGGGCTCAGACACTGTCATTTTTTCCAGTCTAAGGTGGATTTTATACAGTATGTTTAGCCCCTACTCCTGCAATTATGTTAGCCCCCCCCCCCCTCTCCTAGATTTGACGCCAAATACAATACGGCATCCAAAATCCAATATAGCTGATACCTCAACATAGAATGGTGGGTTAATCGCCTGTATATGTACACGCTAAATGAGATACATTTTTCTGATTTGTGTACTGTACTTATGACCTGTACTCAATACTATTTTTGTGTACTTCAACTATGTTAGGAATCCAATATGCCCACCATATACACTCAATCACCTTTGTCTGGATATATAAAACGGCAGCAGACTGCCGGCTGACGGCTTGGAAACGCCAAGTATTCCAAGTCACGAGCCTCTTTAAAGATGAAACGAAAGGGAATCCCACCCTGGACTCTGACACCCTCTTCCATAGCTTAACAACTTGCCTCTCCAGGATTGGGATCTTAAGTCACCTCCTAATCATTTAGAAGTTTGTTTTGATTCATTGCTAGTCCAATCCATCTGCCTTAATCCAACATGACCATCTCCTGGCTCACTGCATTTTTGATGCACATTGGGATGTTCCAGTGCACTTTTATCCTGGTTGGGCTCAGCTGGCGCATTGCTTCTTCCAGACCATCCTGGCTGTCTGCCCTGGAGTTGCCGTATATGTTGACTTGGTGACAGTTATGGTGCATGCGGAGGATGCAACCACACATGACAACTGCATAAGGTGTTGGTGTTCACTATAATGAACCAACACAACCTGACACGCATTGACAAGAAATGGGCCGTCACATTTCATAGGAATTGCTCTTCTCCAATGTCAAAGCCACCCTGAATATTCCAGAACTGTCCTTGATAGGCCCACTCCACCGTCAGTCCTCCCCTCGGGCAGTTACTAGAGACAGAGACGCTATGGAACTGGACTGCCATTCAACAGCCAAAATGCCGTCTGGAAATTGCTGGCGTGCATTACCTCATTTGCAACCTATTTCGCTACCAACCATGGCTGGCTAGCCCATGTGACACCTGAACTGGTCTCGCATGTGAAGTATGAGCTTTCATGTTGAGGTGAAACTGCAGTAATCCCAACAAGGACCTATGCCCCATTTATGGCAAACAAGAGGCGCCTTAGAATGGTAAAACTTGCTGTATGTAAGGTGGTATGGTATGGTGGATGGAGATTGACTGTGAGATAGTGGTCTTTGTGCATCATGCTTGATCTGCTCCACCTCCTCTGCAACCCTTTTACTGTCCATCAAAGCCCAGGGATACTCATCAAATGTATATGTGTGTGGAGCTGTACTATGTCCCTCATAACCAATGCTTCTTAGTCATAGTCTATGACCTAGCTACACTCTAACTAACTTCTAAGTAACCCTCACAGGTTATGTCATTCTCCAGTCCGTAATCAATGCCAACCACCCACAGTTAATATCGGCCAAATTATCATCCTGCCGGACTTCCGAAGGAATATGACCCGAAGGACTTTTGGCCACATTCAACATAATAAACTCCACCCACAGGCCAATTAGGCGTTGGAAAGATCTAAAGGCAAGTCTGTCTGTGACAGCCCTTTCACAGACTTTCCTTCACAACCAGACAACCAACTATCCCCCCATTACTATCCCTCCATTGTTCAGGCTGGGATAACATTCCAGTTAGTCAATGGGTCTCATTTGGTATGCAAGCTGCATCTGTTGACTGCCCATACCGAATTGTAGAAATGAAAACTGATCACACCACAGCTCATTATTCTGCACTGCTCGACTTAAGTGGGTGTGTCACAACATCTACAGTATAAGTGTAACCACGTTTGCAGTCAAATATTTTTACACAAGCATTCATTTAATTTATGGGAGACCTTAGAGATATGGTAAAACATGGTTGTGATTTGTTATACCTCGGTTAGGGGTATCTAAAAATGTCGGGGGTCTTGCCACCAGCCTAGATCTGCACACATTTAGACATTGTGTCATCAACCTATGACTGCACAGCTGCTGTTGTGCATACTTGAGCCCCCCTGTGGCTAAATAACACTCACATGAAGCAACAGGGATCTCTCCCCCAAATCATCAGCCACTCATCTAGTACCTCCTAATTACCATCCTATAATTAATACATGTTTAACTTAATCAGGGCTAATGTATGAGTCATACATTATAATTCAATTAAATGAGTAAATTATCAATGAATAAGTAATGATAAATGAATCTAGGTTCCAATTAAGCTGTAAGTGAAAGAGATTACATTAACACAGAATGATAGTCCTTTGTATTCTAATCAATGTATTTGATGATGTTAGGATACTGTTATTGTGCAGCCAAAGAATTAGTCACAACCAAAACAACATTTCAAACGTTGCTTGTCATATTTGTTTGTCTTTTGTCATTTAAAAATACCCAATCGGGATATCTGTACTTTGTGTTTAGGTCCTCAGTTCCAGTGCACAAGTTATGTTAAAAACATATGTTGTCTAAACCAGGGAGGAATGTCAGGTCACACAGAGTGCAGCAAACCCACTAAGAGAGAGAAGCACAAATAGGACATATTTTGGTAGGCCTGCCCTATCAAGTGTTGTCAGTGGGAAGTGTGGTTATAAAGGACATTCTCAGGAAAATGCCTTTTCCTTGTTTTGGGCTTTGAGGACAGCCTTACATTGCTGTACATTCAGCATTCAGTGCGGTCTTTGGTGTGTAATGGTATATAGCAGAAACATGTTAAAGGTAGGGTTCCCGCGTCCGTGGAGACTGCATTCAAGGTAAATGTTGACTATGTCGGCTCATTATGAAATGACCTTTACATTTTAACATGGATTTTTTTTGCGATATTGATTGAATCCAGACCTAACAGGGGATATCGACTATCAGCGTTAAATCATATAGCCACACTAGCTTCACCCTCATGTGGGTGCTAACAAACATAAAGCATGCTAGGTACTGTTAGGTATCAACAGCCACTCCAGCAGAGGCTGGAAGCCAAAGTGATTGGTCAATGGCAGAGTACTTGCATAAAATTCAGCTATCCTCAATTTTGGCCCTGTTCACGCCCCAGCCCACTTCGCTTCCCTCTATTGAAAATGAAAGGATTTTGATGTTTCAACGTCCCTTGTCGTCTGCTATGGAAACCCACTGTAAATATCAATTAGACGTAAATGGAAGTTAGGATTTGCCCCTTATCTTTGAACTGAACCCACTTGAAAGAATGAATCTTATTCAAACATTTATTTGATCCAATTCTTTGGAATGTTGTAGTCATTGATCAGTCGGAAACTACGTAGGTCTTGAAGCTGACCAGGGAGTCAAATAGCACCCTATTCCCTACATAGTGCACTACATTTGACCAGAGCCCTATGGGCCCAGGACAAAGGTATTGCACAGTATAGGGAATGCGGACATTTGGGTCCAAGTATAGAAACATAATTACCTCAGTCAATAAGGCCTTAACTACTTAATCATTTTTTCTTTCCTTTTTTTATATCTGGGATGGCAAATTACATTTAGCAGGATTGAAGAAAAAAAAAACATTTTGTAGAAAAAAATGGCACAGACATTTGTGACAGTACAAAAACACAAGGTGATATAACATACCAACTAAATATAAACATTACGTAAGTAAAGAGACGTGTATAGCTTTTTCAATAATGAAAAACATCTCCATAGTTGTACATTTCAGAATGATATCATGTCATCTGAAACCATAGAAAATAGTTATCTGTAACACTGTCTTATCCTTCTCTCGCTTTCCCTCTCTCAATTTTTTTTTCTCACAAAACAATATCATAAACAACACAAAGATCTTTTAAATATATCAGTGCAACATTGTTTTCACATCTAGTGCTGCAGCATCCTTTCCTATTGAAGAGGACCACACCAAAACATGAGGCCCTTACAATTTCGAGAGGTGGAACCATAGAAACAGGAAGGACTCATTCTAATTTGAATGATTCTAATCCTGTGGAATATGGAATACCATTAAGAGCTCAAAGCAGAACCATGAAGCATCTGTCTTACTCGGTTCCCTGAATGAAGGAAACATGACAGAGGCGAAACATAGAAGCTCAAATAGACCCCGGCCCAAGGAATAAACGGTACAGCTACATCACATCCATTCATTGAACCTTGGATCCATGTTTTTGCCGTTTTATATAGTACTTTGTTTTGCATGAACTCTTTACGTTAGTGTTCAATACAGACAAAAGGAGGGCACATAGGATGTAAGCTACAGTACATGAAAACAGCATGGCAGAAGAGTATCTTTCATTCTAGCAAGGTCCATCATTCCACCATAGACATGTAGGGCCAGTTCCCCAGAACCCAGATTAAGCCTTGTCCTGGACTAAAAAAGCATTCTCAAAGAGATTCTTAATCTGTGTCTGGGAAACTGGCCCAAGTATCGTCATAGCAGCATTTTTTCTCTCCTAGAGATGCTTCACCCCCTCCAGTCTGTTGTCTGGTTGCTTCCCAAATGCCACACTATTCCCTATATAGTGCACGACTATTGATCAGGGCACGTAGTGCACTCTAGGGAATAGGGTGTCATTTCAGACACAGCCGATGGGCTCTTCACTCTCTTCTTGTTAGGCCTTTGTAGCGAATATAACCATTGGCCATAATAACACACTCTTTTCCCAGGCAGCATTGTGAGAGCACCAATGGAACATAACAACACAAAATACCCATTAAATACATGAGGACATCCAGACAACATCACCTATGATACAGAGAGCACAAAGAAAGGATACTGCAGCAGTTTGTATTTTTTTTTGTATATAAAAGGCCGCTCAAATATATTAAAACCTATGTACAATAAGTTGGATGTGTCATGTACTATGGGGATGGCATGAAGTCCTGCCAATCTGACTCCACCAGCCGATGCCTATGTACTGCTATGATGATCAGAACAGAATCAGACTCTACCAGTGGATGCCTATGTACTGCTATGATGATCAGAACAGAATCAGACTCTAACAGTGGATGCCTACTTACTGCTATGATCAGAACAGAATCAGACTCTAACCAGCTGATGCCTACTCACTCATATGATCGGAATAGAATCAGACTCTACCAGCCGATGCTTATACATAATTATGTACAGAACAGAATCAGACTCTACCAGTGGATGCCTATGTACTGCTCTGATCAGAACAGAATCAGACTCTACCAGTGGATGCCTATGTACTGCTCTGATCAGAACAGAATCAGACTCTACCAGTGGATGCCTATGTACTGCTGTGATCAGAACAGAATCAGACTCTACCAGTGGATGCCTATGTACTGCTGTGATCAGAACAGAATCAGACTCTACCAGTGGATGCCTATGTACTGCTGTGATCAGAACAGAATCAGACTCTACCAGTGGATGCCTATGTACTGCTGTGATCAGAACAGAATCAGACTCTACCAGTGGATGCCTATGTACTGCTGTGATCAGAACAGAATCAGACTCTACCAGTGGATGCCTATGTACTGCTGTGATCAGAACAGAATCAGTCACTACCAGTGGATGCCTATGTACTGCTGTGATCAGAACAGAATCAGACTCTACCAGTGGATGCCTATGTACTGCTGTGATCAGAACAGAATCAGACACTACCAGTGGATGCCTATGTACTGCTATGAACAGAATCAGTAGAGAAAAGGCAACACAAACTTTCAAAAGGCACTGTCGGAACTAGACTAAGGGTCTAGGGCCAGGGCAAGCACCCCTCTGGACACACACACACACACACACACACACACACACACACACACACACACACACACACACACACACACACACACACACACACACACACACACACACACACACACACACACACACACACACACACACACACACACACACACACACACACACACACACACACACACACAAAATGCACAAATCGATGCCGACATACAACAGAAACATAACATGGCCAGCTGAATAGCCAGCCGCATGTCAGGATAGTGAATCAAAGTTTTTATGCTCTTTCTTTCTGTGAAACAGTATTGACTTCAGAGAAAAATGAAAAATCATAACTTTTCAGAAGAAAAATAACAAAAACATGATAAATACTTTCATATTAATTGGTCTCAACACCAGCATCTGATTACATAAAAACAAAGCACGTCACAAAACATCCAAAAAACTAAAATAATCCTTTTTGCTGTACACATTTTCTTTATACACAGTGCCCCCTACTGGTAAATTCCTTTCACTGCAGCCCCTGAGAATATCACGACTCGGTCACAACCTCCTACCATCTCTACGGCTGACTGCGTCCAAAATGGCACCCTATCCCCTACATAGTGCACTACAGGGCAACCTATCCCATACATAGTGCAGTATATATGGAATACGGTGCCATTTGGGTCCCAACCCTCCGTCCGGTGGTCTAGTTCCTCCAGCTATGAGGCTGCTTGTGCTTCCTTCCCTCAGAGGAAGCTCACGCCCTTAGCTTACGCCTCTGAGTAGCTGTTCTGTGCATTCAGCTTGCTGTCCTTCTTCAGCTTGACTCCGTCCACCAGCTCAAAGTTATAGTTCTCCAGAGCCGACAAGTTCCTGCTGTCGGACATGTGGCCGTGTGAGCAGGCACAGTAGAGGACGACACCACAGATAGCCCCCAGCAAGACCCCCAGAGCGCTCATAGCGATGATGGTGATGAGGATGGGGTCCAGGGTTTTCAGCATGTTGCCTGGGCCACCCAGCTCGCTGTTCTCCACTACCGCTGGGTAGTACGGGTCTATTGCTGAAATTGAGACAGAAAAAAATGACTTTAGTGGCCTGGTGTGGTCTATCAGTTCCTGCCGCTGCCTTCGGAACACACATGTATGCCAGTGCTGGTGCGGGATTGAATCTGGCCCACGGCCAGCACACCATCTCTCTTCCTTCCTTTCCTGTCTCGCTTCACTTTATTTTTTAAGGATGGAAAGAGCCTTAAAAAAGTATAAACAGCTGGATACATATAGGCACATAGCATAGGTTAGATGTTAGGAGGCTCGTCACCCACAAGCTCTAAAAAATATTACAACCATGAATGAGCACTGAGGTAGTGTACTTACGGTATATGCAGATCTCTGTTGGCTGGGATGTAGGAGCCTCCCGTATATCTGGATCTAAAGGGGGAAAAACAACACCCATCCAAAATGGCCACGTTATTTGAGTTGTTACACACCTTAAGCAGGATCAGAAGTGTAATAAAGCACCAAAACCAGAGAGCAAAGAGGGTTGCAAAATTCCCGTAACTTTCCCAAATGTCTCAGTCTTTCTAGAAATCCTGGTTGGAGGAATCTGCATTTCCTGCTTATTTCCTACTTATTCCAGGAATATTCCAACCAGGCTGTGCAGCCCTAGCAGAGAGTTATAGACCAGGGAAGTGACACTTACCCTTACACTCCTCTGTTGTGAGTCCATCCAGGATCTTGATATTGTCCAGAGCAATATGTCCTGTGCTCCTGTCTCCCACTCCCTCAATCACCACCTAGCAACAACAACATAAACATACAGGTGAAATACTGCGATATAATGCATTACTTCTGACCATAGGGCCCATATAATGCATTACTTCTGACCATAGGGCCCATATGGTGCATTACTTCTCACCATAGGGCCCATATAATGCATTACTTCTCACCATAGGGCCCATATATTGCATTATTTCAGACCATAGGGCCCACATAGTGCCTTACTTCAGACCATAGGGCCAATATTGTGCATTACTTCTCACCATAGGTCCCATATAATGCATTACTTCTGACCATAGGGCCCATATAATGCATTACCTCTGACCATAGGGCCCATATAATGCATTACCTCTGACTAGGGTCCATATGGTGCATTACCTCTGACTAGGGACCATATGGTGCATTACAAAGGAATGTGGTGCCATTTGGAACCTAACCGAGGTCTAACAGACTCATGACTAAGGTCTAGCCTAGTGCTTTACCTTATAGGGTTTGTTAGAGTGGGGCACCAGCACTCGTCCCTCCCTCCATCGGCTGCCCTGGTGTCCACTGACAGTCCAGAGCAGTGCCTCAGTCCGTCCCTCCTCTGTCTCCTTGTTCTGTTTGATGTGCAGGGTGCCGGCGTGCTCCCCGAACATGTGGTACCAGAAGGACACACACAGGTCTGCGTCAGGGGCGGTGACGGGCAGGCTGGCTAGGCGTGCCACCCTCTCCTCCATCCTCTCCTCCTCTGACTCCTCCTCCTTCCTTTCGGTCTCAGTAGCCAGCAGCATGTAGATGAAATTTCCTGGACCTCCTTTAGAGGGCAGTAAGAGACAAGCTAAGTAGCTATTTCTGAGTCCATGTTCATTGTGATAGTGCTTATTTACTACAGTAATATTATTGTGTGTGTGTGTGTGTGTCCACATGCACTCTGTGTCGTGTGTGTGCACTCTGTGTTGTGTGTGTGTGTGTGTTTCTGCATTCTCTGTCCTCTCACCTGTGTGATCTAGGTTGGGTCCTCTGTGGACTGTAGGGGCCCCACTGGTATGAATCATCCACCCAGCACCAGCATCCGTCTCCAATGTCCAGCCGCAGAACGATGGGTTGTCCGCCCAGCCAAAGTCACACGCGAACCACAGGTACTCTGGAAAAGAGGTCAACCTTGTAAGTAACCTAGCTTGTTTCCTCTGGTTAAGTGTAACTATTATTAACTTAATGTTACACAACGTGAATAGAGAGTGAGGTATTGTAGTAACAAATAAAATATATGACAATTCTTTTGAACAGCTGAAGAAGCAAGCACACCATTTGTATTCAGGAAAATGACCATTTCTTACAGTAACTTGAAGGCACTCAAACTTAGATATGATATTTCATATTAAACAAAAGACAGATTCACAGATCCAACATGTGTTTAGTACCAGGAGAAGGAAGACTGAAGGGACCTTCCAGAGAGAAGGAAGACTGAAGAGACCTTCCAGAGAGAAGGAAGACTGAAGGGACCTTCCAGAGAGAAGGAAGACTGAAGGGACCTTCCAGAGAGAAGGAAGACTGAAGGGACCTTCCAGAGAGAAGGAAGACTGAAGGGACCTTCCAGAGAGAAGGAAGACTGAAGGGACCTTCCAGAGAGAAGGAAGACTGAAGGGACCTTCCAGAGAGAAGGAAGACTGAAGGGACCTTCCAGAGAGAAGGAAGACTGAAGGGACCTTCCAGAGAGAAGGAAGACTGAAGGGACCTTCCAGAGAGAAGGAAGTAGTGCCACAAACAGAACAGTAATGAAGACTAAACCATTTCCAGAATGTACACTACGAAAAACTTGTTTCTCATCGCCTCTATGCCAGCTACAAATGGGCCCCTATTCCCTATATAGTGCACTACTTTTGAGCAGAGCCCAATGGGCCGTGGTGAAAAGTAGTGCACTATAAAGGGAATAATGGGCCCATTTGGGACAAAACATAACATGGTGGCAGTGGTTAATCACAGCATCCAAATTAATTCTACAGCTATGAGTAAAAATAATGCTTTAATATTGCAGATATCAAGTTGGTGGTTGAAGATATCCCTCTAGTGGTGTGGGGGCTGTGCTTTGGAAAAGTGGGTGGGGTTATATCCTTCCTGTTTGGCCCTGTCCGGGGGTGTCCTCGGGTGGGGCCACAGTGTCTCCTGACCCCTCCTGTCTCAGCCTCCAGTATTTATGCTGCAGTAGTTTATGTGTCGGGGGGCTGGGGTCAGTTTGTTATATCTGGAGTACTTCTCCTGTCCAATTCGGTGTCCTGTGTGAATCTAAGTGTGCGTTCTCTAATTCTCTCCTTCTCTCTCTCGGAGGACCTGAGCCCTAGGACCATGCCCCAGGACTACCTGACATGATGACTCCTTGCTGTCCCCAGTCCACCTGGCCGTGCTGCTGCTCCAGTTTCAACTGTTCTGCCTTATTATTATTCGACCATGCTGGTCATTTATGAACATTTGAACATCTTGGCCATGTTCTGTTATAATCTCTACCCAGCACAGCCAGAAGAGGACTGGCCACCCCACATCGCCTGGTTCCTCTCTAGGTTTCTTCCTAGGTTTTGGCCTTTCTAGGGAGTTTTTCCTAACCACCGTGCTTCTACACCTGCATTGCTTGCTGTTTGGGGTTTTAGGCTGGGTTTCTGTACAGCACTTTGAGATATCAGCTGATGTACGAAGGGCTATATAAATAAATTTGATTTGATTTGATTTGAGATAGATTGTGGCTTCTATCAATCTTTTGTCTCCATCATTTTCAATCCCCCATATACATTTTGAGGTAAATTATTTTAAATATATGTTCCTTCTTTTTTATTTCCCCCTAACCCTACCACCCCTCCCCTAATTGGAGTAAACTAATAAAAATATAATAACCAGGCTTCTACTTCCAGCTTATACATACTATATACATTTTATGGACACATGTTTGACATTAGCTATCTTTTTTTCGCTTTTTTTTTTTTACAAAGAATGTTTCTTTTGTTGTCAGACGCTGTTGCAGTACTCAGAGAATAACTAACTGTTGTTGTGCCCTCTGGTTGTTGTCATATGACTTGATCAGTTAATTGAGACTCAAGGCTCCTTTTTCTGTTTCTGCAGTTATGTTTTTCCATCTCAAGGCCAAACACCGGCTGTGTTCCAAATGGCAGCCCATTTATTTTAGAGCGCACAACATTAGACCAGGATCCAGCACTGGTCAACAGCACACATAGATCTGGCAACATCTCTGTAGTTTGAATGACATCAATTATATGGTCAAATCTACCATCCTGTTCTGTATTTCATGTCAAAATCCAACCACGATGATCTGCCTCATTTGCTTTATAGACAGACAACAAAAGAGAGGCAGAGAGAAGGATGGATGCATGAATGGATGGGTGGAGTACATGAGCCGGTAGTTTATGGATGTTCTCACCTGGTATGCGGTCTCCCTCTATGATAGGGTCTGCCACTGTGGTGTCACCTGTCAGACACAGATGGGCACAGTCAGTGGGGTTCATGGATCAGAGGGTGGGTCAAACCCCCCAGTCAGGGATACAAACACAATTGATGGATAGATAGATCAGATATATTAGACAGATAGAAATTTGTTTTATTTGGATCCCCATTAATAATTGCAGAGGCAGGAGCTATTCTTCCTAGGGACCACAAGAAAGACAAAACATGACTACACAAGGAGAGTAACACAAATGTAAAATACAACGATATACAAACAATAAATCCTCTAGGGTAGGGTAGAGAAGGGTGCGAGAGACATGATGAGGATGGATAGATAGAGAAAGGGTGGGTGTGAGAAGGAGAGTGGGATGACGAGAGAGAGAGAGCAAGGGAGGCTGGTGGTAAGGCACCTGTTGGGTCGTAGTCCTCCCCTCCTGCTCCTGTTCCTGTTCCACTGTGACAGCTGGCCTGCTCGTCGTCACACTCTTCTGACGTCGGCGCGGGCGTGGTCACAGACGCGGTCGTGGTGGCAGCGAACGTGGTCACAGCAAACGTGATCGATACAGGCGTGGTCGGTGGCACAGTTGTGGGCTCTGGAGAGGGAAGGAGAGAGGAGAGAGTGAGTGAGTGGGGTGGAGAGAGAGAGAGAGGGAGGGAGAGAGAGAGAGAGAGAGAGAGAATCCTTCAGGGAAATGATACCTCTGCTGTTTGGTTGTAGTAAGCAGTCAGTTTACAGGTCAACCTTTGTGATTGGATTAGGGAATATGGCCAATTGTTTGATTTTAGATGTTAATGACACTGACATGGTGAAACCAAGCAGGCTTCCAGGGCACATGGTCTGGGTGGAGATAGGAAACGATCCGGTAACATGAGACTGTGGAGTGAGGCTGGTTGCTACTGGTAGCAAGATCGATACCGATAGTCGGAGTGTGGAGAGCCAAGTGTGCAGAGCCTGGTAGCTGCAGAGGGGTTGGAATCAAGGTGTGAAGGATAATTGGGGAAATAATTAGAGTAGATTGCTCATAGTGGATTTCCCAATGTGGCCCTGTGAGTGTGTGTGAGTGTGTGCTTGTTCCCAAGTGAGTGTGTGTTCGGATGCCCTCGTGCTCTTTCTTTGATGTGGAGATCATCTTTTTTCCACCTCTTCTCCCCTCCTCTCCTCCTCTTTTTTCCACCTCCTCTCCTCTCCCCTCCACTACCCCACCGTCTGGCGTGTACTAACTGATCCTCATCTTCCTCCCTACTAGGGTAACCAGACACCCCATACCAGACCTAGAAATCCCCAACCCTCAGTCACTCACTCTCCCAACCCCACTCCCACTTCAACCCCACCTCACCGTCCCACTGTGACTGTCCCCCCCCCAGCCCAGAGTCAGGGCAGCCTGCCCTGGCGCGCATCAGCCTTTCATGTCTTAACCCTCCCACATAACACACTAACTGACAGGTAAGGTACACATTGTCATCAAGCAGAAAAGTCTACACAACTACTCCCCCTACTGCCCAAGGCTTGTCACTCACCCAGGTCTCAGGTCTGTAGTTTGGAGTAGGTGAGTGAAGCCTATCTGGGATTCCATCTGTGTGAGGCCACTATGATTGATGTCTAACTCTAGACCCTGTCAGTGGGGTTCTTTAATCATAATACTGTCCTGCTTGGGCGGCTCCAAAGTCGCGCAGCGGTCTAAGGCATTGCATCTCAGTGCTAGAGGCGTCACTACAGACACCCTGGTTCGATTTCAGGCTGTATCACAACCGGCCATGATTGGGAGTCTCATAGGGCAGCGCACAATTGTCCCAGCGTTGTCCGGTTTTGGCCGGGCTAGGCCGTCATTATAAATAAGAATTTGTTCTTAACTGACTTGCCTAGTTAAATAAATGTTCAATTATTATTATTATTTTTATTATTTTTTGGTCCAAGATCTGTTTGTTCACTCTGTTGCTGTCGTTGTTAAGCCAAAACTGTGTGTGTGTGAGATGTTTGCACTATCTCACCCTGGATCTCACAGCCCAGCAGCTCCAGTCTGAGCCCCAGGCCCTCGGGGGTGGCTCTCTCTGGGTAAACCCTGAGGAAGCGAGTCAGCAGAGGGCCCAGCGTACGCAGCTCTGGGGTGTCATGGTTCTGGTTCCCAATGAAGATCTGGAAGAGAGAAAAGGAATGTTTGTTAGTTAGGATTCACACAGACACTTGCATGCATGCAAACACACACACACACACACACACACACACACACACACACACACACACACACACACACACACACACACACACACACACACACACACACACACACACACACACACACACACACACACACACACACACACACACACACACACACACACACACACACACACACCTTGAGGCTCCAGTCTATTGAAAAAGAATTGACTTTCTATCAAAACAAAACACATTTCTTTGAAGACCTCTAGGATCTATGAGTTCCTCCTTAATATATTATTTAAAGCGAGAGGACATGTGAAAATGGTTAGCCCGTGCAGTGAGCAGGTAGTGGGAGTCCAGGACACCAGGCCTGCTACCACCATGGTGCCAGGCCCTAGGTTCTTAAGTTTCCCTCTAAAACCCTCAATCAAAGTGAAACCTGGTGTGGCAGCTTGAAAAACATTCTCTTTGCCTCCCAAATGGCTCACTATTCCCTATACAGTGCACTACTTTTGACCA